>NC_090930.1:917240720-917543750 GCF_040938575.1 Ambystoma mexicanum | reverse complement strand
CAAAGACCTCCTTGGAATATCTGATCCCTGGTTGGAAACAGGGAATCGTGTACCCCTAGGGAAACCCTCAATAAGGACAAATCCTTTGCTGCTGCAATTTTTGCTGGATGGTAAGATTTAGAGAGGAGGGCCAGGAAGCACAGCAGTGTGAAGAAGAGTCAGGGGGAGGAGGAGAGCCAAGAATCTTTGGTAGCTGGAGACAGGTAAAAAACAGGCCGGGAACATCAAGGTAAAGTATGGAATGGAGCAGGACACCAAGTACGTGGATTGCAGCAGAGGTTATTGAGAGCCAGAGTGGAGGGAGATTAGAGAGGTACAGAAACAGCGCCAGTGCTTTAAGAGAAGTGATGTGCAGGGCTTATCATCCCATGTGCCTTTATTGAGATCTGAGGAACAGGAACATCGGTAGTAGCACAAGTAACGCTGTGTGCCATGTTGGAATAAACTGGAGCAGTGCGAGCAAAGCGCTGTGCTGAAACAACTAGGCACCATCTTGGATTTCCTAATGGGTACAGAATGTGACTGGTCCCCATCTGCGCCACAATGACCACAAAGGAAAACGGGTCTTGACAGCTGCTCTATTTAAATCGAATAGAATTAAAATGTCTGCACTGACCATACAAATAAACCATTCAATGATTGAACCAAAGCATGAGTGAATGGGTCTTTGTGTTGTAGTATAGGTTTATTCTAGGGATGACCTATTCCACATTTACCCTAGAGTCTTTACCTTAGTGTAGATTATATGTATTCACCCAGCCAGGCTGTCTCTGTTTCTCACAGCAAGACTGTAAGTTTGGGGGTTTCCAAGTTTTGATTGTTTGTGAGGGCAGGTAACATCCTATCATGTGAGACAGCCCCTCCACAGGATGCTGTCATGTAAACAGGAATCAAAGGGCACATTCTTTCAAAAAAGGACTATCCTCAGACCAGGCTATTGCATAGCAAAAGGGCCTTTGATGCTATTGACAAGGAAAGGGGGCTGGGTTAGTACAGAATGAGGTCGCTTAAATCAGCTGGAGGAAGGTGCCACCATCTTGTTTTCGGTCTGTATCACTTTTCCTTCCTGTCCCAACAACTTCCTTTAGCACAAAGCATTTGTGTATGATGTCAGAAGGCACGGTCCACTTGTTTTAAGAAAAGGGATTGGACCCTAAAAGCAAGAATACTTTTGTCCAAATACTTGTAGACTTTTCCCTTTATATGAAGGGCTCTCCCAAAGCTTCTTTGAATCATCTCTCTTCACTTTAACCCTTAAAGAAGATTTAATTTGGACCCTGTTGTGAGTGCAGCGGTTTTCAAAATCCTCAAGTTGTGAGTTGAAGACAAGAAGTCTCAGTCAATATGTTGATTCAGATTGATTGGTCCATCAAACACATACAGAATATAAAAACACAGAATTAATAAAATCCTTTTACCGCATAAAATCCTGCAAAGAATATCAATCATTCACAATTCACAGCAATATACAATGGCATAATACAAACAGTTCAGGCAGTAAAGTCGACCTTCTGATACTGTTGTATCCAGGAGGAGTCCTTCCGCTTAAAAGATAGACATACTAAATTGGGGTATGTGTTAATAGTCAAACAGTTGTGGGTTGAATTAATCTGCTGCCATAAGAATACATGTTGCCTATGACTTTTTGTACCTAGATTCAGTCTTGTGGCCTTTTCTAAAGGCACATTAATAACACATACCCCCATTTTGGTATGTCTATCTTTTAAGCAGAATGACTCCTCCTGTTACATATATTACCTATTCGAGCCCTTAGTCCCTCTGTATTTTGACTTTCCCTCCAGTTACTACTGTTGTATTCAGGACAATACAACAACAAATGGACCACATCCTCTTTGACACCCCCACACACTGGACAACCCGCCAGATTGGTGTACCCACTACATTTAGCAGTAGTACTCTTCAACTGAAGACAGTCAAATCTTGCACGGCTGATTAACCACCAATCTTTCTTAGTGGAGCCCCTATTTAAATAGGGTTGTATCTCCTTCACCTGGCTAAACACTGCATGCTCATTTTCAAAATTGGTTGCAAGTTCCAAAAAGGCCCTTTTCGTTTTAAACACCTCCCCCAAGATACCTTTATAACACCTCATCTGCGATTTGGTCAGCAAGGCGTCTGAGGGGAAAGAACGCCGGGTGTTACCCTTAGTCAAAGCTTTGTCAATATAATCAAGCCAGGGGATTTTTCACCAGCCATCCATAGACAAAATGGCAGAGGGAAGCACGTTAATTTGCTCATATTTGAATCAGAATTCCACTCCCAACTCCCTATGAATAGAAATGCAGGGAGAGGAACCTGGGAGTCCCAGTAATCTTCTAATGAACATAGTGTCCTTCACCTGGACATCATGTGCTGATTGGAAACCCCATAATGGAGAACCATATAGCGTAACAGCTTCCGTCTGGGCAGAATAGATTTTAAGGACAACTTTTAACGGTTGACCTTGGCAGAGGAACATGAAGCATGAAATCCCCCACACTTCTTGGGTCATCTTGGCTGACTGTTTGTAAGATGTGCAGTGCCCGTAAGCGATTCTGAGAATCAAATCCCCAGATAGTCAAACTCCTTGACCCTGAGGATAACCTCCCCATTACACAGCATTGGACACATTTTCGCTGACCCCTTTCTACCCACACAGCCCATCACAGCCGATTTATTTGTGTTCATTTTAAGCCCTATATTTTCCATGAAAGCCGCATAGGCAGAGATCAGAATGTGAAGTTCCCTTGGGGTCCTGGCTAACACAGTGTCATCCGCGTATGCCAGTACTGGGAAAAGGCCCTGCCCCCCCTTTTGGAGATCATTATTATACATTGTGAAGCAGATTGGAGGCCAGAGCACACCCCTGCCAAACACCACACCTGACCTTAAAGCAGCCAGTGCAGTGTCCTCTGGGCCACTATGCACACAAGCCTCATTTTCCCTATGCAGTTCTTCCAATACCTCCAAAATCTCCCCAGGCCACCCCAAGGCACCGAGCATGACCCAAAATGTTAACCTATCCACCTTATCAAAGACCGTGCTCAGATCCATGAAGGCAAGGTACACTCCCTCTCCCTGACAAAAAACTGAATTGGACACGAGTAAGTACAGATTAAGACTCTGCTCCATAGTGCCCACCCTGGGGCGAAATCAAAACTGAACTTCCGAGAGTACCACCCCCTCCATATACCAGGCCTCAATAAACCATAACAGAACCCTCCCAAAGATCTTAAAAGTTGTCTCTAAAAGCAAAATAGGTCTGTATGACGTAGGGCTTGCTGGGTCCCCCTTTTTAAAAATAGGAAAGATGATGGCCCTTTTTCATGCGGATGGGTAAAGGCCTGTCTCCATACAGGCATTAAACACTACTGTCAGCAGAGGAACCCACAGGTCCAAGGGATCCTGGAAGAGGTCTGCAGGAATCGCACGATTGCGGGTTTTCTGAGTGATGGCCCTGGAGACATCCTTTAACTTAAACCTCAAAAGTGAGTGCGTCCTTTCAGATCTTTCCACTTGGGCCCCTCCAACAAACAGATTAAACAAAGTACTCCACCCATGCCGTTTCTTTCACATATGTCCCGCTGGATCTTTCACCCCCTTTCACAAACTCCCAAAAGGCAGGAAGTCCAAGTCAGAGTCAAGCTCTGTCCCCATAACCATCCCAAGGGCACATTGAGGGTTGATGTGCTGCTGGAGCAAGAACTACACCTCTTCCAGCCAGACTGCTTCCCAAGACCTCATCGTACTAAAGGGAACCTGAGAGTATGTGCTGACCCCTTTCTACCCACACAGCCCATGTTTCCCCATGTTTAGACTCTGAAATCAAGGACCACTCTTGCCCCCTGAGACCATGGAGTGGGGGTCATAGCTCCTGAGAGCCAAGACAGCCAGCGTTCCTGCACTTTTTCCATTGGACTGCTGCTAACCATGATTTGAGCTTGTTCGACCTAGTTCAAACCAACAGCATCATCCAGAGATGCCCTTGGTACTTGTTGACCTTCAAACCGCAGTACCGCACGTTGCAACAAGTCTGCTGTCACACCCATTCACAAATGGACTACCCTGTGCTACTTGAAGTTTGTTGTTGCCTCAAAGAAGCATTGCTACACCTGCATGGCTCAAACTGCTGTTTGAATCTCCAGCATTTTCATTGACAATTGAATCGATGAGCAGCCACCCCCAGTGTCCTTCCTGAAATGCATCCGTTAAATACTGTATGGAACCGACTCACCTGCGTATCATGTCATCATTCCATTCTGCCACAAAACCTTGACAATTGAACTGAACCTGATGACAACCATGATCTGCATCGCTCAAGCATCGTTTTGAAAAGCAGCCTTCTTCAGTTCGACCATGCCTTAATACTGCATGTCAATAACATCCTGTGAGTGCTGCACTTTTAACCCAATCAAACCACAGTAGCATGGTTCGCTGTTGTCGAATTGCCAAGACCTGGCAAATGTATTATTGATTGATAACAGCCACCTCCCCCATCTCCAATTTGGGCCCTTAATCCTGGCTAGGTCACTTTAATCCCTATTGCACTTCAAGAACATGTCCTTTAAAACAACCTTGTTGTTTTTATTGCCTTTTATTTCCCTTTTCTATAAATGGGTTTGTTAAGCAGTGCAACCAGATCCTGAAATGCATGATAGGTGGCTTGGAAGTGCAACTGAGGAGAACATGGGATTGTCTCCTGCCATGTCTTCTGTTTGCCTACTGTAAGTTGTCACAGAGTCGTGTCGGGTCAAGTCCTTTTAAGCTTCTGTTTGGTCATCTTGTTAGTTGTTCATTAAGCCTCATGTGGAAAGGATGAGCGGTCAATCTCTGTACTAATTCCCATGGAATAGTAGAATAGTAGATGATGTTCTTAGTGTCAGATACATAACGGGCAAGTACAGAGAAGAGAGAACAAATAATAAGAAGCACTGGCATGATCAGAGGCCCGTAGTGACAGAGTATACCCCAGGACAAATGGTCTGGATTATGGAGCATGTCAAACACAGCACCCTTCATGACAAGTTGACAGGGTCCTATGGGGTGCTAAAAAAGATCATTCAGGTTAACTAGCTCATTGATACCAAGATGTCAACTCGCTGAAGCTACAATACAACCAGGATGACTTGGAGAAGCCTCTCATGACAGGCAATGAGACGGATCCCCTCCCAGACTTGTTCCACTGACTTGTCCCTGGAGGGAGTCCAGATCTCCCCAGAACTAAGCAAATAACAATTGAGGGACTACCAGCAGTTGCTGGGCTAGTACATGAGTCTGTTCTCGCAGTCTCCAGGTAAAATTGATTGGTGCATCCATGCCATTGACACTGGAGACAGTAAGTCAGTGAAGAGACAAATTCACTGGATGTCTGAGAAGGTAAAGGACACCATCAAGAAGGAGGTCTCCAATGTGCTGGATTTAGGGGTGATTGAGCCTTTCCTATGGTACTGTTTGCTACAAAGTCTCATAATGGGAAAACTGAAGTCTATTTTGTGTGAAATACACAGGGCTCAATTCTGTCACCAAGACAGATGCACACCCCATACATACGGCAGATCAGCTGATCGACAAATTTGGCACTGCCAAGTGCATCGGTTCCTTTGTCCTCAAAGCAGGGCACTGGCAGGTCAGCCTAACCGACAAAACAACAAAGAGGACCGATTTGTCCACTCCAGAAGTGCATTACCAGTTTACTGTCATGCCCTCTGGGTTACAAAATGCCCCCCCCCTGCCAGTGTTTAGAGGATGATAAATCAGGTCCTATCTGGGTGAGAAGACTTCAGCGTTGTCTATTTAGATAGCGTTGCCATCTTCAGACAGACCTGGAAGGACCACCTGCCCCACCTGAAACAGGTGCTTCAAGTCTTGCAGAAGGCTGGCTTGACTAGCGAGGCATCCAAGTGGCAGATAGCACAGTTTACTATCACTTAGCATACCAAGTGCATTTGTTAGGAAACATTTCCAGGCCAATGTCTAGGCTGTTGCGGATCACAATATCCCCACTACTCATACAGAGGTGAGGACCTTCTTGGGTCTCACCACTTACTAAAGTCCTTCCATCAAAGGTATGGGACACTTGCCCTTCACCTCAATGATGTTACAACTCAGAAAATACCAAAGAAGATCACTTGGAACTCTGCCTGGCAAACATTTTTCCAGAGCTTGAAGGATGGTTTGTGCAAGACCACATTTCTGAAGATCGCAGATTATAGGCAGGCATTCATAATACAAACAGATGCTTGTGAATTCAAAGTTGGTGCAGTGTTAGTCTTAGTAGGTGCTTGACCAAGCAAGAGCACAACTGAGCCACACAGAAGAAGGAGGTTTGCTAAAACCCTACTCTGTTGGCCCTCCATTATCTATACAAAGAGACCACAGAGATTTGAGGAGGTGAATGACTATCCATGGTGAAATCCCCAAATGGTTGCATTTGGCCTTATCCCTACAGGGATTGGACATGGACAGCCAACAAAAACCTGGGTCATCACACTCCATTGCAGATGGCCTCAGTATCTACTTTCTCTTTTAGGGTGATCCAGACCCTTAATAGAGTATCAACCTTTTTGGTTTGGAGGCATGTGAGCAATTGCCATCTACCACTGGTGTAGAGGCATCAGAGGCATCCTTCCTTTTCTCAATTTTCCACCATAGCTCCATGCCTCTAGAGCCGTGGTACTATCTAAGTTGAACTATTGCAACAGCCTCTTCCATAATCTACTTTCTTCCTCTCTGCCCCCTGCAGCTTGTCCGGAATAGGGCTATGAGACCTATCCTTAGATTCAGGCCCAGGGACCATATCTCTCCAGCCCTAAAACCCCTCCACTTGCTCCCAGTTGATGTAAGGATCAAATTCAAATCCCTCTGCATCATCCATAAGGCTGTCTGGGGCTGAGGACCAATCTGTCTACAACTTGCCTACACCAAATACCTTCCTTCCAGACCTCTACGATCCTCCGACTCCAACTATCTGTGTGGCAGGTGCTTTTCTAAGCACAGAGTTGGTGGCAGATCTCTCTCTCTTCAGCTGGCCCCTTCCTCTGGAACAGCCTCCCCCCTCCTCTCCGGAGGATCTTCTCAAATTCCGGAAGCTCTTCAAGACTTGAAGACCTCTTCACCTCCTCCTTTCCTCTCCCATGCTAATACCCACAGTCACTGAGATTGGTGGCCGGGGACCTTATGTGTCCTTCTAGGCAGGGCTTTAAGTGGGCCGGGGCCTGCCGGGGCCGGGCCCCGGCAGTCTCCAAAAAGTGGGACTGAGCCGGGGCCCTGCCGGGGCCCCCGTCCCACCACACGCAACATTGGCGGGATGAATTATCCCGTCGCGGCAGCAGCCGCGACGGGATATGCGCCTGCCATGAAGTCAGGCGATCTGACAGAAGTGGCAGCCAGCCACAGCAATGCTGTGCCTGGCTGCCACTTCTGTAAATCATAGTAACTGCCTCTGGTGACCTCTCGCGCGAGGGGTCACCAGAGGCAGTTACTGTCCCTTTGTTTCCCCAGGTCGCCGAGGCGTCTTTAACCCTCGGCGAACCTGGGGATTCCTTGATATTTTTCGAGGTTTATGAAAGATGGCTTGAAAAGTACACAATTCAAGCCATCTTTTATAAAGCTTTGCCGACGGACAATTTTGTCCGTAGTCAAAGCTTTATAAAAGATGGCTTGAATTGTGTACTTTCAAAGCCATCTTTTATAAAACCGAAATGTTTTTTTTAAAAAATGGCCTGAAAAGTAGGCAAACCGTAAGGTATGCACACACACATATATATGCATGTTACATATCTGTGTGCGTACCTTACTATGGTTTGTGTTCTTTGCAAGCCATCTTTTCTAAACATAGAAATACATATTTCTATGTTTAGAAAAGATGGCTTGCAAAGTACACAAACCATAGTAAGGTACGCACACAGATATGTAACATGCATATATATGTGTGTGTGCATACCTTACGATTTGCGTACAATTTAGGCCACGCCCCCCACAAGCCACGCCCCCAAATGAGGGCCCCCCCTCGATTTCTTACCCCACTTAAAGCCCTGCTTCTAGGTCATGGCCTCCCACCCAATGGCCCTCAGCCTCCGCCCATCCCAGCACTTCCCTTTGGGCACCCACTGGCTATGTTCTCACAAACCCACACTTAACATTGGCAGGTGATCATTTCGATTCCAAGTGATCTCTGCCAGGTACTTACTGTTGCACATAATTGACTCCTTGCCACTCCCCTCATAGGGACTACCAGCACTTACCTGCTTCCCTATCCATTCTCTCTCTCCCTACACTTGCACATTATGAATGCTCACAAGGCCTAGTAGGACCGCCCCTCTCCTGTTCATTAGTTCAATTTGCCTTTTGTTCCCATGTTCCTTCCCCTTTGCCATGTGGGCGCTTTGAAAAACAATTTCTTGTTGTTTAAGCGCCTTACAAATGCACAATAAATAAAATAAATAAGCCCAGTCTTTTTTTAATTTGGATTAACTAATAAATGATGTGGGTAATTCCATCTCATAAAAGGGTGACCTTCCAACAGGTCTCCCTTTTTAAACTTCATGCCAAAAAAATAGTATACACCTGTGGTCTGCTGAATCAGTAGCCTGAATTGCAGCACCTGCTCTTCACAAAAACCGAGCAGGTTAATGTCACAGGTGCCCTCTTGACAGATGCAGTGACAGCCATGTCACTGCAATGCAAGGGCTGCATTTAAGATTTGCACTTCTGTTAGAATAATTATGAAACTGTGAGAATGTTATTCTGGTGGTCCATTAAACTGTAAATATTAGTGATACCTAAGTTTGAGGTATGGTGGCTGGCATCTCTCATAATTGTCCAAATCAGATCAGTTTGATATCACACATGTCAGCCTTGGGTGCCCACCTCAGGTGTGAAATGGTTATGTGTATTCCCCCAATAAGGGCGTCTGTACTTCTCTCAGCAAGACTGCAGCACTTGGGGTTAGCTCTCTGTTCCTAAGTGATGGCAGGTAACACCCTCCCCAGTGAGACAGCCACTCCACAGAAAGCTGTCTTGGGAACAGGAATAAAAGGGCAGACCCAAAATTAGCCAGACACCAGGGTCCTGCAAATGCCCATAATGAAAACAAATGTGGCAGCAAATCATCTTGTTTTGTTGGTATTGGCAAATAACTTTGATCGATTTCTACTGACGCCCGCAGTGAGTCACTCTATCTCTATCTTGGTCATGCAACCAACAGCACGCAAGTGAAGCCCTTTCTCTATTACTAACATTTTGGTGATCCCGAGATAGTGTGACTCATTGCGTGACTCACCGCGGGCGTCAGTAGACTTCGATCGAAGCTATTCGCCAATACCAACAAAAAGAGAGGATTTGCCGCCAGATAAGCCACGCATTTGTTTTCATTATGGGCATTTTTTCTGATACAAGATAATCAGGACCAAACACTGAAGTTCCAACACGGTCCATCTAATTCAGCCTAACGACCCTTATTCACCCTAACGACTGGATTATCGAGTGCATGCTACGGTCAAGATATAAATGCACAATAGATAAGGAATATATGCTTCAAAAAGGAATAGTATTACCTATTTAACCAGCAGACAGCGATAATTTCTAATGCATCTTCCAAGCTATGTTGGCCGATATCAAGGTACCAAAGACCTATATAGGACCATGGATTAAATCCCTACATCTGGACCACCTTCGCCAAGTATAAAGTGATGGCATCACAGCCTCTCATACCAACGAGACAGGACACAGACAGGTTCCTGTCCTTTTCGTCCTGAAGAAGGTTGCTGTATTGAAGGACTGAAATTAAACTCAAGAGACAACTGAAACACATGTAGACATTTCAACTCTGTGAGATTAAATTTCCAGAGATGTATTTAAGTGACAATAGACCTAACCATACACATTTGTGGAATAGCTAAGCAGCAATATCTAACCGATTCGGGTTAGAAGGATAGCAGTTATTGAGTATGAATGAGAACTAGTATGAACGTGAATGAATGGCAGTGAAATAGAAAAGGGAGCTTTGTTGTATCTTGGTATCTAGTCCTGGTAGAAGTACAGGAATACAAGATAAAATTGAAGCAAAATGTACACTTTTTAATGTATTTTTATGTATTTAAAATGTTTTGTTTCTTATTAAATTGAATTGATTTGTTATTGAAAGAAGTTTTTGTCAGTATTTCTAAAAAAAAAAAAAAAAAGGTCGGGAAGCCCAGATACTGAGAATGAACTCGTCCAAATAATCTTTTATATGGGCAGGTTCCCAGTCCGGAGGGTCTACAACCAGTTTAAGCTCACTGTACCTTTCATAGAGGAGAAATATCAATTTGCTTATAAGTCTGGTCCCACCCACCTGGGAGGTCCAGCACCAAAATGCTAGACAATTCTCCTTTGTACCAGAGTACCAACAGCAAACCCAGACACATGTTTCGGCCTTGTTGGACCTCTTCAGTGAAGTGAAGTGAAGCTGTGATTCTCTATGCACAGTGAGTAAGGGGGTCCACAACTGGATTACCCTGGTTAACCTAAGGTGAAAACCCAAATACCTAAACATTTATACAAAAAGGTCTGGGAGCCCCTGTACTGAGCACAAACACGGCCAAATAAACTGTTCAATGGTTAGGGACCACCTCGGCGAGTCTACAACCACGTTTTCGCTCACTGCACCTTTCACAGAGGAGAAAAATCCATTTGCATTTACACTTTTAATAACTATTTAAATTACCAAAAGAAAATAGACCTGTGGCGTAAATATTGCCCGTAGCTCTGTGCTGATGTTCATGGTCCTGACAGCAGTGCTGCCCGCGTGATAGTTTGCTCATGGTGTAAAAATAGAATGACAGAAGGAAGAGATTCAGTCACAGTTCAACAACTTTCTCTCCTCCTTGCCATGATGAATGGCAGAAAATGATTGGAAATTTCAGTGGCAGGTCTGTCAAAAATACTATCCTAGCAGGATAATCAAATGTATAGTCGCTCGGTTTCTGTAACCCAAAAATAAGCAGCTTCGTGCCACAACAACAAAGAAATGTCGCTTCGAATTCTCTAGGCCCGCCTCAAATATCTTGTGACAGAAATGCCAAACAGAAGCACAGCGTGACATGTGATACACAATCACGGACCCTGCTCTTAGTGAGGGCAACTAATCAACAGTAAGGCACGCGCAACCCTCAGATGCAATAACACTTGCCTAACTGATTTGTGTAGTGTAGAATTGTCTGCACTGCATTTGTCAGAAAACATCGCTGCACACATCTTTTCAGCACTGTCACATGGTCCCAAATACATGTAAATGTTTGAAATTCCTTGCTTCCTGTGCTGGCAACAAAGCCTACCTCGTATAGACTGTCCCCCTTTACATCTAATCTATGCCTATAATGCAGAAACATTGCTTGATGGGCGATCTCTTGTTTCAATAAGCTACGTGTGCAGTCAATAAACACTCAAAATAAAATAAAAAATGCTTTAAGTTATGATGTGTTGATGTCATGTTTTAAAGTTATAAATTTAAAAAATCTTGCGATGAAATTAAGCCTTTTTACTAATTTCAAAAGACCACATATGTTATGTTAATGGCAGATAATGATAACTAGACACATGAAGATGGCACTGCCTATAACTACAGGGCCAATTCCTAAAACGAATGTGCATGTGCAAAGAGTGTGCATGCACGTTGAGCGATCCGCAAAGTGCAATTATGCATGCGGGTATACGTGTTTTCATAGAATACTATTTAAAGGCCGACTTATATATGTGAATGTGGGGGAAGGGATGGGGTTGTGATCTGGTCGAATTCATGACGAACAAAAGTGCATTGATTAATGCAGACTTTTAAATAACAATCTATGACAACACATCGAACAGATGTCACGATCATGGGGATTGTCGGGGACATTTGTTTTATAAGATGCTGCATGTACAAAGGGTATCCCTACATATTATCCCCACCAAAAATATTGCTGTATATATGGTCGTTTGGAACGCCATAGGTGATATTTTTGGGGGGGATAATTTGTGGGAGCGAGGGATGCGGGGGTGTCCCGTGCACATTCAAAAATAATACAAGGGTTGCGGGGGTGTCCCACATGCTCTATGCCTCAATATCGCTGCAAAAATATGGCAATATTTTTGTATCGCGATATATTTGTGTGGATATTAACACATGGAACTGTACAAAGCACCATGTGATCCCTTTACAGTCTCTGCCTCATTATGAGTCTGGCGGTCTGGAATTAAGGGTGCCGGTAGCAAGGCACCGACACCCTTTCTGGACCGCCAGACTCCAAGTATGCCTGCAGGGGCCATTGCTCCCGGCAGGTCTGACCTGCCAGGGGCACCGGCCCGGCGGGCATGTTTTCATTGAAGCACTGGCATCATAGCAACGGTACTTCTGTGTATGGGGACTTAAACATTCTGCCGCCTGACATCCCGGGCCACCGGGACTTGTCATGTCCCAGTGGAACCGGGATATCAGGCGGTGGAAACAGTGTTACGAGTTTGGCGGCAAACCGCCAGTAGCACCGGCAGGTTACCACCGAACTTGTAATGAGGCTATCGAATCTTGGTGCTGATTCTGGTCTGTTGTTAGTGAAGTGTAGCCTTCTGCTTTTGGATAACCGTACATAGGAGCTCTGTAGAAGGACTGGTCAGGCAACTTTCCTCCATTGCCTGTTGTAAGCAGAGTATCATCTGTTGATTGGGGGATTCACTGCAGGGACTTCTGAGACTTTTGACTTTGCCTCAAACCTGTATAACTAGCAGATCATCTGCTCCGTTTTCTTCAGCAGATTACCTTGTGCGGGTGGAGATTTCCCTAATGAGGTAGCCCCATATTGAGTTGAGACTTGTGACCATTCCCAGCCTCTTTGAGAGTGTCAGCTCATCCTTGATTATTATCGGTATGCTCTAAGAATTATAGTACAACTGTGACATGCATCCCTACTAAGTAGTGACCAAATCAGGAGCATGGAAATGGGTGAACATAACTAACAACCGTTTTTGACTTGCATTGCCCCATGCAAACACACTCATGCAAAGCATCATCACTTCTCTTCAGGTTTGTATTTCATCTATTGTTTCATTAGTGGAAACGTAAAAGAAGTATTTCTGCTTACTGGTCATTTAACCCTTAAATGCAATTGAGGCCTACATATATGCATTAACATATGGTCTCTTTTTGTCACAAAACATCCTAGTTTGGGGGCAGTAACTTATGAACCACCAAGCAGTGGAGAACAATGGAAAAGGTTGTTTGGTAGTCCAAGGACAAACAAAGAGGCCTATAAGGTTCTGGGTCCTTTCAAACACCCAATCAACAGTATTTCAACAACAAAAAATGATCAATTACTTGCTTACTGCCACTCAACGAAAGTTACTACCTCTCGCTAAGAAGAAAATCTCTACTGACCCTCGATGGCTTGTTTATCCTTAGGCCAAGAATGTTTGACAATATGGATGGGGACAGCATGGAATACTTACATTGAATGTTGTAGACACCTGCAAAAAATCCTTTGACCTTTAGTAGGAAGTGAAGCAGCTGGGTCAAAAATCAACCATATGATCATATGTAGCCAGATCAGCACGTGTGCTCTGACGTTTTGAACCGAGAAACCCCTATTGGTAGGGTGTTCCCAGTACTGAGGAAGGTGGCACAATCATCTAGCACCACTGAAACTAGTTGACTCTTGAAGGGGAGTACATTAATTCATTTTACCCCTAAGGAATATATGATTATTGATTCAATTGCTTTTTTTAGAGGCATCAGTTCAATACACAAGGCTCACTTTGGATAGTTATTATAAGGTGTTAGGATTTTGTTAGTATTGGGTCAGAATAAAGTTTGGGGACTCAACTTAGATTCTAATTAGCGTTTTAGATTTTTATAATGAATAATAAGTATGGTGCTTAACCATTCATGAATAGTATGAGTTATGGTGAGTCTCTCCAAGTCCCCTTTCCTAGATAGATGGCAGACCACCGCGGCCTATGGATACACACACCATTAAGGGTCATTAGAGACGTTCTTCTTATGGAGAGGTAGTGAATTGTGTTGAGCATGCCGTAAGCAATTAAGTCCTCCTTTCTTTGTTTTGTACCCCAGCACATGTAGAGGGGCATGAATTTGGGTGGAATTTTTACATGCTGGCAATCTGATAAGGTCAGTGATAAGGCCCTGAAACTTCCTTTATATTAGAGGATTATGCATATGCAACTCCCGGTGGCATGCCACATACTCTATATGCAGTAATGTCTGCAATCATAGACCAGGCCTCACATGAGACACAGATCCACTGTGAGGATTAGGGACCTACCTGAGTGGCAGCCGATTCGCACAATGTGATGGTCACTGTGTGAACTACACTATGCAAATAAATAGTAGTGTCAGATACATTTATCGTGCCCTTGGATCCCTATACATTTGATTGAACCCCAATAAATGTAATGACCCCAAAAATGTTTATGCACATTTTATATAAATGTGATGAGAACCCCGCTGTTGAGTATGTAGCATTTGCTAAAGATGTATCCGAACACCTATACATTTTTTGATCCCAATATATGTGATGAGCCCCAACAATATTATGTACATTTTATGTGAATTTTATATAAATTTGATAAGAGGTCTAATGAATTTGATATACACATGTGATATAGATTTATCCAAGCCCCTATACATTTCTATTTACATTTAATGGCCATCTCATAGATTTTATATACATTTTATAGGAATTTTATATTTATAAGAACCCCAATGGAATTAATATAAAAATACAACTTTGTTAGCATCTTAGAGTTTGACTGGGTCTGTGCTAATAGGCATATGTCTATTGGTGGCTCTAAGGCTATGACACTATTAGGGGCGAGGTCTCACAATACAGATATATAGATGTTATTGTAGGCCTCAAAAACACATTGCTCTTCAGACTTCTCAGGGCTATCCAGCACGGTGTCAAGGAAACTGTAAGCATGAAGAGCAACAGTAACGATGAGGAGAAAACAGCCGTGAGCAGCGCAAGCGATCCCAATGATAGTTATTTATCTTATCGTCTTAGGAGAAGATAAAACAACCTTGATGAAATGTCTGACTCACAGCCTTTGATGGCATATTGTGAAGATTGGGAGCTCAGTAAGTACATGTCAACACTTTCTGTGGGCAGTCAGCCACCTCTCATCACCACTGTCATGAGGCAGTCTGTTGGCGATGTCATTCAAAACACTCAGGTGAGTGCAGTCGAAGATATGGCTACTTAGCACATGCCTAACAGTGCTGAAACCATGGTTCGCGATATCCCCTTGGCCTTAGAGCCCACACTATCATGTCTAGATATGCAACATGCTAAAATGGGGTGTGCAGACAGTGAGTATGAGACTATGATCATGCGTAATGACATACTTGAGGTGTGAGGAGTGACCCCAAAACCTCAACATTTGGTGAACACAGAAGGGAATGGATTGTCAATATCAGACATGGTGCCAGCCGGTGGGTACATTTTTAAAGCAACAGTCTGTACCTTTTAGGAGTGTGACACCTTTCCCAGAGTTAAAACCATGCATTTCTCTTTTTGTCTACATCCTCTAGCTGTCAAAATGGATGACAATGAGAGAGCCAAGCTCTAGCAGACATTGTCAGAATTTACTCAATTTGCTGCTTTAATAACATTAAAAACCCAGGAATCTCAATAATAGACTGCGTAAGCAATGTATCTCGATAATGGAGACTGATTGTGTTAAAAACAATGTGGTCACAACAGTTGTGAACTAGGCTGATATCCTAGCAATTCCGGGCTTAACAGGCATGGTGGTAAACACATGTTTAAAACAACACTTTCACATAGGGGCATGAAACTGACGATCCACGGTAGGAGGCTCATGCATGTTTGCAAATATCCTATACAGATAAATAATTAAGTAATATATGTTACATGCCAAACCCTAAATGTCCTGTAAAAATGATGCATCTAATGCAGCCATCAACCCAGCTAAGGGTTGGTAAAGGAGCAGAACAGCGTGTGTCTAAAATGTTGTGGGCTATACAATCTGCATATCAGCCCCTTTTGAAAATGAAGCAGTTTAGATGGAGGTGTCCGCTGTGTGTTAGAAGTATAATGAAAAAACTGTTCGTAAGCGGGGGATAACGTATATTTAAGATATAACAAGAGAGAAAAGTGCATGGTGCCCTGTAAACTAATATATAAAGATTGACAATGTAGATAATTTACATGTATTTACCCTCATGTGCAGAAAAAAAACGATTAACAACTGTTTGGAAGATGCCAATTTAATGGGAATGGGTACAGCAATTATTGTTGGATTTACTTAAAGGGCATCTAGGCAGTATATCCCCAGGGATGTTGTGTTATATTCAAACACCCCAGTGGACATACACATGTTAATGTAAAAGTGTTCTGTGTATCATGAACATATGCTTCAACAGATGCCACCCCAAAATGGATATATACCACCTGTTGTGCAGCCTATGACTACAAAAGTGACTTAACTGATGACATCACTAATAACATGTTGTATAATAACACTGATGACATCAGAAATCACATCGCTGATGACATCACTGGTGACAACACTAATTACATTAGTCCCAATTTGGGAGTATCTTTTATCCACAAAATCATGTGGATGTGTGGTGCTCCTCTGGAAGTATATTCTTTTCTCCAAAAGTAATGTTCCACTTCTCCAATTGGAGTGGTAGTTGCATTGCAGATGAAGTGCAGCATAGCAATGAAGCGATGGTGAAAGTTCCTTGATACATTGACGGATGCAAAAGAACAGAGTTCTCCTGGAGTTTTTATATCTATTTCCTCTTTATTTTGGTTAGCAGTCCAGGGGAAGACATGCAAGTCATCTCATGCATATTATGCACACTTTAAAGTAACAAGTAATAAGCGTGGGCCTCGGTTCCTAAGCATACAACACACACCAGCGTGACGTTGGAACCAGCATTCTTTCTTACCATGCATGTTTGCCCTGAGATTTGTGATACTTGACTGCAAAACTTAATCTCTGTCTTTTATATTTTGAAACAAATGGGTAGCAGAAATGTTAAAACAATTACAGCCTGTTTTTGATATGTGTGTGCAACAACTTAACATACAGATGCTAGTTTGATTTCTAACAGGAGGTAGAAAATGTATTCTACATTTTGTCTGAATCTTGGGTCTTCAGAATACATTTGTAAAGAGCAATATTTTGATGCAGTGAAAAAAGAATGTGCTTCTACACTTTTCTACCATATGCTCATTGGGGCTTTTCCCATTTGATATGTTTCTAATGGATCTACTATGGTGTCTTTGGAGTGTAGTGGGTGCATTGTATACTGGTCTAAAATGTCTGCTGCAGTAACAGGATCTACACATTCAAATTGCCCAGTCTGTTGTGAATTTTGAATTATTTAGGTGGTTATGTTGGACATTGGTTTGGGTTATTTCTAGTAATTAATGGTATTTTGTGGTATTTTGCTAAGGGGGTATTTTCCTAGCTCTTGGCAATATATTGTGGTAATTGTGTTGGGGTATTGTTATAGTGGTGAGACTAATTTCAGAAGACTGCCTAATAAATATTTCACCAGAGTCACTAAAAGTAAACAATTACTGGACTTAATACACTCTGTATAAATGGTGCTTGTTGCCCTGTGATGTTTTATCTACAACATCACTTTCAATGCCCTTGTGGCTGTGTTTCAACAAATGTAAAGCATGCAAATGAAGTACAAAACATTAATTCAGCCTCTCTTATTTACAGTGACAGACTTTGCGTTGAGATTTCTTAGCATACGTTTATCTTCTTATGCACGTCAAATCCATGAGACTGAATGCAGAAGAAATACACTGAAAGTAAATTACCTTTTCAAACTTGTTCTTTATCATAAACTAGAATTATGCAAGTTACACAGAATGGCATGTGCGCCCACATTGTAATTCACAACATGAACAAGGTTCTATCTGCGATAAAGTGCAACAAAACTGGCAGAAAAAATACAGTCTGAATAGCAGCAGAACTTTGAGAAATCTAAACACAGTTTTACATGCACATTACAATTTGTATCACTAATGCATTGCCTAAAATGAATGGAACTATTTAACCAATGCTACATAGTGTCAAACAGCCTCTTAACTTGCCCCTCAATTAACAGCATAATTGCCTAGGTTAAGCTGGTGATATTCTCCGACTCAGCTTGGCAGTGACCGAGGGTCATTCACAGATAAGATTGCTTGAGACTTTGCAGCTCTTCTAAGGATTGCCAACCCAGGAGAGAGACAGCCCAGCAGGCAGACTTTTGCTCCCTCCGCCAGTGAGTGCAAGAATAATCTCACAACTCTGCCTCCAACCCTTTTCATAAAACCTGTCACCTCCCTTTGACAAGATCATCCCAATAAAACATCACATGACTTCCTCTATAGCTTTAAGCCGAAACACACACTGCTTTGCTGAAAAGAACTTGCAACATTTCTTCCTGCCTCACATCAATGCCATGATTTTAGTATAACAGATCTTCACATTCCTCAGCTTACAACATAGATCCAACCTGCAAGTTTCAATCATTTTTCTTTTTAGTGCAACTCAGCCCATTAAAATAGCACTGTGAGGCAAAGTGTTCATTTTCTAGCATGTGCTCTTTGCATTGGCATCTATTTAAATTCAGCTTGAGACTCATACTCCATCAATGAGTCTCACACAATTGGCCCTAGTTAAAGTTCAAAACCTCACCTTAATGTTAATGTGAATGATGAAATGTGGAGTCTAGATGTTGA
The DNA here is from genome assembly GCF_040938575.1 of Ambystoma mexicanum. Lineage (NCBI taxonomy): Eukaryota > Metazoa > Chordata > Amphibia > Caudata > Ambystomatidae > Ambystoma > Ambystoma mexicanum. The sequence continues at coordinate 917,525,004 of NC_090930.1, read as the reverse complement.
AATGCAGGCCTAGATTCCTAAAGTTACATTTAAGTTTTCTGCTGTGTGTATATCTTTGTAGTACTCATTGTTTTCTTTGAGATATTGTAGGGATTGTCTAACTGTGTTTAAATTGACTAGTTGTTGCCAAATTTATTTGTCTTTTGTTGGTACACCATTAACTAGTACAATCAATGATTGATCTATTTGCTGTTGTACTCCTAGAGTTTCTACATTTTCTTTAAGATCGAATGGCAAATATACTACTTTGCCACAAATTCCTTTCAGATGGAAACAATGTAGCTGTTTTCAGTTGAAGATGTATTATTGCTTGACATGGGTGCACTGTTTGGATTATAATGTTCTTATACAAGTTAATATGTTGGAGAGCTTTTGGAAGTGGGAATATGTCTAAGTTAGTGATAGCAGATGATGGCATTTGGTTATTGTCATGTTCTGCATTGTTGTATGTGCAAACTATTGAGAGGTCAGTTATTTTGTATACATTTTCTGCTGTTAGATATAAAGCTATTTGGATCCATTAGGATTCCTCATTGTCCTCTATTTTGTAGGCCATATCTTCTATTTTTGTGTTCTTTTTATAAAAAGTTCTGCGACAACAGACACATACTTTGCTGGTATTTCAGCCGATGTGTTTTTAAACTTCTTTTTTGTATGTGTTTGTAAGGTGGTTGGTGTTTGTGAGGTTTTCACTACTGTTTTCTAAAGTCAAATTCAGTTCCAAAATGTTTACTTTGGATGTGCTCTATTTCTGGAAGGAGTTATCTGGCTGTTCGATGTAGGAGAATGGTATTTAAATGTTGCAGTTCTAGAGCAGGACTTTTTGCATAGTACAGTCTATGCACAAGAGTTTGTATAGAAGAATGTTGTGTTATTAACATGTTGATGTGGTGGAAGGTGCTTTTGCAAACAGTTCCTGAAATGCAGGCTAATGAATGTCCTTGCAGTACAGCGTGGATGCGTACTGAGTCCATGGTTTGTAAAGTTTGTATTCTACGTTTGTCTTTCAGTTTCAAATAGTGATTGAGGAATTGTTGTAAAAACGTGAAGGATTGCTGGCGTACCTTACATATTGAGATGCACGTCATTTTGCACATTAGACAGTTTGTTTGGGCAAAAGTAACATTTGGTTAAAAGTTTGTTGGGGATTTTCTTTCTATAAGGGGTTATTGTCTCATAATGGTGTCTCCTACCATTTCAAAGCCTCAGCCATTGAAATATGGTTTTGTGCTGTTTGTGCGAATCCATTCACCTTCACAGAAGTTTGAAAAGGTATATATATTGACATTGCACATTTTTAGAAGTACTTTTTGTAATTGTTTGCTTAATTTAGTTAGTGTTTTTATTCTGTTTTAAATGAAAATAAATAAAGTTTTCTTTAGCAGAAATGCACTGTCAATTAGAGCTTTGTTTTCTGCTGTATTTTTTAAGGATAGATCATGACTTTTTAGCTGTCTTTATAAGATTGTTAAGAACACTACAATGGAATTTCTATTGTAAAATTGTTTTTTTAATGCTTTACTGTGGCTATGTTAACATTGGTAGGTATAGTGTTAGGTTCATTAGTAGGTCTGCTTTTGTTTGTACATCTTTTTTTACTCTTAACTTTTGCAAGAGGGGTCTTACACTTTTTAGTGGTGGCTGGTTTAGTTTTGTTGAGTGAGGTTACTAGCTGTTCAGTTTTAATGTTTTCTATACATTGTTTTAGAGGTGGATGACTACATGGCTTGTTTTTAATTTCATCTGCTCTATTTTGTATTTGTTTTCTACAGAGTTGGTTTTTAGTAGGCATTCTGTTCTGTCTGTTGGGAAAAAAAGAACATTTGGGTTTGAAAGTTGTGCAATGTATTTGCATGTATTATGCATGGGTGAGTGGGTGATATTGTACAGATTTATAAAGTAGTGTGCAATTGAGTAGTCGGTTGATATGTGTGTTTGGGAAGGTTATACGAGTAAGAGGCTGTAAAGGTGTGATGGGCTTGGTAACTATGAGATTGAAATTGGGTGGGATTGTATAAATAAATATATTTATGTGATGGGAAAGGGAAATAAACTATTGATATTAGAATGTGTTGAGCACTACTGGTGTTAGATATCAAGGGGGTGGTGATGTGATTGAAAAAGCAGGAACAGTATGATCATTTGAGGAAAACAGTGGTGCTCATAATGGTGTGACTAAGTGCATAGGTACGAGGGTTCCATGGGTTAAATTTAAATCGGGTGAAAAAGTGTGTGTATGTCTGCTAATGTGTGTTAGTGATTTGGAATGCACTGAGTTTAAAAGTTGTTGGGTTGAAATTAGGACCTCATGTTGATAGGGGTATGGAAGAGTAAGGAAATTAAATTGTTGTATAGATGTTGATGAGAGATGGCTGTGTTGTAGGGCAGTAAGGAGTTGGTGGGCTACTGACTAAAGAGCAATGTTTAGATGGGAACAGAACAGATGTGAATGTTGCAACAGAATGAGTAAGAGTGAAATAACATATTGTTGAGTAGGAATGAATATTCTAGGCTACTATTTAGTGAAAGTACATTTTTACAATTAGAGAGATATACATGCTATATTAATCTACTAACTTTGTAGGATGTGAAGAGTGTTCTTTTTTTGGTAGCTGTCCTTGTCAATCTCCTTCTTTCCTGTAATTGTAAAACAAAGTTAGTTATATATGTGGTAATGGTGAAGTACTTTTAGTAAGAGAGGTTGTTGTTTACTAAGGTAGGAGAGGTTAATAAAGTTGTGTTATGGGTAGTGTAGTAAGTATGATAACTATGTTGTTAGAACAATTGGGCTATGACTAGTGCTGTGTGGGACATTATAAGGAACAGAACACAGATGGGTGTGTAAAATGATGCATGTGTAGGTTATTTCTGCAGCACATTCATTTTTTTGTAGGTCTAATATGTAATGGTGTTAGTTGTGAAGCAAAGTTTGCATTCATATAAACATTGATGAAGATGTTTGTTTTTGAAGTAGGGTTATGTTTGTGCCGGCGCTTTTCATAAGAGATGTGTTGTGTTTGTTGTGCAATGTGTTTGTAATGTGTTGCAGTGTTGTTAAAGAATAGAGAAACTGTGGCCTAGTGGTAATGCAATGGCACTTTGTAGTTGGAGCTTTGTACAGTGTCTTAGAGTAGTGGTTGGAAAAGAACAGAAATGTATATGTAAGGAGAAGTGTTGTATATAGATACAATGGCAGTGTACACATATTGAGCAGGTGGAGATTGGTGGCACTATAGGGGATGTAATGCGAAAAGTTAGAAAGTATGACATTTATTTTGAAGGCAAAATGCAACATGCTGTGCGTTTAAAAACATTTCTTTTTAGGAACAATTTGTTGAAAGTAAAAAAATGCATATGTGTATTTGCAACAGCACTGTTTGTAACTTTTTTGTATAAGGGAAATGAAGATGCAAAAGATTTGTAGAACATTGTTAGGTGGTAGATGTGTGTGGAATTTTAATATGTTGGCAGCACATGTAAGTTACTGCCACTTCATGTGACCAGGTGTAGAATGCTGCAATACATGGCATTTGAATAAGTGGTTAAAAAGGGGACTATTTTTATTGAGACGTGTATTACAGGGTAAATGGCAGTAACCCTACATGCATACATTTATAGAAGTATTTTAAAATATTACTTAAAAAACATATGCACACCTGTACTATGCTTTGTTAAATGTAGATATTGTTGAATCTGCAAATAGAAATAGTGGCGATTTTCACAGTAGTTTTTGATGCTGCTGGCTGTGACTAACTAGAGATATTTACTCTGAGAGTTCAAGAGTACATCTGAAGTGTTCAACTGAGATGAAAGGATTACATGTATAGTTTTTGGATGTTATTGGTGGATGGATGTGTGACTGTTTGAAAACAGCCAATGAGGAAGTGTTAAAAACATGAAAGTAAAAATGGTAGAAGGGTTGCCCTGTTCTATGGTGTCCACGAACATTGCGGTAGTCCACAGACCTGCACGTGACATCCGGATTTTTTAAGGTTGCCTGACATGGAAAGGAGGTTACAGAGACCGTTGACAGTGGCGAACATCTGCAGACATCGGGGGATCGTCCAATCACATTTCGTGGTTGCAGTATACAGGAAGACAGGGTAGCAAGAGCTTTCTTTATTGTGTGCAGTGAAGATGGTTATGGATATGGCTTTGAGGACGCGTGTCTGGATTGTGGGCATTTCTTGGATCCATTCGTTAAAGGTGAACTGTGAGCAGAGTGGATTATCTGTAAACAATGGATTTGAAGAATTTGAAGTTTATTTCTATGGAGTTCAAGAAAGGAAGTGGGTGGAATTGCTACCAATTTTTGAGAGTATAGTTACTTTGAAGCATTCAGACCTTATTATAGTTCACTGTGGAGGCAACTGTTTGGGCTATGTCACTGTAATATCCTTACAGTTTGCCATGAAGGGTACATGTTCAAAGTGAATGGAACTGTTTCCACATTCTAAGATAGTTTTTTCTTGAATAGCTCAAAGGCAAATGTGGAAACGTTCTAATTTGTTTTGTCCACAAATCGGAAAAGCAAGGCGGAATGTAAATAAAGCTGTATGTGTTTTTTTGCAGAATGTTGGAATGACATTTTTTAACAATGAAAATATCAAGTTTGATATTGTGAGTATTTGCAAAGAGATGAAGTGCATTTGACTGCTGTGGAAATCTGATTTTTGAATGTTAGAAATGCATTGAAACAGTTTTTGTGAACACGGGAAATGTGTAGTGAAGTAATTCTTAATAGTTATAGTAAATAAAAAGCAAAAAGAGAAACAAATTTAGAAGTAGTTTTTGTGAAAGTTAGAAAAAAAATTAAGTTCAGTAGAACATTTCCTAGTTCAGTATATAAAAAACCAAAAAAAAGTTATTTGCAGAGCCACCATTTTTCAACCAAAAACAAGTTAATTGTTTTTAATTCCCCCACCCCACGGCTGGAATTTTACAGGTGTTTGCAGACTTTCGTACTGCCCACAGACAATGCAGATTGCAAAAGGACCAATGAAAGGTGGCTCCTAAAGAAAACTTGTTTTGTCTTTTTGTCTTTTATATTTTTGGGGATTTTGTTTTTTTTGTCGTAGAGGTGAGGGGGTAAGGGGGCAGAGGAAAGGGAGAGAAGGGGGATAAAAAAAGATACGCAGGGCAGGTGGTCAGGGGAAGATGTTGGGCGGACCTTAAATCTAAGGTAGGGGACAGTGTTTCTCGTGCTCCTGGACCTGGGCCTCGAAAGAAATCCAAAACTGCTCCCCCCTACAGAGCTGTGTGTCACAGTGCATGCACAAAACTGTGACCCCCAAAAGGTAAGGATCTACAGCATCCTGTATGGCCTGCGAGGCAGCTGATGTGATACTTTTCCCCAGCGGAGTACCCTTTGTGGTGGCAGGAGCGGTTGAGGAAGATGGGGTAGAGGATGTTAACACGCTTCTCCCTGAGAAAGGAACAGCCTTTCTCAGAGCACCCAGAGGGTTGGATCAAGTGTGGCAGTGAATGGAGTTGGTCCCAAAAGAGTACTGCGCAGGTTTTCTGTGACTGAGTATCACCCCACACTCAATGCATTTCACCTTGGCAGCCCAAAGTTTTGGAACACCCCCAATGGTGGTAAAAAACACCATACCTATGACTCTCTCTGGGCACTGAAGGTAGGCACTTCCTCTACCTCCTCTTCCTCTTCCTTCTCATCCTCCTCTGCATCACTGCACTTGTTCCACTGTCCAGGCACTCCAGTTGGTGGCTGTGGTGGTGGCCCCTGGGGAGGAGGAATGGCAATGGGTGAAGCAATAGATAACGGGGAACTGATCACCAAATCAGCTGCTCCTTCTTGATGCTGTCTCCCGGATAGCCAGATTGAGAATGATGAAACGTAATTACTGGGTCCCTTCAGAGGAACTTTCCATAGACCGTGCAAATGTCCGTTGACTACCAAACCAAAAATAAGCTTTGGAAAGTTGGAAAAAGTTGGCAGATCAACTAAGAATGGGTCTTGATTGTCAAAAAATTCAGTTTCAAACTGTCCGCGCTGACCGACACTGTCCGCAGACACGCTGTCATGCTGCACATGTGTGGTCACATGATGAGATTTAGGGACATCTGTGGGGCTGTGGTTGCCCACGGACATGCATCGAGTGGAAGACGCAGGTAAACAGACATGCTGTCCAAGGACTAATTAAAAGTGCGTCATGCGAGACCAGACATGTCCAGCGGACTATTAATTGTATTATTTTTAAAGTAAACATTATCACTGTAAATTATACAAGATATTTATAGTATGAAAAAATAAATGTATCTATGAAATGGATGGGGTATTGGAATGGAAAGCATAAATGGGAGGATTTGGAATTTCTATAAAATCATCATCAGGGGAGGGAGGGAGAGAAGTTTCATCAAACCGTTTTTTTTTTTATTTTTGGAATTTGATGGGGCGATTGCTTAGCGCAAGGTGGATAGGTACAAGAAAGACAGTGATAATCAACATTTCTAATAACATGATTTTTAACATAGTTTAAAAGTTCCTCATAGTCATTACTAAGTTCATCCAATTTTGAAGACAAAATCATGATTTCATCGTGTACGGTTGGGGCAGGGATTGTCTTTCTGATTGTTGGGATTCTCCATAATACATTTTTGGTGGGGTTTCTTCATGTAAACTATGCACTATAAGAAAAGAAGACATTATTATTTCAATGCAGTCTACATAAATTACATTATTTGTTTATATTGAAACATGTATTGTTTTTCATTAGAGATTTCATCATCACTCCTCCTTTCTTCTTTGGGAACGGTTTCTTCTAACCACTCAAGTGTGTTTGCCATTTCTGTTAAAAGAATGGTGGTATTTGCTTACAAGAAATGTTTATATAATTAATGGTAATAATAGAGAAATAAATACAGTGCACTTACTATTTGGTAATGGTTGTCTTGGAATGAGCTCCTGTGTATCTGATTCTGAATAAAGAGTGAAGAGTTGTACTGAACTGATAATATGAGGTGTACTGTTATGGTGTGTGCTTGGTGCATGCCATTATATTGTGTGCTAAATGAAAAATGAATGTTTACATTTTGAAATGTTGAAATGTACAAAAAGGTATATGTGGGTGTAGTAAATATAAGCATTGTTTTTTATGTATATGTTTTTGTTGGTTGAAGGGTACAACATATTATGTTGCCTCATGTGCTTTTGGGCTTTGTTGATGCTACCTGCTGTCTGCAAACTTTCATACTGTCCACTGACTGTACAGCTGCTGCATGATATAAGGCACTTATAGCAAATTACGGAGCACTAATAAACACCTACACAATTCAGTGAAAACATGTTGTTAAAGGGACGTTATGGTTAAGTTGCACTAAGAAAAAGCTATGAAATTCAGTCAAAAAACATTGGTAAAGGGGCGTTATGGTTACAAGTAAAATCAAAACCCCCCAGAAATGTACCAGGTATGGGAAGCTAAGCAACCATAACTCGCACAACCACTGTGCACTGCTAAGACTAACACCCAGGACATCAAAGATGACATCACAAATATCATTGATGACATCAATGAAAGACATGTACAATTCTGTGATGTAACATCAAAAGAAAATATGATTACTGCGCAAAATACATACACGTATAGCCACGGCTAATATGGGCGATTATACCTGCGGCTATACAACCCCGCCAAAATGCACAACGGCCAATTGGAGTGGTAGTAGCTGTGCAAATGAATGGCTGCTTTCAGACGCACGTACACATACATTTTTACATACTCAAAAAGACATATTAACTAGATTTAAAGTTCAAATGACACAAAGGCATGGAATCAGAAAGAGATGTAAAATTGTGTACTAGAAAATCCATGAAATAATAGGATTACTGCAGAGAAATGTGTATTACAATAGCCCCAGCTCTAGCAACAGTTATTCCCGTAGCTACCCAATGCCCGCCAAAATACATGATGTTCCATTGGTCTTTCTATACTCACCTCTATAGTTATTTATTTATTGAGCATTTGTTTGGTGCCTATTCAACCAATGGTGGTTCAAAGTGTCACAAGGCAAAGTGGGGGAGGGGAGAAAATAACAATGGCAACAGTAAATATATAATTGTGGTCCTACCAGGCCTTGTGACATTTGGATGTGTAAATGCAGTGTAGAGAAGTGAGGGGATAGGCAGGTAGGGGGTGTTGGGAATGGGAGGAGGTAAGGAAAAGTGCTGGTGGGAGTCCAGGTTGGAGTGCCAAGGGGTGCCGAGGGAGAAGGCCACTAGCTAAGTGCTTGGGTGGAGTAATCACAGGCTGGATGTATAGCAACCAGGGGGCCAACAAGGGCAGTGCTGGGATGGGGGTTGCTGGAGACAACTGAGTAGAGGGCCTGGTAGTCTGTGAGATTCATGAATGACCAGGCCGCCAGTCTCAGTGGCAGTGGGGTGATTAGCAGGAGGAGGGAGAGGGGGAGAGAGGTAGTGAAAAGCAGAGTTTCCAAAACTTAAGGAGGACTGGGTCTTGTTTGAGGGGGTTAGGGAGGCTGTTCCTAAGAGAGGCCGCAGACGAGGAGAGAGACCTGCCCACCCCAGTCTCTGCTTAGAGAAGTGCTTCACAAACAGAGAGTTGGAGTTTGAGGAGTGGAGAGCTCTGGCAGGGATGCATTTAGGGAGAGAACGCTGGAGATAGCGTGGTCCCAAAGCCCAGAAAGCCTTGTGGATGATGCAGGGGGTCTTAAATTTGATCCTCACGGACACGGGGACCCAGTGGAGAGATTTTAGGGCTGTAGAGATGCGGTCCCTGGGCTTGAGTTCAAGGATAAGTCTTTTAGCCATAGTGTGGATAGGCAGAAGGGGGCATAGGGAGGAAAGGGGGAGATTGAGGAAGAGGCTGTTGCAGTAGTCCAGAGAAAAGTGAGAATGCTTCTAAGGAAGAAAAGCTGGACATGGGCCTTCTTTTCAAGGTCCAAGATGTGAGGGATGAAAGAGAGAGAGGATTCGAAGATGACCCCATGGTTTTTGACCACACAGGATGATGAGGGTAGGGGGCCCAAGGAGGGTGGCTAGAGGATAGGAGGGAAACAGGGTGCTGGTGTCCCAATGAGAAGGATCTCCATCTTACTGGCATTAAGACAGAGATTGTTAGCCTCACACCATGCCTGGATGGCAGACAGACAATCAGGGATGAGAGAGGAGAAAGAGGAGGTTCGAGAGGGAAGTTTGAAGGAGAGCTGGGTGCATCAGCAGAACACTGGAAGCGAAAAGAGAAGGAGGTGATCAGATAAGCAAGAGAATGCCACAGATAGATAGTGAGGTGGTGGAGGAGAAAGGGCCCTGTTGCAAATGGTAAGGGTGGTTGATCAGGAAGGAGGTCAGCCAATCCAGTGCCCGGTCAGTGATGCTGAGTTTATTAGGACAGAGTTGTATACTGTGCCAAAGGCAGAAGAGTGATCGGGGCAAATGAGAACAGCAGGAGAGTTAGAGTTAAGATTTGCAAGCATGTCTTCACGGGTGTTCAGGAGAGCAGTTTCCGTGCCTCTGGATGCCCGGAATACAGATTGATGGTCATGGAGGCAACCAACAAGCTCAGTATTGAGGTTTAATTGAGGGAGGACCAACTTCTACTTGAGTTTACCCAGGAAAGTGGTGGAGAGTGATTCTTAGCTGGGCAGGAGGGTTGCGCAGACAGCTTTTTTTAGGAGAGGGTGCCAAACGGAGTGCTTGAGGGATAGAGGGAAAGAGCCAGTGGAAAGGGAGTGATTACAGAAGTCAGCAAGATCTGGGGCTAAAGAATCCCCTGATAGGCCACAATGTTTCATTGGCTGGTGTATCGCGGCAGCTATAGAAAAATAGACAACAGAGACGATTATCATTTTCAATCATATTTCATAACTTCTATGGGTGGCCCTTAAAAGAGCCTTTGTGTTTTTAAATGAAATTGTTCCCAAAAATATACTTTTTTTTCTGACAATGTGTCAAATCTACAATTTCCTTCTGAGGTCCATTTGAAGGTTTCGAAAACAAATGTAATCGGTCCCTGTGCACTTTCCTTAGATGTTGTATTAAATGCCTTTTCCCAAAAATAAAATATCTTCTAATCCCTACAAAAAATCACTCTCCACAAATCATACATCCAGCTAACCTTCTGTGAGAAACCTGTGTGTGTCTCACCAACTAGTCCCTGGGATTTGCACTCCAGGTGGCCACGACAAAGCCATCGCTATTGAATCCATTTCCTGGGGACGGACCAGTGTGGGAGGATCACCTGGAGGAGGGTCCTGAGGGAGTGGAAGTGGGACATCAACGGGTTAGATGCCATATACCCTTCCCTATAACATCTTTTCCCCACCCCACCCCGTAGGATATCCAGAGCTTCTACCCCCTTTCCAACACAAATACACCGTGACAGACAACAGACTAACACCCAAGCTGTTTACCTGACATGTCCCAACACAAGGGTCAGGCTGAGCCAGGCAATTGACAATTACTACGCACACCTGATGGCCCTTTTCCTTCCCCACAGGGATACAAGGTAGTGCATGAGAGCACAATTTGAGCAAGGCCGAATGCATGAGGAAGCAGCCATTGGGGACCGGCAGTTCAAATGGAGGAGAAAGGCAGAGAGACCTGGAGGGACGACAAGGAGGGAATTACCTTTGCCCTTTTCCCCTCAGACCTACGAAGCCTCTGAAATGGAAATCCTAAAACTGGGAAGTTCAGCTTGCTTGTGGTATGACAGGTGTCAATGGCATGTGGGGCACTCCCACGCTGATAATCAAAGTGGGGAGAAGCGCTTGCCACTGTGGTTCCATCCTTGCCTATCGAGGCAAGAGACTCCAACAGTTCAGCACAGCCAGTGAGTGAGAGAAGATAGATAGTGAAACTGAACTGTGCTGGGCTCAAGGTTGCAAACTGAAACTTTGTTTGAACAAAGAACTTAATCTTTCAAGAAACCATAAGTAAAGGTTCAGAAGCAGGGTGGTCAGGCATTACGAGGGTGCACATTTGAAGGACTCTGACTGAATGACTGAAGGCATTTTGGCCTTATGTTTTTGGTGAATCTATGAATACCAAGAGGCCTTAGGAGAGGTTAGTGTAAAGTGTCAAAGGATTCCTACAAGGGTTGAGCAAAACCCTTTCTACACTCGAAAGTCTTTGAGAGAAATCTGATTGACTTGTGAAACTGGCAAATATGAACGTGACAGAGGGATGCCTACGAATTGAGAATTGGAACTGACAAGTGTGAACTCGGGTGAGGGTTGTCCACAATGGATAGTTGTACAAAGGACACTGAGATTGTTAAGCGATACGTTTTGAGTGAAAGGCTGTAGTGTACCCAATTGAGGGAGGCTGAATATTACCAAAGGAACTTTTGTTTGTTTATTTTTTTGGTACAGCTGACCTTCTAAGGCAAGAGACTTTTGCAGTAAAGAGACTTGGCCAGGGAAGGTTCTGGCATTGCTGAAAGGAACTGTAACCTCAAACTGGCACGGCCCAGGAGTGTGCTTTGCTCAAAGGTCCTGCCTTGTCCATGTCAGAACCCTGGCAAGTGTTGGGGTGGTGGCAGGGAAAAGAACCCCTATGTTGGGTTATGGAGGGAGGAGGGGGCCTTTGCAGCGCCCAACGGGCTTCTCAAGACGTGTTCTCCACCCCTTTAGCAGGTCGTGTGGCCAGGGGTGGAGAACAGCCAAGAGACTACATTTCCCAGCAGCCCCGGCGGCAGGACACATGAGAACCGCGCCCACACGAGGGCGCATGCGCGAGCTGTGCCCCACGAGCGCTGCTCGCAATCCTGACCGGCAACCTGAGTTGACGTGCATCCGACGAGCTCCGGTCGGCAAGCATCTGCGGGGCACCAGCCCGCCTGAAAGCATACCCCAGGCCCCGCGTCACACTTAAGATAAGTAGCGCAAGGTTCCACGCGCTGCGGCTAATTGCATGGAAGAGATTTCTTAAATAACTAACAAGAAAACCACGAAAACCAAGTCGCGTGCAAAACGAAACTAACTCTTGGGGCACAAACTATTAACCCTGCATGGGTAGTGCTTGCATAACTACCGCATGCACCGTGGGGGGCATTGCATGGTCCAGACTACTAAGACCCGTATGGGGAAAACGAAAAGACACGGGCCGCTCGATCTCAGAACAATTAACCCATTAAGGGTAGAACAAGCGCGCACATCCGTTCTGACTTTCCTTGTTTGCTTTTAGAGAAAGACGATTCCGCGGAACGGTGCTGAGACAGGAAAGACGGCAGTCGCCGCAGATCATCAGAAAACGAAGCTAAGTCCGAGTTTAAGTTTCTTGTAGTTTTAATGACGGAGTGGGCTTAGCACAGAATTGCCCCTCACATGAAGTAATGTGGGGAATGCTTATTTCTACATGAAGTAATGTGGGAAATGCTTATTTCTACATGATGTAATGTGGGGATTGTGCATGCAGTAACCTGGGATATGTTTAGTAGGTGTTGGTGAATAACATAGGCAATCACACAGGCTCTGCAGAAGCAGTTGGCCAAACTGGTTGGAGCTCCAGCACAAAGGCTCCCGAGTTTACCAGATGAGGTAAAAGAGCATGGAGTGACAAGTCACAACTCCACTGAAAGGAAGCAGGAGCCAAGGAGCATGTTAAACTAATTCCCCCTTCCCTATCCACAACTCCTTCCTCTACCTCTTTCCGGTGATCCTAAAACCCTCAGCCTATCCAATCCACGGACCCTAACCCTCTTTCCCCGAAGGGTCGCGGAAGCCTGCGATGGTGTAGTCTCCAGGCCCCAAGACCTAACGGGAAGGGAGGCGTTTGTGCTGCCTCTGCGCCAGAAGAAGAAGACCGAAGGCTCTGACAGAATTGCGAGCCCACGTGTGAATCGGGCGCCCAGGCAGTACAACCATGGCGGATGTGGTTACACTCCTTCAAGAATTGAAAGCGGAATTGTCCGCAACCAGACAGGATTACCAGAATCTGGCGGGTCAGGTCCATACTTTAACGATTCAAAGCCAAGCCCAAGCAACGCCACTTCCAACCCCTAGAGTGTCATCCCCAATTCCAGTACAGGTGCAGGTGTCCACAGAACCGCCAATACCGCTAGCGGCCCCAGAGAGGTACCATGGAGATCCTCAGAACTTTAACCAGTTTATAATGCAATGTCAACTGCATTTCTTAACCAAATCAGCGGTTTTTCGGACAGCCCAAGCGCGCACCGCATTTGTGATTTCCTACCTTACGGGCGATGCGGCCTCATGGGCCACCCCCTTGGTCCGAAAGGACAACGGATAGCTCTACGATTGGGATTTGTTCCTCGAGGAATTTGGCAAAATCTTCAATCGTAGGGCAGCAACGCTAGTGAAGGATCGTGAACTATTGACACTAAAACAAGGCAACAGAGAACTGGTTACTTATGTCACGGCCTTTAATCGACTGGCTATGGAAACCGATTGGCCACAGGAAAAAAGGATGACTTTGTTCTATCAGGGGTTAAGGGAAGATTTAAAAGACCTAGTAGCACAGGTTGACCCACAACCAGAGACCTGTTCTACAATGATCGATCTTGCTCTTAGATTGGACCAAAGACAAAATGAGCGGCGACAAGACCGGCGCAGGTGGGAGAACAAGCCCCTAGTTAGGCTCGATCAACAAAAGACCCCAAAGACATCGGAAAGAGGAACAGACGAACCAATGCAGATCGGAACTGTGCATGGGCCCCTCTCTAAAGAGGAGAAAGAGAAGAGGCGAAGAGAGAAACTGTGTCTATATTGTGGCAAGGCCGGCCACTTTGTGCGGGAATGTACAAGCAAGCCTGTTAAAGGAAGTCCTTCGGGAAACGAGACCGCTCGCCCATGAGGGTGGCAAGGACGAGCAAAGTTGAAGACACCCCCGAAATTCTAGCGAATGTGCAACATAGCCAGGCAGGTCATGTTTTGATAGCAGGTCACCTCAGATGGGAAAAAAAGCGGATACCAGTGTCATTGATGGTGGATTCGGGGGCCACAGGGAATTTCGTGGATCGCCAGGTGGCCTTGAAAATGGGTATTCCATTGTGTGATGAATCCCGTCCAGAAGAATTCAAATCGGTGGATGGTTCGCAGTTGGTCTCAGGACCAATTACACAACAAACGCTACCTTTACACTTGAGTTGTGGAGTAACACATCAGGAAACAATCCGCTTTGACGTAATAGCAGCTCCCCAGTTCGGGTTTATTTTGGGGTTGACTTGGCTGCGGCAGCACAACCCAACCATAGATTGGAGTACCGGGATACTGGAATTTAATTCCACTCACTGTCACGCGAACTGTGGAGCATCAGAGGAGGTAACTCATTGTGTTGGAGGAAGTTCTGAAACCGACCTGCCTATGGAGTATGAAGCATATCGGGACGTCTTTAGCAAAGCCGCGGCCGAGACCCTACCCCCACACCGGCCTTTTGACTGCCGAATCGATCTAGTGGAAGGAGCAGTATTGCCCTGCAGTCGAATATATGCACTTACGGAAGCAGAAGAAAAACATCTGAAAGAATACATCGAAAATAACTTGGCCAATGAGTTTATTAGACATTCCAAATCTCCGGTTTCCTCACCCCTGTTTTTCGTGCCAAAGAAAACAGGGGATCTAAGAACATGCATTGACTACAGGGCAATTAACAAGATCACCATAAAAAATCGTTACCCCCTGCCTTTGATACCAGTGTTACTGGATCAGGTACGCGGATCCACAATTTACACCAAGCTAGATCTCCGTGGGGCATATCATCTGGTACGGGTAAAACAAGGCGACGAGTGGAAGACAGCATTCCGCACGAAGTTTGGCCTGTATGAATATCAGGTAATGCCTTTCGGGCTCTGCAATGCGCCAGCAGCGTTTCAACATTTTCTAGACGAGGTTTTGCATGATTATATCGATGTATTTGCAGTAGTGTACATCGACGATATACTAATCTACTCACGAGACCCAAAAGAACACCAGAGTCATGTCAAGGCCGTTCTGCAGAGACTACGGGAACATCATTTGTACGCCAAACTAGAAAAATGTGAATTCCATCAAACAACAGTAGAATTCTTGGGGTTTATTCTGTCTCCTCAAGGGGTCACTATGGACGAAAAGAAGGTGCAGTCTATTCTAAATTGGCCCTCTCCTGGTTCAGTGAAAGACATTCAAACAGTCTTAGGATTTGCCAACTTCTATCGCCGTTTTATCAATGGTTTTGCTAAGAAGGTGCAACCGATGACACAACTACTACGGAAAGGAGTTCCGTTCCAGTGGAACGAGAAGGCAGAGGAAGGTTTCCAAGCTTTGAAGGCAGCATTTACCACTGCACCAGTTCTGCGACATCCGGATCCAGCCAAGCCGTACATTGTGGAAACCGACGCTTCCAGTTATGCGGTTGGGGCAATACTGTCGCAAAGAGATGAAGATGGTCAGTTGCATCCAGTTGCCTTTTACTCCCGGATGTTGTTGCCAGCTGAACAAAACTATGCAATAGCAGACAAGGAGCTACTGGCTATCAAGACAGCCTTCGACGAATGGCGCCATTACTTAATGGGAGCTCGACACACGGTCACGATATACACAGACCACCGGAACTTGCAATTTTTGAAATCAGCCAAAGCATTGAGTCCAAGACAGCTACGGTGGGCAATGCAATTTTCGGAATATGATTTTGTGGTGACATACCGTCCGGGTATAGAAAATCGGAAGGCTGACATACTGTCACGGTATCCAGAACCTCGTCCGGATTCCAGTCAATCAGAACTCGTGCCACAGACAATTTTGGACCCAAGTCGAGTCATAGGTAGCATAGCTGTGGATACAATCTTTGAAGACATCAGAAAAGCCATGTCGGCACAGGAATTAGTGCATTGGACAGCCGGAGACAAAAACAAAACCGTGAAAGACGGACTACCTTTCTTTAAATCAGCATTGTATCTCCCAACAGTGCCTCTTCGTCAACAGGCCATTCGATGGTGCCATGACTCACCTTTCGTTGGACATCCAGGGAAGAAAAAGACTATAGAATTACTCCTCCGGCATTTCTGGTGGCCAGGGTTAAGTCAGGAAGTTCAACAACACATCGCCAAATGTGAAACCTGCTTGAGAAATAAGTCGGAGCATCAGAAACCGGCGGGAGTTTTACAACCACTCCCAACACCACCCACTCCATGGCATACCGTGTCTATGGATCTGATAGTGGAGCTACCACAAAGTCAAGGCTACAATGCCATCTTGGTTGTAGTGGACTATCTCACCAAAATGGCACACTTCATCCCCTGCCAAGGAACCCCTTCGGCTAGTACAGTGGCAGACTTGTTTTTACAACACATAATTCGACTACATGGTGTACCCTATAGTGTGATCTCGGATCGAGGACCACAGTTCACGTCAAGGTTCTGGCAGGCCTTTTGCAAATCAGTGGGAATGGAAATAAGGCTTTCAACCAGCTATCACCCGGAGACAGACGGCCAAACTGAACGCTTGAACCAGTCGTTAGAGCAATACCTTCGTTGTTTGACACAAGGTTTAGAGAGCAATTGGGCAAAAGTGATATGGCTGGCTGAACTGGCGTATAATAACGCATTTCATACATCAACGAAAACCTCGCCCTTCTATAGTATGTATGGGCATCATCCTCGCTTCCAGCCGGTGCCTCAATACGAGTACCCAGAGGTACCAGCAGCGGAGACAAAGAAGGAACAGCTAGAGGTCATCTGGCAACAGGTACGAGACAATTTGGATAAAGCCAAACAGGCATACAAACTACAGGCAGACAAGAAAAGGCGTCCCAGCCTACAATACCAGATTGGGGACAGGGTTCGGCTGTCAACACGGAACCTTCGATTACAGGGGTCGCCTAAGTTCAAACCTCGATTCATTGGCCCATTTAAAATCACCGCCCTGATTGGACCAGCAGCAGCAAAACTGGATCTACCGGCAAATATGAAAGTGCACCCAGTATTTCACGTTGCTCTGCTCAAGCCAGCCCCGTCTTTCATTCCGCCCAAGAAACCCCCACCTGTCCTGATCGAAGGGTACCCCGAATTCGAGGTTCAGGCTATCCTGGATTCACGTGTAAGGCAAGGTACACTGTGGTATCTGGTGGATTGGGTGGGGTATGGCCCTGAGGATAGGTCCTGGGAACCAGCGTCTAATATTCATGCTCCTCGGCTCCTCCGCCAATTCCATCGAAGAAATCCTTCTAAACCTGGGCCCACCGGAGGGAGGGGAGGTACTTTCAGAACCCTGGCAAGTGTTGGGGTGGTGGCAGGGAAAAGAACCCCAATGTTGGGTTATGGAGGGAGGAGGGGGCCTTTGCAGCGCCCAACGGGCTTCTCAAGACGTGTTCTCCACCCCTTTAGCAGGTCGTGTGGCCAGGGGTGGAGAACAGCCAAGAGACTACATTTCCCAGCGGCCCCGGCGGCAGGACACATGAGAACCGCGCCCACGCGAGGGCGCATGCGCGAGCTGTGCCCCACGAGCGCTGCTCGCAATCCTGACCGGCAACCTGAGTTGACGTGCATCCGACGAGCTCCGGTTGGCAAGCATCTGCGGGGCACCAGCCCGCCTGAAAGCATACCCCAGGCCCCGCGTCACACTTAAGATAAGTAGCGCAAGGTTCCACGCGCTGCGGCTAATTGCATGGAAGAGATTTCTTAAATAACTAACAAGAAAACCACGAAAACCAAGTCGCGTGCAAAACGAAACTAACTCTTGGGGCACAAACTATTAACCCTGCATGGGTAGTGCTTGCATAACTACTGCATGCACCGTGGGGGGCATTGCATGGTCCAGACTACTAAGACCTGTATGGGGAAAACGAAAAGACATGGGCCACTCGATCTCAGAACAATTAACCCATTAAGGGTAGAACAAGCGCGCACATCCGTTCTGACTTTCCTTGTTTGCTTTTAGAGAAAGACGATTCCGCGGAACGGTGCTGAGACAGGAAAGACGGCAGTCGCCGCAGATCATCAGAAAACGAAGCTAAGTCCGAGTTTAAGTTTCTTGTAGTTTTAATGACGGAGTGGGCTTAGCACAGAATTGCCCCTCACATGAAGTAATGTGGGGAATGCTTATTTCTACATGAAGTAATGTGGGAAACGCTTATTTCTACATGATGTAATGTGGGGATTGTGCATGCAGTAACCTGGGATATGTTTAGTAGGTGTTGGTGAATAACATAGGCAATCACACAGGCTCTGCAGAAGCAGTTGGCCAAACTGGTTGGAGCTCCAGCACAAAGGCTCCCGAGTTTACCAGATGAGGTAAAAGAGCATGGAGTGACAAGTCACAACTCCACTGAAAGGAAGCAGGAGCCAAGGAGCATGTTATCCTAATTCCCCCTTCCCTATCCACAACTCCTTCCTCTACCTCTTTCCGGTGATCCTAAAACCCTCAGCCTATCCAATCCACGGACCCTAACCCTCTTTCCCCGAAGGGTCGCGGAAGCCTGCGATGGTGTAGTCTCCAGGCCCCAAGACCTAACGGGAAGGGAGGCGTTTGTGCTGCCTCTGCGCCAGAAGAAGAAGACCGAAGGCTCTGACAGTCCAGTTGTAAAAACTTGGGTAAGGGAGACCCAGTTATAAAATCCTGATTTAACATTTGGTGAACACTTCTCCGTTTTCTTGAGAACCTTATCCCACACTATTTTGTAACTTAGTTGTAAGGATTGGCAATAGGTTTTTAGAATAGGCCCTTTTAATTTGACAAGATGTCACTAGGACTGCCTTATTATTATTTGATGGTCATAGCTAGCTCTCATCTTAGATTTTGGGTCAGATTATGCGCTTTTCTCACCCATTATACAGTTTAATAAACACCCTTGAACTGTGATTACTTATGTCTGCATTTACTGTTGCCATCAGTTGTTCCTTACACTTCCCACATTACCATTCTCACACCAAAAACATGAACTTATGCAATGCTTCTCAAAATATTTCCCAATTTCTTCCACATTACTGTTTGTTGTTAAGGCAAAATCACTTATTCCTCCACAATCTTCTGAAAAAGATTCAGGGCCTGAGAAATCAGTGGAAGAGTTGTCAACATCTTCTTCACTATTCCTATCCATTTTTCAACCTATATAAAAGTTCCACAAAAATATTATGTATAGCCCCTTTAATTGCGCAATGTCCTAAGAACACACCCCCCTTGCAGACAATACCTACTTACAATATAGAAAAAAACTCTTTGTAAATTGGTACATATGAACATCACTCAAGAAATGACATTGTTGTATAGGTTCAATACCTGAAGAGCACCTGAGGTACTTGACATCCTAATGGCACCTGCCCACAATAGAAACAATAAACACCCAATTGAAAAGTAAATACTGAGAATCCCATCTGCTCTCAGGTAATCTTCTTCCATTGTCCATTCTAACAAGTGAGGTGACAGTGCTTTTGACTATCTCAGTACAATGGACTATTACACAGACTTGCTAGAAGAAATGTATCCCAGAGAGGAGGAAATATTAGAGGAAGATACGGAAGAGAAGAAACCATAAGAAAGTACACAACATTCAGGATTTTGTCAGTTTGTTCTTTATAGTATTTATATTTCTGTAAAATGTGACTAACAATAAGATGTAAAAGTAACACATATTCAGCATATAGATATATTTTAGCTTACTGTTTTTAAATGTCTGTACATCCAGAATAACTGTATTAAAGTTTAGTATTACTTCAATTGTTTAAAAATATTTCAAATATTTTCAAACAGATGAGGAAGTGATTCAAGTATCAAGAATGATTAAGAAACGGCCAACTAAGGAATTCCCTGCAAATACAATCATGGATAGTTTCAAAGATATTAAACAAATGTTAATCAATATTCATAATATGGATTCAATGAAAAATGACATACATTTACACAGTAAAAGCCCAGAGAATTGTGCTGATGAAGAAGATGTGGATGTAAATGCTAAAGAAAAAGAAATCCCACAACCACATTATCCCAAATAAATATTTTTACAAAAAACGTTGCATACTTATTTGACTTTTAAAATGTTTACAGTTATATGTATTGCTGACAAATAGAAAGACATTAAAGCATGAAAGTAACTTTGCACAAAGACTACACTCAAGATATCTTAGAACTTTACAAGACTACCTATATTTGTATTTTTTTGTAATTTTGTTTTTATGGTCGTGGCTATGGAATTGGCTCCCAGGGGTCATCATTGTAGCCATAGCTAAGTCACCGGGCCTGTGCGGCGTAGTCGCAAATAGGTGTACCTCACCACAAATGGTTATCTTGTAGCCGTGGGTCTGATCTCAAGCCATTGCACAGAATAACCGCACCTCAAAGATCACCAAATAATTTGCTCATGTGGTAGCAAAGACTCTTTGGAAAAATAGCAACAAATATGTGATCCTACACTCTCAAGCCCTCACCAAGTCACCCAAACATCTATATCAGCTCCCCCCACTCCCTAACGTCCTTCTCAACTTCCCTGCCCTCTCCCATTCCTCCTATAGCCCTAAATGTTTCTATGAAGCAGTTTCACCCAAAATGTCGGGTAGACGAGGCTATAAAACACGAGAACATACATAAAGCTCCATTGGCCTGCATTTACTGCGGTAATACATGGTGCCAATATAGCCACGAGTATGCATGCTGCACAATAACAGGTTATGCAGTAGCTGCAGATACACACTCCAGTCATTGCTGTGATTAGCCACACCTCAAGTTTCGCCATATCATTGGATGGTGTGGTAGCTGTGGTTATGGATTAATGATTAAAAATATATATATATACATATGTATACATGCATGTATTCAGTACTCCTTGTAAGTACAATTTTAAAATATATAAATATATTGACTGTAACAGATGATGGGAGTACGGTGCAGTACCATGAATACATTCTATGGTAATAGGATGAGAAGGGTTCAAGAAGTTGGAGATAATCTGCATAAACATTCAGAATATTTAGGTAAAATGTATAGAGCAAGCATAGACTGTAAACAGGCTGAGTTGGTGGGGCTAGTCAGACATAGGTAAAGTTACTGGATTTCATATTAGGTATGGATTTTTAATACATATGATGAGAAAGGTATAATTTGTATTGTACTGTCTGTAAACAAACATAATTTGTTAGAGAACATAATTTATGAAATACAATTAGATACATTTCTATACATATTTAAATTATCTGACCCTCATATATAGTACATCATATATTCAATACAACATTTGTGCGCAGTACACTGTTCTTCTCATCACACATAGTAATCATTGCGTCATTGGGAAAAGAAATCCAAGGTGGATTAAAAAAACATAAACTAATAAATCAATAAGGAAAATGGGTGGGCGTATAGTGGTAGAGGATACATTGAATGGATACAGGTACACAGGATACAGTAGGGTGGGTGAGAGTACACAGGCTAGAAATACCATGTTTGGGGGTTCTAAAACTAGGATAGTCTAGCTGATGTTCAAAAAGAGGGGACAGGATTGGTTGGATATAAAGAGTAAGAGTATGATGCAGAGCTATGCAGAGGGTGAAGAAACAATGCATGGGAAAGGATATGGTGTTGTGTACCCCACCCCCACAAAAACAGAAAAATAAAACAGTGCATAGGTGCACAAGTATTGCCGTAACTGCGGATACACTCTCCAGTCATTGGTGGGATTAGCTGCACCTCAAAAACCACCATTTAACAAAGTGAAAACATACAATGCAAGCTGTGTCAGTAGGAACTGCACCAGCGATCATCCAATGTCCCATCTAAGAGTTTGGGAACATCCATGCTCACTAAACACCTGATGAGAGCACGTTGGGATGAAGATAATGAGTACAGAAAAAGGCCCATCAGCATCAGAAAATAAATACAAGTTCATGCTCCCAACCTGCTTCTACTTCAACAGTGGCAACCACCAAAGCAACCGTCAGTCCATCATGATAAAAAAGATTTGGTTATTGGGGAAAAAACCTTGGTGGAAAAAACAATACAATATTTCAACCAAATTCTTTACTTTTCCTCAATGCTATTAAAATATATTTCTCGGCAGTATATACCATAACCTGGATTGTTTGAATGTTCTTATTCAACAGGAGATAGTCCAATAGAGTAAAATTGTTATATGGATGGACTTTCAAGAAGCTACACTGAGGACCATAAATTATCCCATCTCTGAGAAATCTGCAAACAACTGGAGATAGTTCTTGGTGGAGGTGCATGAAAGATTAGCACAAGTGCAAGCACATAAACTTTTACCCTCAGAAACCTTTATACAAAAAGGGAAATAGCTGCATAGAAATGCTATTGATTTAAAAATGTATTAGTTAAGCAGTATGTTAGTGAAAGTTACAAACATACAAGAATGAACTGCCACTTACACTGATTATGTGGACAATAGTGGCAATATTTGCCATCTCATAGCAGTGACAAACATAGGTGACACACATTTTCGTAAGCAGCAGGTTAGTTAAAGTTAAAAAAATACATACAAAATGAACTGCCACTTACTCTGTCTAGGTGGAAAATTGTGGCAATATATGCCATCTGATAGCAGTGGTTAATGTAGTTGACACACAAAACACTGCAAATAATCCTTTAAATATGTACATCTTTACTGACACTTACATTCACATCAGCCACACACTCAGCATGTGTACAGTAGGGCTACTGCAATCAAAATGAGAAAAGTGCCCAAAATGGTGGCTTTTATACTTCCCAAAATCAAAACCACAAAAAGAGGACTGCTTAATAAGCAAAGTATTAAAATGTCCAACACATTATCACTGCAACCTATCACAGACAAGTACACAAGTACAACAGTAACAACAACCAATTAGAAACACTGAAACACACATAACTCCTTATTTTTTTACTCACTATCTTTGATAGCCGCAGCTACTCAAACACAGCTATAAACATGACTTTGTAGCAGTGTCATGATCTCTGCTTCCAAAAGATCAGGACTTGCCCGACTCCCTTGGAAGCAGACCCATAACCCCGATTCCGAGTGCCAGCCAGTCCCAATCGGGACCTTTTGGACCCTGTCCAGGCGCCAGTGGCACCAGGCTCATAAAGATGCCCAGTCCCAGCGCTGGAAGCGCCGGGCTCATAATGCTTGGGTGGACTTACCTGCAGCAGACCATGCTGCTTACTTACCTGCCAGTTGAACCCCTGATCCTCTTCTGTTTGGGACTACTTTTCCTGTTGGGTGGGGCAGGAGCCACTCCCTAGGTTCAGAACACTGGAACTCTTCTGGAAAGCAGGAACTCTTTTCTTACCTAGGCGTGGCTGTGGAAGGAGACACCTAAGCACTACAGGAGGCTATTTAAACCACACCGATGGATGAATCTTGCTTTGCGTTATTCTGCATTCTCTGCAGCAGAACGCTCATCGTGTCTTCTGCTTCTGATCCTGGGCCTAAGGGAACAAAGGCTTACCATCCTGGAATCCAGTCTTCAGCAGCACCTGTAAAGACAAAGAAAGAACAGGTTAGCACTACGGTCTTCAGTGGCAGCGCATCTCTTACCTGGTCCATCGGCTGTCACCAACGCCTCGCGCTGCATTCCGGCATCTGAAAGACAAAGGCTTACCTACTCTTCGCATGCTCCGGAGGTCTTCGCACTGCATTCCGGCATCTGAAAGACAAAAACTTACCAGCTCTTCGCACGCTCCGGAGGCCTTCGGCGCTGCATCCCACATCTGAAAGACAAAAGAAGGTGCGTTTAAAGACATTGGGCAACTTTATTACTCACGTGCCATTACTCCTTCTCACGCCGAATACAGTGGGTATTCCAGCACCCTTCAGCTTCTCTAAAGCTCCGAACTTGTACCTGCAAGATAAAAGGGACAGTTAGTGCACATCGTGAAGCAGGCTACAAGCGCTTACTTACGTGCTTCCAGGCGCTTCTATTCCTCACGCGGGTTCGATCCTCAACTCTCATCAGCCCGCCATCCGCCATCGCCGGAACCCTGCAAAACAAGAGATATCATTACAAAAGACTTTTAAGACATTTGAAGTGCCCAGAACTTACCGTTTGTGCAGTTAACGACGGACAGCAGTCCTCTGAGGTCAAGAGGCCTGCACCCTTATCCAGTGAAGAAACTGGTTACGGCACCCTGCCCTGAGGCAGATGGAGAGCTCGGCGTTCACTTACCTAAGGTGAGGGCGTTAACCTTTGGGGTTCTACATGAGAAGAGAAAGGGAAGAGGAGAGAGGCATCCAATAACCCCAGTTCATTAATCCCATATTTTCTATCTGCAGACATCTTACTCTTCGAGTCAGACATACAGTGCACAGAGGTCCAGCCCAAAGAGCCAACCGTGTGTTACACATCACCTTTGAAGATACGGCATTCACCCAGTCAAGACCGGCGCCTCTGCGGGAATCAGGTGAGCGTTACAAGCAGTGGGTACACCTACATGTCTTACTAACTCAAAAACAACCCTTGCCAACCTTTATAAAGTCAAATGAGAAAAGGGTAAACCTGAGGACGTAGCATAAAAAAACACAAGTACAATTGTGTGGTCTAACATCCACATAATAATATGATTATTGCACAGAAAATGTATGGCTCAATATACGCGGCTTTCGATATAGTGGTGTGTAGATCAGCAGCCTATGTGTGACTGCCCCTACATTGTATACATGTGGATATAGTAAACACCACCACGCCATTGTTTTATTTGTACCTGTGGCTTTTCGGAAAAACGCCAACAAAAACAATTATTTTTTACACTCCCAAGCCCTCACCAAGTGGTCACAACATCTTTGCCAGTTCCCCTCACTGCCCTAATGTCTTCCTCAGCTCACCTCCCCTCTCTCATTCCCCTTATAAAACTCATTGTTTCTTTGATGCAGTTTCACTCGAAATTTCAGGTAGCCACGGCTCTAACATGTCGGCAAATACAGGATGCTCCATTGGCCTGCATTTAGCCTTGGTAACACAGGGTACCATGTATAGCAGTGGGTGTGTACGCTGTGCAGTGACAAGTGCTGCTATAGTCACAGATGCGCACCCCAGTCATTGCTGATGTTAGCCGCACCTAATGATTGCATCCTCTCCTCAAGAAACCCACAGCGGATCCCTCTTGTCCGGCCAATTATCGCCCAATTTCCATTACCCCCTTCTTAGGCAAACTCCTTGAAAAGCTGGCCATCTCTCAGCTAAACCTTCATTCTGATTCTGTTGGCTGTCTCCATGACCATCAGTCTGCACTCAGATCTGGCAGAAGCATGCAAACTGCTCTCCTGAACATCCGTGAAGATCTGCTTTCCAACCTTGAGTCTAGCATTCCCTCTGTTCTCATCCTACTTGATCTCTCCTCTGCCTTCGACACGGTCAACCATACCATCCTGCTCAACCGTCTCGGGGATAACTTGGGCATCACTGATCAGGCTATGGCCTGGCTGACCTCTTTCCTTTCTGATCGACCATCCCAGGTCCAACTTGAGTCCTTCCTATCATCTGTCTTCCTCTCCACCTGTGGTGTTCCCCAGGGGTCTAACCTCTCGCCCTGGCTTTTCAACCAATACCAGGCAACTCTCGCCCGCTGTATTGCCATTTTCTGCTCAAACTTCCAGTCTACGCAGGCGACACTCAGCTCATTTTCAGGCTGCCCTCGGCCACCTCCTCCACCTCTCTCATCACTGATTGGCTAACTGCCATCCAAGATTGGTGTGACGCCAACGATTTTGGTCTTAATGTCAGCAAGACAGAGATCCTCCTCATTGGCACACCATCACCTTCCTTTCCCCTCACTCTCTGGCCGGCCTCTCTTGGCCCTCCTCCTATCCCCACCTGCGAGGCCAAGAACCTTGGTGTCACCTTTGATTCCACACTCTCCTTCTCTGCCCACATCGCTGATGTATCAAAAAAGTCAAACCTCCTACTGCACCTCCTCAGAGGTATTCTTTCTTTCCTCTCATTCCCCTAGAAGCTCACTGTCTCCCAAGCTCTGGTTCTCTCTAAGCTGGACTATTGCAACAGCCTCTTTCTTAATTTACCTGCCTCTACTCTCCGCCCTTTACAACGTATCCAGAACAGGACTGCGAGACATGTCCTTGGTCTCAAGCCCTGGGATCGTATCTCTCCAGCTCTGAAATCTCTCCATTGGCTCCCAGTTGATGCAAGGATTAAATTCAAAACCCTCTGCTTTGTCCACAAGGCTTTCTGTGGCCTGGGTCAACATACCTTCAGCTATCCCTCCGCAAATACCTCCCATCTCAAGCACTTCGCTCCTCTACCTCTAACTCCCTCAGGGTCAGTCGTTTCTCAAAGAAATGAGCTGGGGGTAGATCTCTGTCTTCGGCTGGGGCCTCCATCTGGAACAGCCTCCCTGCCACTCTAAAATGTGAGGAGAACCATCTCCGGTTCCTGGATCACCTCAAAACCTTCCTCTTTGCTTCTGCCTTCTCCTCCCCTCTCCCCTGTTGATTCTACTCTCCCTCGGCACCATGCACCTGGCCACCCTCTGTCCTCTGGGCCCAGGTACCTGCTCATCTTGCCACCCTCATGCACTGCCTCCGGGCCACCCCCTTCACTGTGGTCTGTATCTGTACCCATACAGCCCTCCCCTTTTCTTCCTGCACTTTCAGACCTACACGGCTTGCTGCCATTAACCCAGCACTTGCCACTTGCTGGCTGCACTCCCATTGTTTGTTGCCTTTTTATTTATTATTTTATTATTATTTTTGTTTTTTTCCTTCTCGCTCCAGTCTCCTTTTGTTCCCCCTTCCATGTACTTCTCCCCCTTCTCCCTCTACCCTGCACTTGCACGTTCTCAATGTCACTGGGCCTAGTAAGATCGTTGTTTTTGGTCTCCCCTGTTCCCTTTCCCTGCCTTGTCGCGCTCTGAAACACTTCTGTATGAGCGCAATAGAAATAAAATATCAATCAATCACCTCAAACATTGCTATGCAATTGGCCCATATATAGCCATGGTAACACAAGATGCCCAATAAAGCCGGAGTATGTGTGCTGCGTAATAGCAGGTGCTGCAGTAGCTGTGGACATACACCCCTGTCATTGCTGATATTATCTGTGCCTCAAACATCATCTTCTGATTGGCTGAGGCAGTAGTTGCGGTTATGTATTCATGTTTAAATATATATATATTACATGGCCATGTAGGTATGGTTAAGTTGCTTTTTCATAGGAAGAGCACGTTTTGGGCGGTTTATAACTCGGCTCCCCCTGGACGAATCCTTACCAAAGTTTGGATTCGTCAAGGGGGGCCAAAGTTATAGGGGGGGTCCCAAAATGTCTTTTATTCCCATAGACTGAATGGGGCAAAAACTTTGCGCACAGCTACAGGCCAAACCACTGGACGGATTGTCATAAATTTTGCGGCAAAGGGCAGGGGCTTGTTCCCCAAAGCGTGCTTTTGTTAATTGTGTGCAAAATGTTATTGTAGTTTCCTTTAAAATGATAAAAAAATAGCTCTCTAAGAATTAGTGATATCTATGTCCGCTCCGCGGTCCCACTTCCCTGTTCGCTCAGTGGAGAATATTTCTATTGGCTAATCCATGGCATGCTGTACGTCAAGATGTTGCGCTTTCACCGATTGGGTCTGCCAAAGTGTCAAGTGCGTAGCATTCTTTTGATACGGCCGCCATGGTCACTTAGTTTTTGAGTTGTACGCCGAAATCACCGCAAACAAACCCTTATGGAACCTTGTGTCGAAAGGTAAGCATTACTTATAAGTGGCAGTAGAAAGTGAAACAGTACTTTGTTCTTGTTAACACTATCATACTGTGCACTGCAACTTGGTAGACAATATACTACCATTCTTTACTGCGTCTTTGTAAGAAGCCAACACCAACATTACTGCGGTTAGACTGGCGTCCTATATTTTGGAATGTGAGGCAGACACCTGCACAGTTTCGTAAACAGAGCACATCTGCACATGGTCGGGAGTAACGGTTCTCATGAGTGACTGCTAATATGTAGTAGCAAAAAGAGAATTTATTTGCGTTCGGAGTGAAGGTCAGTTCATCTCATTTCATTTTTTCAGTAGGCTCTCAGTATGGTCGCGCATGCACCAAACCTCATAATGGTCAATTGTTTTTCGACCTTGACGTACAGGGAACAGAGACAGAAAGAATGTAGGGAGTCACAGTTTGTGAAACATTCCCTTTGATAACTTATGCTTCAAAAAGGTTTGTCAGGCACATGAAATATCAGTTCCCGTGGAAGTCTTCTAGCAACAAACTACTGTGTGACTGCAGAGGTCGAAATGGAGTTGGTGCATATCATGTAAGCTTATTTTAGAGGCCTGTACACCAACCTGCCATTATTTACTTAGTCTGAAAAAAAAATATATTTATTACTAGTAAAGATTTTGAAAGTTTGTGTGCCGTTGAAATTTCATATTGCACATTAGCGCCCTTTTGGATGTTTGTGTGCCGTTCAAAATTCATATCGCATATTAGCGTCGTCTGTACAATGTCACTACAATTTCCACTATTACCTACGACATTTATGTGACAATCATATTTTTTTAACTACTATAAAGATTGTACATTGTCGCCTTTTCTAAGGAGTCAATACATTTCCCCATATAAAAATAATTGTTTATAGAAATGTAATGTGTTACCCTTTACATTTCCGCAAAGGCTTTGTATTCATACCTTTTTTTGTCATTTTATCCTCAGCTACTTCCTTCCATACTGCGAATGTTATGGACTTCAGCGTCCGACTGATGGTTTCTTTAATCGTCAAGTGCAGCTTTTCATCACCGGTTGTATGTGTGTCATCATTGAATGGGATGACCGCATCAGACCTCTATGTCCGTACACGGTTGTAGCAGTAAGAAGCAACATACCATCTTTTCTGGTGTCATAGTTTGCAGCCATTCACGTCGCCTTGTAAATCACTGTGACAGGAATACGCCTTCTGCGTCAACAGCGCATAATTTCAGTGTGGTTAAACAACAACGTCACCATTGCCAGTAATATACTTTATGATGAACTACATCACAGCGATTGACGCCGTCTTCACAATGAATGTGAGAGGAAACCGACTACTGTGTCGCCACTGCATACTGTGTATGTGTTAAACACTGTGGCGCCAACGCATCGTGACTGTGTGGGAAAACATCTACGTGACCGTCAAAACTAACATTTCAATTGTGCAGCAGAGACACAAATTTCCAAATTCTTTGCAACTGAGAATAGGGCGATGATTTAACACTGTGCATTGTGAAATAAAAGTCCCTTACTACTGCTCACATGTTAGTGTGTTTTTTAACCATTTCATGTTCCCCTTCATAATCTGCCATGCTACGTTGCGAGTTGTAGTATGTTCTTTCATAGGTGGCGTATCACTCTACGTAAGCCTTTATGGAATCATTTCTTTACGCTGCCAAGGTACATTATCCAGAGCGCTATTGGACACCACTTGCTTTGGCAACGTTAGGCTCAGGGCCATCTATTATGCTTTTGTGCCGTTAGGGTACTTTCTGAAACCCAGATGCCCCAATTACCGAGATCAGTTCTGCATGAAGACGCTATGTTGTCAGATTTGGTATCTTTCTATAAGTGGAAAAATTAGATCAGGTGCAGTGAAAGTTTTTGCTGTACAGAAACGTTTCAAAAGCAATGCTTCCTTATACCTTCTCAGTACACCTTTCTTCACCCATCTCACCTTGTGACACTTACACAAAAATGTGTGCACAGGTCAGTGGTAATGGTGTTGCTTGCAATATTTCTACCATTAGTGCACTTCGCTTCACAGGGTTTGTTGTGATTTTGTCAACACATTAGAACAGTAATTCTTTGCCTTCTGTACGCACATTTTTGCCAAACATATTACCAGTATGTTCCACACATTTATGGAAAGGTCATTGCGCACGAACAAACACCTTTGTGTTTTACATGTGGTAGTGTTTTCACACTCCACAAGTGTCGTCATTTACATAACACAACAACGGTACGCCTTTCGTCTCTGAAGGGTACACTGTTGGTATGCTTACTGACCACAATGTCGGGGCGGTACATACTACCATTTACTGGTTGGGACTAAACAGTACATTGCAGTCGCCGTGTGCATCAGGCACTGACTTTTTATTAAAGGTGTTGCTGATGACCACACATTTTAAAATGAATACATATCTTCATCACCCAATAGGATTACACATTTTACTTTTTTACTTCTGGCAGCTCTAATGGAAATCGGAAAAAGACTTCCTATACAACGGCCGCCTTCCCTTTTCATGGTGGCCATCTTGGAAAGGGATTTGTTGTCTTCAAACGGGAACGCCAGAGGCGTTCCGGTTAAAGATAAAAAATCCTTTCTTTTGGTGCAATGGGTCAGTGGCGTAAAATCTGTATAGCTAATGGAATTCAGCGCCCATTCTTTTAGGGTACAATGGAGTTTGCTGATTCAAAGACCTTGGTATGCACTCTTCCTTCTATTGTGGTGCAAACTTCTTTGGCTTCTGTACGCACATTTTTGCCAAACATATTCCCTGTTCTTTCCACACATTTACGGAAAGGTCATTGTGCACGAACAAACACCTTTGTGTTTTACATGTGGTAGTGTTTTCATACCCCACAAGTGTTGTCATGTACGACTTTCAGCGCACCCTTCAGAGACTTTTGTCTCTGAAGGGTGCGCTGTAGGTATGCTTGCTGGCCACAATGTCTGGGAGATACATACTGCCATTACTGGTTGGGAGAAAACATAGCATTGTAGTCTCCATGTGCACCCGGCACTGGCTTTCTGTTAAAGGTGTTGGTGATAACCACACATTTTAGAACAAATATAAATCTTCTTCGCCCAGTATGGTCACACGTTTTCCTTTTTTACTTTCTGGCAGCTGTAATGGAAAGCGGCAAAAGACTTTCTATGCAACGGCCGCCTTCCCTTTCCATGGTGGCCATCTTGGAAAAGGCTTTCCTTTATTCAAACGGGAACGTCGGAGGCGTTCCGGTTGCAGATAAAAAATCCATTCTTTTGGTGCAATGGGTTAGTGCCGTAAACTCTGTATTGGTAATGCCATTCAGCCCCCATTTTTTTAGGGTGCAATGGGGTTTACTGCTTCAAAGACCTTGGTATGCACTCTTGCTTATATTGTGGTGCAAACTTGCCCTGTTGAGTTGTGAACGGGAATTGTTTCAGTTACAAGTTCGTACAACAATATACAATGATCTTCCGCACTATCAACAACTCACCCATACTATTGTGAAGTGTGTATGAGTTTTGTACCATGTGGCCATGCTGTGCTACAACATATGCTACTGTGCAATTTGTAGAAAGAAGGGCACTGCAGTGAATGTTGCTTTACAGTATGCTTATGTGTTACTATTGGAATCCTTCCAAATACCCAATACAAACTTTGGTCAATTTATGATATGATTCACTTACAGTACTGCCAACGTATGAAAATAATTGAAAAAACTTTTCTCAAAGGGACATTATGGTTACGTTGCCCTACTAAAAACGTCCAAAATTCACTACAAAATAAACTTTGTTAAAGGGACGTTATGGTTAAGTTTCCCTGTTAAAAACCTATGCCATTCTGTACAAAAACTTTGTAAAAAGGCCGTTATTAATACAAGTAAAATCTAAAAAACCCTGAAATTCGGGAGTTATGGTAGGCTAATCACCCATTTTTCCCATCAGCACTCTCCACTGCTACCACTAACACCCCGACCATAACAGATGCCACCACTCATGTCATTGATGCCATCACTGACGCCATCACTTCCTTAGCCCCTTTCTTTTATGTCAGCTAAGCAACCATAACTCGCGCCACCACCGTGCACTGCTAAGACTAACACCCAAGATATCAAAGATGACATGACAAATGTCATTGATGACATCACTGATGACATATAGGGGCCGATTCATGGAACAAACGTGTGCCGAAAATCTTGGCGCAAACAGGCGCAAGCAGGCGCAAGCACAAAAAAACAGGCGCACGTGCATGCGTGTGATCCATGGAAGTCCCTGCGCGTGTTTACCTCGGGATGTGCGCCAAACCCGTGCATGGCGCACAAGTCACTGCAACATCCCGAATGGCGTGCGCGACGCGCACAGTGAAAGCGCACAACCTCGGCGCATACACCATAAAATAGGCGGAACACGGGGCGTAACGCGCGGAATGGGGAACAACGCGCGAAAACAGGGAAGCAGACGGAACGCCCACACGCACTCGAACCACACGTATTCATGGAATCGAATAGGGTAAAGCCACGCACAGCCAAAGACACGCACAAGCCGAAACACGTCTGCCACACGAAGGCAGGCGGTAGCGTCCCTGCGCATTACAAAAGTGGCAATATACAGCAATTGGGCATGTGCGAGCGGGGCACATGTATATCGGGGGTGCGCGGGAAGTTACACACGCGATTGAGCGGTGTACGTGTATTTCGGGGGTGCGTGTGAACTTTTTCACGCGATCGGGCCTGGGGGAGCGGGCTACGTGTATATCAGGGGTTCGCGTGTGAACTTTTTCATGCGATCGGGAGTGGGGGAGCGGGCTACGTGTATTTCAGGGGTTCGTGCGAACTTTTTCACGCGATCGGGCCTGGGGGAGCGGGCTACGTGTATTTCAGGGGTTCGCGTGAACTTTTTCACGCGATCGGGCCTGGGGGGGAGCGGGGTACCACTCACCGTCTGCCTTGCGTGTAGAAGAACGCGTACCCAACACCCATTGTGAAGTAATAGCTTGTGAACCCCAACGGATGGAAAACACACGCACCGCACGAAAAGCACGTACAGAGCAGTGTAAAGGCATGCGGGATCTCCAAGCCCTGCCAGGGCAACGCCCGTGCGCAAAACGTCACAGACGCGCTTACGCTGTAAGTGCCTTTGGTCCAATGAAATCGCGTACGCGTGCTGACGCACTTACGCGCTAAGGGCCTTTCCTCGAATTTCACGCTGACGTGCAGGATTTTCACATGCCAAATCACTCCGTATCAAGCTGGCCACGCGAAAACACACGGAAGACCACGCTCCTTCCCAGAAGGCCGAATTACTGCCCTCCAGTGCCCGAGCAGCCTCCCACGTGCCATCTGCTGCTGCCTGCCTGCCTGCCTGCTGCCACCGTGCCCTGCCATTTGGTGCCTGCACATCAGCCATCTGCAGGGGTCCAGTTGCTGTGTCCACCCCTGCTGGAACAGAAGACTCCCGACTCGGATAACATCGCTCCACAGCCCTGCCCCAGGACCCAGTTGCCCACCCACTCCTGCCCCTGGGGTTGCCATGTCGGGCACATCAACATCTAGCACCAGTGGCAACCCCCGTCCAGAGGGGCAGAGGGGCACCAGCTTCACTGCCACCGAAGTTGGTGTCCTGGTGGAGCAAGTCCTGGGGCAGTATGATGCCCTCTTCGGATCGTCCCGCGCCAACAAGGAAGGACGGGAGAGGATCTGGGCCGACTGTGTGGTTGCCATCAATGCGGAGGTGGTGGCAACCCGCACCATCCAGAAGGTCAAGAAGCGCTGGGAGGACTTGAGGTCCAGGACCCTCATAAAGGCCCGGCGCCTTGTGGAGGGGGGCCGGGGCCGCATGAGTTCCATCCAGATGAGGGTCCTGGAACGTGTACACCCAGCGCTCCACGCCCAGGTCCTTGAGCGGGAGACCCGTCTGGAGTTGAGCGGTAAGTGGCCAAGCATTGCTGTGTGAGACAGGGCATGTTGCAGTGTGCTGGTTGTCTGATACTTGCCTCTATGTGTGACATAGGTCATGTACGCATGTATGTGTGCAGGGACATCATGGTAATGCATGTGCGACCAGTAATGTGTGAACCGCACGGGACATGGGGAGCCCTATGCAGATTGTACACATGAGAGCATGGCAGTCTCTGTTCCTGGACATGGGTGGGGGTGAGGGATGGGTGCTGATGCCAGGTACATATATGGTATCCATGTCTGTGTGCCTGACCTGCGTGTCTGTGACTTGTGAATGCCATGGATGCATGACACATGTCTGTGACAATGTACAGATTCACTGATGCAGCCTAGTCATCCTTGTATCCACTGTGATTGGGGTGTACGGGGCCAGATGGATGTGACTGAGGTGAAGTGTGTGCATGTGATAGGCATGACCCATGATGCATGTGAGTTCCATTACATTGTATGTTTCGAGAGTCCATTGGACATGTATGGAAATGTCCATGGCATGCACCATGACTGTCACTGTGTGTGTTTTGCCTGGACTGACACATGTGTTGTGGAGGGACATGGTGGAAGTGTACTTTGACAGTGGCACTCATATGCTATTGCTTCCTGTCTAGGGGACCATTGTACAGTACCCTGATGCTTGTGTTCTATGTCTCCCTCTACGCAGCGGCTAGTGAAGAAGAGGGCGGAGACGGCGCTGTGGAGCAAGGCGGTGGGGATGCCCCCACGGCTGCAGCGGAAGGGGTGGGTGAGCCCCCACAGGGGCCTGCTACGGCGGAAGACGGTGAGGAGCCATCCAGGTTGGTGGTTTCCACAGAGGAGGAGGAGGAGGCCGCCACTGAGGCGCACATGGGGCCTGGTGGGGGCATCCCTGCTGGTGCAAATGGTGCAGTCCAGGGGCAGGAGGCAGCAGAGGTCACCGTGGAGGGGCCTGTGCATGTCGCTGTCCCTGACCCTGTGGGTGCACCACCATGCACCAGCAGGGATGCCCCGTCCCAGGCCCGTCCGCAGGTAGAGGGGATGTCCATGTCATCTGACTCCCCTCCACCTGCGGACGAGGGGACCCCTGGCCGTTTGGAAAAAGGTCCTGATTGGGGTCGCGATGCGCACGGCTGTGATTCGTGATGCCGTGCGTGCTTCCCAGGAGGAGCATGCACGTCATCATGAAGAGCACCGTGCGACGTGGCCCAATTGGGATCGTTCATGTTCAGGGGTTTCCTGCATGTGTCGGCCAATCTGGCGGCCCTCTCCTCCTCTGTGGAGACTACACGCCAGTCGTTCGCCTTGCCGTCTTCCTGCCCAGATGCCACCAGGGCCCCCTGTGGACCTGCCCTGACCAATGCAGCCAGCTCGGTGGGGATCCCATCCCTGCCACAGTCAGGAGTCAGAGGTCCAGCAGGGGTGGACACCACAGCAACTGTACCCCAGCAGATGGAAGATGTGCCGGCATCATCAGGCAGGGCACGTGCACGACGGCGTCGGTGGATTCCATCAGCCTGGATGCCGTCGTGCTGGCAGAGGCAGTGGCGTCGGAGGCAGCAGCAGAGTCAACGTGGGAGGCATCATGGCTCGGGGCCCTCAACATCGGAGGGGCAGGCATCGGCCTGAGGGCAGGAGGACCCAGGACGGGAAGTGTCTTCCGTGTGGCAGCGGTTGGGCCAGCAGATAGGTGCGGAGCGGCGGCGGGCGGAAAAGGCACGGCTCACAATGGTCAGGGCGGAGAACTCCATGCGGAGGGCCCTGAGGCGGGCCGAGTGCCTCGAGGCAATCCACAGGGGGTTGGAGGAGGAGATGGCATCGTCCCTGCGGACCCTCGGGGCCATGGAACAGGACCGCCTCCGGGACATTGAACAGGAGTTCGATGATGCCGTGGCCCGGAACACCACGGAGTGAGCCGCTGGACTTGCCCGCCGCCTTTGTATATAGTTATATAGTTACTGTTAGGTTTCCTTTATTCTTTTTTTTTATTTGGTTGCGATTGGACAATGCGCCACATTTTTGTATGTAGTTCAGTTATTAGTTAGTTGTCATAGTTAGGTTTCATTTGGTTGGGCTCATGGACCCGGGATTATCTTGTAAATAGTTCTTCAATGGATTTTTTTATTTTTTGGATTCTTTTCATCGCCATGGAGCAATGGTTTTTGTTTATCATTTACACTTGGATTACTTTTCTGACTGTGACTTTGGACACCATTTATTTTGATTCTGCTGTGTGTTTTTGATTATTTTTCATGGACATTCATCTTCTTTTGGTTGTTTTGCTTTGTGGTTTTTCTCATTTCATTTCCATTCAAGTTGATTTTAAATACATTTTTATTTTCATCCTTCAATGTGTCGTATCATCTCATTGCTTTCATGCATGTCATATTGGGTGTTTTAACATTCACTTGCAGCCATTGTGTGTGACAGACATGTTCATTTGCATTATTTACATTGGGTGTGTAACATGTAATTGCCTTTGATATGTGGGTGGATGTGATAGTTGGTTGGGCTTTTTGGCAGGGGAGGATGGCCATTACGGACATGATTGGGGATTGGTGGGACCCAGGTGCAGGGGGGCATGGATGGGACATGGGCGAGGGCCTGGTGGAGGGTGCCCCACAGTGCTGGGGTGTGGGGGTGGTGGGAACATGAGTTGGACATGGGTGGGGGCCTGCTGGCAGGTGCCCCACAGTGCTGGGGAGTGGGGGTGGTGGGAGACATGAGTTGGACATGGGTGGGGGCCTGCTGGCAGGTGCCCCACAGTGCTGGGGGGTGGGGTGGTGGGGGACATGAGTTGGACATGGGTGGGGGCCTGCTGGCAGGTGCCCCACAGTGCTGGGGGGTGGGGGTGGTGGGGAACATGAGTTGGACATGGGTGGGGGCCTGCTGGCAGGTGCCCCACAGTTCTGGGGGGTGGGGGTGGTGGGAGACATGAGTTGGACATGGGTGGGGTCCTGCTGGCAGGTGCCCCACAGTGCTGGGGGGTGGGGGTGGTGGGGAACATGAGTTGGACATGGGTGGGGGCCTGCTGGCAGGTGCCCCACAGTGCTGGGCGGTGGGGGTGGTGGGGAACATGAGTTGGACATGGGTGGGGGCCTGCTGGCAGGTGCCCCGCAGTGCTGGGGGGTGAAGGGTGGGAGACATGGGTGGGGGCCTGGTGGAGGGTGCCCCTGGTGGCTGGGGGGTGCGGGTGGTGGGATACATGGGTGGGGGCCTGGGGGAGGGTGCCCCTGCACTGCTGGGGGTGGTGGGAGACATGGGTGGGGGCCTGGTGGAGGGTGCCCCTGGTGGCTGGGGGTGCAGGGGGACTTGCGTTGGTGGGCAGTAGTGCAAGTTGACATGTGGGTTGGCTGGGGGGCATGGCCATGGTGGATGGGGTGCCTGCAGGACATGTGCAGGGTAGGCCCCTGTGGTGTGAGCCACCTGCAGGGGCCGTGGAGGGTGTAGAGGGAACACCTGGGAGGACCCACACATGCAATTCACGTGTGGTGCTCCCCGCGCACCCCTGTAATACATGTACTATGATGGAATTGCGTGTGGAACTTCCCGCGCACCCTTGAGATATGCGTACCCTGCTCGCACGGGCCCAATCGTGTGTGGAAATTCCCACGCACCCCTGAAATGCACGTACCATGCTGAAATCGCGTGTGGAACTTCCCCCGCACCCCGAAATACACGTACCCTACGGAAATCTCGTGTGGCACTTCCCGCGCACCCCTGAGATACGCGTACCCTGCTCGCACGGGCCCAATCGCGTGAAAAAGTTCACGCGAACCCCTGAAATACACGTAGCCCGCTCCCTCAGGCCCGATCGCGTGAAAAAGTTCACGCGAACCCCTGAAATACACGTAGCCCGCTCCCCCAGGCCCGATCGCGTGAACGCCAACCCCTGATATACACGTACACCGCTCCCCCAGGCCCGAT
The DNA here is from genome assembly GCF_040938575.1 of Ambystoma mexicanum. Lineage (NCBI taxonomy): Eukaryota > Metazoa > Chordata > Amphibia > Caudata > Ambystomatidae > Ambystoma > Ambystoma mexicanum. Next base: position 917,487,566 of record NC_090930.1, on the reverse strand, counting down.
CGCGTGAAAAAGTTCACGCGCATCCCCGAAATACACGTACCCTGCTCAATCGCGTGTGTAACTTCCCGCGCACCCCGAAATACACATACCCTGCGGAAATCGCGTGTGGAACTTCCCCCGCACCCTGAAATACACGTACCCTGCGGAAATCACGTGTGGCACTTCCCGCGCACCCCTGAGATACGCGTACCCTGCTCGCACGGGCCCAATCGCGTGAAAAAGTTCATGCGAACCCCTGAAATACACGTAGCCGCTCCCCCTGGCCCGATCGCGTGAAAAAGTTCACGCAAACCCCTGAAATACACATAGCCCGTTCCCCCATGCCCGAACGCGTGAAAAAGTTCACACGAACCCCTGAAATACACGTAGCCCGCTCCCCCAGGCCCGATCGCGTGGAAAAGTTCATGTGAACCCCTGAAATACACGTAGCCCGCTCCCCCAGGCCCGATTGCGTGAAAAACTTCACGCGAACCCCTGATATACACGTAGCCCGCTCCCCCAGGCCCGATCGCGTGAAAAAGTTCACGCGCACCCCCGAAATACACGTACCCCGCTCAATCGTGTGTGGAACTTCCCGTGCACCCCTGAAATACGCGTACCCTGCTCGCACGGGGCCAATCGCGTGAGGTACTTCCCGCGCACCCCAGTGATACATGTAGCCCGCTTGCCGTGCTGGTACAGGGTTAGCGCAGCCCTTTGCGCTGGATTGGGTATATTGATGGCTTTCCCCTGCACGGGAGGCGTTCTTGGGGGCGTAACTGGCGCTGCTGCAGGGTCGCTGCGCCACTGTGCGCCACGGCTGGTTTTGGTGGCTGGAATCCATGAATACGCTGTGCGCGGAAATGGATTTTAGCGCACGTGGCTGGCGCAGGGATTCGCACGTGCACACTGTGCGCCAGCCGCGTGCGCCACTTGTGCGCTGAATTCTATGAATTACCCCCCAAATGTCTGACTTACTTCTATCGTGTCATTGAAAAATCTAGGCCAGGAGGTTTTCTTGCATAACAATCACAATATCAAAATTGAAAAGGTGCTGTACATAAAAACGTTAACCTTCTCATAGGTTGATAAACTATATGCCTTAGGATTTGCTCTCTGATCATGGTACACATGCATGGGGCAATAGGAGGCATCCAACACAGACTTACTTTGCATACAGGGAGATAAACTTTAATGCCATTAACTATTTCTGAAGCTGCTGCTTCTTTCTTCCTTCATTTAGTTTCCCTGTGTGTCCCTCTTATTTGTATGCATTGTGGGTCTTCACATGTATTGTTTCTACTAGCACAAGTGTCTATGCAGTCTTGCATTGTTACCTAGTTATTGCATGTTTACCATTAAATAAACACCTCTCACATCTTGCTACCAACATAATACTCACAACCCCTTGCACGTAGGCATTTTTAATTGCCATTATTTTCACATGTGATGTCATGAGTGATGTCATCAATGACATTTGTCATGTCATCTTTGATATCCTGGGTGTTAGTCTTAGCAGTGCACGCTGGTGGCGCGAGTTATGGTTGCTTAGCTGACATAAAAGAAAGGGGCTAAAGAAGTGATGCCGTCAGTGATGGCATCAATGACATGAGTGGTATCATCTGTTATGGTCGGGGTGGCAGTGGTAGCAGTGGAGAGTGCTGATGGGAAAAATGGGCGATTAGCCTACCATAACTCCCGAATTTCAGGGGTTTTTAGATTTTACTTGTAATCATAACAGCCTTTTTACAACGTTTTTGTACAGAATGGCATAGGTTTTTAATAGGGCATATATATATATATATATATATATATATATATATATATATATATATATGTATATATATATATATATATATATATATATTCAGTGAAAAAACTTTGTTAAAGGGACTTTATGGTTAAGTTCCACTAATAAAAACTATGCACTTCAGTGAAAAATCTTTGTTACAGGGGCATTATGGGTACAAGTAAAACTGAAAAACCACAGAAATTTTGCTATACTTATTAACCATAACTTGCGCCACCACTGTGCACTGACAAGGCTAACACACAGGGCATCAAATATTACATCACACATGTCATTGATTACATCACTGGTGACATCACATAGCTAGGCCACTTGTTTTTGTTCACTGACATATCTAGACCAGGTTTTTTTGTTCACTGACAGTCAGAATATGAACATTTAAAAGGTTCTTTATATCTAGATGTTAACCTTGTATGTTTTACAGTACTTTCCTTAGGGTTGGTCTCAGTTCATGGTGCAAATACACGGGTCAATAAGCAAGCCTCAAAGAAACAATTAATTTGTATGCATGAAGACAAACTTGAATGTTTTTGACATTTTCTGGTGATGTTGTTTCTTTCTTCCATACTTTAGTTTCCCTGTTTGTGTTTCTGATTTGTATGCATTGTGGGTCTTCCTATGTATTGTTTGTACTAACACAAGTGTGTATTAAGTCTTGAATTGTTAGGTATTTATTCCATATTTAATATAACTCAAAACTCTGATAAGTTACCATTAATTATTTACACATTATTCCATAACTGTCTGAGTGCAATGAGTGAAAAATGTTTTTTTTTCGAATTAGGTAACATTTCTTCAACCTTCCCAATGTCTCCTTCATTGCAATCTGCAAAGACATTCCAGTCACGTACCCCAAAATATTCGCTCCACAATGAACAATAATAATGTACAGATGTTTCAATTCAACCCTATTTGGACAAAGTGGGAGCACGTCCACCCACTTCATGCCTCGCAATCCATAGCAGAACACTTCCAATTGAGGGGATCCAAGAGTTTCGACTATTCTGCAGTGCTCAGCATACACCTTCAAACTATGGACCCAAGAGTCCCCCAAAATACACACACTCTACCTTCTAAAAGACATTGCCATGGCCATTTTCAGTCCTCTAAGAACTCCTAATATAAAAACCTATGCTACTATCTCTACCCCTACACCACACCCAAGAATCCTGATTGGCTGATCATCTGATGTCCGCAGACACCCACGACTGTCTGTGGTCTCTGCAGTCCTCTTTCCATGCCAGTCAACCTTAAAATACCTGGATGTGGCACGTACCATCCGTAGACTACCACTGTGTCTGCTTACGTTGCAGCTACTCAAAGGGTTGCAGGGAAATTAAACAAAATTTAAGTTGTTTAATCTTTAGTGGTAGCTCTGAAAAGAATCTTTTTTGGGTGGGTTTTAAAAAACACCTTTATGTCCTTTTTTTTGATTTTATGTAAAGTAGTACTGTACAATCTACATTTACAAGTTTCTTACAGGAACCTTCTCAATGCATTCCTAACATTGATAAAAATGAAAATTACATTTCCGACATCTGAGAAATTAACTCCATCTTGAAATAAACAATTCACACCATCAGACCTTATATTGTCATTCTCACAATATGACATTTCTGCAGCATATACAAAAGCAGATAAAGCTTTATTGACAAGCTGGATTGATTATTCCATTTGTAGACTGAAAATGTTTGTTTGACATCTCCATGATTCATTTCAGAAAAAAATATCTTGGCAGCAGGAAACAGCTTCATTATGTTTTAAAAGAAATCCTTAAGGGCAACCTGCAAATACACTGGAGTCATACTCTCACAGAATGAAACCAAGCTTCCTTAGTTTAAGACACAAACTACATGCCACAAAACGACGACTTCTGCCAATCCAATACTTCTAAAGATGCCATGATTTTAAGTATACACCTTCAATGACTGAATTGAAGAGTCCCCCAAAATCCACACAGTCTGCCTTCTCAAACACATAGCCATAGCTAACAAAATTCCTCATACTCTATCTTCCTGTAAACCACACCCAGCAAGACTGATTGGCTAATCCCCACAGTCCCCTTTAAATGCCAGGCATCCTCAAAAGACCCGGAGGTGGCAATAATCATCCACAGGTTACCACGGTGTCCATTGACCCCGTACCACCTGGGCAGCCCTTCTACCCTTTCTACTTTCATGTTCTCAACACTCCCTCATTGGCAGCTTTCATGAGTCACACATTCATCCACCAATCACATCCAAAATCTCTACACCTAACCCTGTCATCTCAGTTCAACACTTCAGATGTACACTTGCACTCTCAGAGTACATATCTCCTGTTAATGAAAGGCATCTGCATCAAAAACTACTGTGCAACTGTGCAAGATGTCTACTTCCAGATTCAACAAGAGGTGCATCTGGAGGGGGCGCTGTTGCGCAACAAGATGGCCGCATAAGTGTGGAGCTCCTCTCCGGCGCACTATCCTTTTAAAACTAAATCCTTCCCCCGAGCTACTAGACGAGTGGTATCGATCGCAGCATCTGTCCAGCATCCGCCGAGTGAAAAATCGGGCAAAATCGGCCCCTGCTGGAGCGGGACTCTGGGCGGGAGGCTCCGGGCTGCACCGCGACTCCAGAGCGAGGTGCACGGGAGTCGCGGCTCCCAGAGGCAAGTGGGCTCAGCTGGGGGCAGGACGGGCCCTGCAGGCAGCGTGGGCGGCTGATCGTGGCACAAGCAGCCCACCCCTCCTCGGGAGCCGCGAGACACCTGAAGCCGCACGTTCAACGAGATATTGGCCTCCCCGGTAGGATTGCGCCGCCTGCCCTCCCCCCCACATATGCTGTCCTAAGCGCCTTCGATCCCTCTGCCCAGCACTGGGGGCCTGGAGCAGCGCAACTGTGCGGAGGCCCCACCGCCGGCAGCTGGCACCATCGGATAGCTGCCGGCGCTTATGCACAGAGCTCGGCGGCCCTGGCTCTTCTCTTGTGGGCCTGCCGCGCGTACCATCACACGGGGCACCAGCGGAATCATACGCAATACGCGCGGCCCGTGCCTGACAGCAATGCAGGGGTGAATAAGTAAAAAGGACACCTTCGATGTAAAGCGGTGTGTGGTTCATCTATTCCCTGACATCTGCGTAGGAGTTTAGTGCAACAGGACTCCGGCATGCTGTAATGCGTCCATACTCCTAAGTGATCAATCACTCACCCAGTGAGCGTAACCTACCTCAGGCCTCGAATCAACCAGACCCCTGAGTGCACAACACTATTCCGTCACTCCTCCAGGGTGGGTGCAGAGGGAGGTCTGCGCAAGCTCCCCCTCGGAACAACTGGACCCAGCGCAACCTAGATCAGGAAAATCTGGTAGCAGCCCTGTGAATGACCTCCAGGTCAAGTCGCTCCACCTGTTCAACAATCGTAATAGGCCAAAGACCAACACCCATAGCGGATGCCTCCAGAGTGTGCTCGCCTAAGATATAAATAGAACCACCATTTCTCCACACTTAAACCTAAGCAACTGAAGCTGTATTCCTTCTCTCACAATACTCGAACTCTCACAGGATACTCACACATGGGAGGTCACAGTCCATTTCGATGAACACTAATTAAGCCCCCACAGACACACCGGACGCTGCAACTACAGCTTTAACTGAACTACTTCACAGACCTACCTGTGCATGTGCGGACAGAAGACCACACAGCTCCCTCCTGGCTAGATCAAAGTCATCATTAAGGGAGGCGGTGAGGCCACAGAGGTACCCTGGGAGTCCACCATATGCCCTCCCACCCTGCTTGGCTACCCTCTGTTCCGAGGTGGGGCACCCTTTCATCTATGGAGCCCACCGGTGTCGGGTATCCTGGGCCAATCTACCCGACTCCCCACGGCAGTCATCAGAGGTGCAGAGCAGCTTGTTCCTAAAGTCGGGCAGCAGAAACAGTACTCCGACACCCTAATCAACGCTACTCCGATAATACGCAGACACGTGGGAGGACACAGTCCACTCTAGAGACCACTGGCGATACTGCTGAAATGCATAATCACTGCCGACCAGTACATGTGAATGGGTACCCACTGGTACATCCAACTCAGCCGCCCAAACTTCTCTAATCGGCTATCTATAGTGGTGGTGAGACAAGTGTTATACCAGAGCCAGCAGACTATGGCATCTGTCGCAGAGACCAACCTACATAGGGGACAGTGTGTGCTTGACCCTGTACGAGGCCCACATTGCACCCTACTCTTAGCGGTCGTCCACTTCCCTCACCGCAAGCGAAACAATCAAGGGGACATCCGTACGATGCCCGGGAAGAACGTGGCTAAAGGCAGGAAGACCGGACTGATGGACTCCTTCACAAACTCACAAACAACATCGGAGAGCTCGAATCCAGCATCGGCGGATGACTCCCCGACTACAAAGGACTCCAAGTTTGACCAACTCCTAACTACGGTCCAAAATGGGTTCCTGGCAATTAATGTCAAACTAGATGACATAAGTCTCTACAATAAGCTCCCTCAAAACCCGGGTGGATAAAGAAAGTGCCAGAATTACTGATTCCCAAAACAGAATAAGTGCTAATGAGGACTCAACCCACCAAAACACTCATGACATTACTCTCCTGAAAGGTGAAATGAGCAAACTCCACGAAAAGTGTGACTATTTGAAGTCGAGGTCTAGAAGGAATAATGTACGCATCGTAGGCCTTTCGGAGTCCTTTTGCAAAGGTCTGATGGAAACCCAAATTGAAACCCTCCTGAAGTCACTTCTAGGTACTGAATCATTCTCCCCCCAGTTCCTGGTAGAATCGGCACATCGCTCGCCCCACCACCCAAACCTGGGGCTCCTCCCCGTACTTTAATTATGAAGCTATTGAATTACAGAGATACACATCTATCCTGACTTCTCAGCAGGAGTCCAAACACAGAGACGTTCCTATGAATCCATCAAGCGCCAGCTGTGGGCGAGACAGGTGCCGTACGCCCTTCTGTTCCCAGCAAAACTACGCATTCAACATGGCAGTCGAGCGCACTTCTTTGAATCTCCGGCAGCAGCATTAGCATATGTGAAATATGCCATCCCCCTTCCCCCCAGAGGAAACAAACTCGAACCAAATCCCCTACAGCAACCAAATAGATCCCTCCACAGCACACTGACCAACCACAGCACCTAATCTCCTTTGCGATTTCGCCAGACTTCATCCTTTGCAAACAGCAGAAAGGGATTGCACAGTTTTTCAAATACTTAAGTAAGCCGGATGAGATGTGCTCGGCTACGGAAGCGGTGTTGCAGCACTCGTCCCCCTCCACGAGTGAAACCACAGTGTTGTAAATGGGACTCATCATCAAGTTGGGCCAGATGGTGTGGGTGGGGGTGGGTACAGGGAATTTGGGATTGTTTAACCGGCCATTAAGATGTCCATTTATTTTAAGAGCCCCAGTTGGGCAACTTCAGGAAATGTTTACAGTGATGTTTATTGTCAAAAATGCAGTCACAGTCTCACGAACGGCTCCTCCTGTTGTGACACTCTTCCCTCTCGGAATTGACCGGAAACTGCTGAAATGGCTCAGGGGACACACACACCCAGTGGGTTGAAGATTAAACTGTTAACCTGGAATATCCGAGATCTGAACAATAGAGCAAAAGTCAGCAAAGTGGGGGCATACATAAACAGGCATCGCCCACACATAATAATGCTTCAGGAAACCCATGCTTTACGGGGAACTAATGAGAATGTCTTGAAACAATGGGGCAACTCCAGGTATTACACTGAATACTCAACACAGAACAGGGGAGTTCTAACATTGATTCATCCCTCACTGGGATTTGCCCATGAAAAAAGCAAACCGACCCCCTGAGTAGATATGTGGTAGTATGGGGCACGGCGGCAGGTGAAAAATTAGTGCTGATCAATCCTATGGGCCGAATACAGATGACCCCGAATTTTATGTCCACCTTCTTGACACAATAGGCCCAACCTCTGACGCATGGTTTCTGTGGGGTGGAGACCTTAACACGATCCTTGATGTACCTTTAGATAGGTCCTCCAACAGACAAAGGACCCTTACTAAATCGGCCACCATTATACACCAAGCCTTGCAAGAACTGGCCCTCACTGATGCGTGGAGAGGAACACACCCCACAGACCGACAATATACCTTCTACTCATCTGTACATGATACAGAATCAAGAATAGATTATTGGTTCATGTCCTCTGCCCTGCTGAGCTCTGTGATGTGCTGTGAAATTCTTCCCCGCACTCTCTCGGACCATTCCACGGTCACACTCGAAATATCCTTCCAGAACATCAAACATCCAGCGCAGCGCTGGAGAATGCCCGCTAACATCCTCAAAGACCCTAACGTTGTTGAATCTCTGCATACTGATATGGAAGAATTGTTTCAGTTAAATGTAGGATCAGTGGGCAATTGGGCCACAGTATGGGAAACGTTTAAAGTGTGGGTAAGGGGCAACCTAATGTCCAAAACTACTGGGCTCCTCAAGAATGTTAGAACTAACCTGGGAAAAACCGAAATACTCCTTAGAACGCTTGAGAGGGACTACTCTACGACACACGACAAGCGCAAATTGGCTGACATCAATGCACAACTGCAAATATTCAATGATCTAGCAACCCAAGAGTTACAATACATGTCCACTCCAATCAGGGCACGCAGATACGGCAAAGGAAATAGAGCAGGGAACCACATGGCACGTATATTACGAAATGAACGCAACCATGCCCCCATCACTAGCATCCTCACATCCTCAGGTGAGCCCGTACATACAGAGGAGGAAATGAATGCCGAATTTGCTAAATACTACACCAACCTATATGCAAACCATGACACACGAACACAAGAAAACATTAAGACATATCTGGACAAGATCGAACTCCCTAGACTCTCTCCAGAGGACAATTGTGTACTTGAACAGGAAATAACCAAGGAAGAGATCACTGATGTGATTAAGTCACTGGCTGCGGGCAAAACCCCTGGCCCTGATGGGCTAGGCGCAGACCTGTATAAGACATACATCGCCATACTATCCCTGGTACTTACCTATGTATGGGAGGAAGCTTTGAGCTTCAGCTCCCTTCCAGATTCAATTACAGATGCAGTCATTACAGTTCTACTGAGGCCTAGACGCCCCGCCCATGAGCGCTCGTTGTATCACCCTCTTTCTTTAATTAACACGGATGCAAAGATATATGCAAAAGTACTCGCCAATAGATTACTCCCTAAACTGACTATGCTAATTCACCCCGATCAATGTGGCTTCATCCCAATGAGGTCCACGGCACTAAACTTGCGTAGATTATTTAGCATCATGGCACAGATCAAACCGGAAGCACAAGCAGTGGCCATTTCGCTGGACGCTGAGAAAGCGTTTGATTTGGTCTCTTGGGGCTACATGTTTGAGGTCCTCAACAAATTCGGATCGGCCCATATTTCACACAGTGCGTAAGATTACTCTACACCTCTCCCAAAGCCAGGGTCCGAACAAATCGTACCCTCTCCAATCATCTCACCCTACATAGAGGCACCAGACAGGTCTGTCCCTTCTCCCCCATCCTTTTCACCCCCACCATCGAGCCAATGGCGGCCGCAACTAGAAAGGAACAACAAATGAGGGGCATTAAGTTGGCAGGCACATATCAGTCCATTTCACTGTACGCCGACGATGCATTGTTATATGTTCGACAGCCGGAAAGGAACCTAGAGCCTACACTAGCAGTGATAAAAGACTTCATGCTGCATTCTGGATACAAAATCAATACCGCCAAATCTGAAATGTTCCTGCTGACAGAGGCCACAGTTTGTCCCTCACACACTCATGGCCTGAGGTGGTCCCCTGACCAAATCAGATACCTGGGGATCCTTGTATCTAGGGACAAATCGTCATTATACATAGACAACTATGAGGCCACACTGCATACGATCCATACTAAACTCCAGATTTGGACTAGACTCCCCATATCACTAACTGGCCGTATAGCGGTACTCAAAATGGTAGTCCTTCCCAAACTCCTATACATTTTCAATAACGTCCCCATCTGGCCAGGAAAGCCCTTCTTTGAAAACCTACGCTCTATTGCAACCACCTTCGTATGGAACAGGGGTGCCAACAGGCTTAAATGGGACAAATTGGTAGAACCCTATCATATGGGGGGTTTTGCTGCACCTGACTTCGAACTATATTACCATGTGTCACATGCACAATACGCCAATACTGGCAGAACCCCACAGAAGAAGCACCACATGTCCCCATTGAACGACACTCAGTCCGCCCTACGGAATTAAGATCCATAATCTTTGTGAAATCTCATAAAGATTACTGCTAATGTGACCCAGCATCCTGCACAATCGCACTGTGGGCTGCAATCAGTAAGTGTCTCCACATCGAAACTCCCTATGACGCACACAACCCACTGTGGAAGTTCCCAGGCATTGCCCCTACCTATGACACCGGTATACAGAAGGCTTGGATGCCAAACTATGACATCACTATGAAGGCCGTGTTCCCAAACGGCAGATTTGTCACTCTGGAATATTTCGCAGACACAGTGGGGCAGGGCCAACTTGTCACTTTACAATATCATTGCATGAAGGCAGCATTTAAAAAACGATGGCCTTCCTTCCCAACAGAACCGCCCGAACATCCCTGTTATCAAGCACTACACACACATACAGGCATGGGTGTCTCCATATTATACAACATATTCCAAACCCACACGAAATCAATCAACAACATAAGGGCCTCATGGGAGGAGGACATGGACACAACAATAGATGAGGGGAAATGGACAAGATACTGTCTCCTCACAAAGAAGGTGTCCCTGAATGCAGGTTTCACACTCATACCGTTTAAAATCCTGAATAAGCTCCACTACACCCCAGTGAAAATGGCAAATTTCTATGAGTCCATAACTACAAATTGTCCCAAATGCAATGATCCCCATAGCTAGATTCTGGCATGATGTAGCAAATATTTTGGAAGACATTACACAAATCCCTGCACAACTCAACCCCCAAAATATACTTATTTGGGGACATAGGCAAAGTCCCAGAAAAAAACAGGAGACTGTTCAACATAGCATGCATAGTGGCCAAGAAATGTATTTTGCAAAAATGGAAAGGTAACCACGCCCCTTGCTACATTGTCATATGTCAATGAGTATGAAGAAAATTACATAGGGCTGGTCCCTTTACCATGTAGACCCAAAGACATCTGGGCACCATTAAGATCTTACCTTGAAACTACATCTTCAAACTCAGAGGAGTCGGAGAACAATTGAATCACATGAGGAGACTCTTACATCTTACATCGAAAGTCCAATGTGTTAAAAAAAAATGTTTTTTACTATTGTTAAAATCTTACTGTCATTCTATAAAATAGGAATGGTTGGGAGGAAAACAATATTTTTTGTTGTATGTAAAATGCATTATTGTAAGGTTGAAGTGACAGTGATGTGACTTGCAAACCAAAATAAAGTTTTTTTGAAAAAAAAACAAGAGGTGCATATAACAAAAACATAGTACAGGTATGCTTATAATAAATACATTCTTCAAATCTTTCACACATATATATATAGAGACAGTTCCTATTACTTAACCTGTAATAAGCTTCTCAATAAGCATATTCTCTTTTTTAACCACTCTAGCAAATGCCATGCATTTCAGCATTCATCAGCTTCTCAAATGAAGCAGCAATTAGAATGCTCTGCATTTAAAAATATGTCTTTTAAAAAGCATTTTGATGGAAGTAAAAAAATGCATATGTGAATGTACAGCAGCAATGTGTCACTTTTTCATAAAAGAAAGGAAAAGCAGATACAATAGATCTGTAGACCATTCGTAAGTGGCCCTCAGTGTCTGCCAGTTTAATATGTTGGCAGCACATGCATACATCCCAACATCACCCATTCCAATCTATAGGTGCTCATTACGTCTTCATGTTTTCATGCCACTTCGGCCACTTCCAATTCTACATTTCCCTCTATAAAACTCAAACTTCAAGTCCCAGAATGCAAAAAAAATGACTGAACTTCAAGATTCGAAACTGTGACATACATATCAAATAAACATATAAAATGCCGTCCTTTTCAAAAGCCTTTTGAAGAAAGCTAAAAAAAAATCATATCTGCATTTATAGCATCATTGTGTCACTTTTTCATAAAAGAAAGTAAAAGCAGATAAACTAGACGTGTACACCATTTTTTATTGGCATTCATTTTGTCCCAAGATAATATATTGACAGTACATGTATTCTTCCTAACATAACCCATTCCAATCTTTAGCTGCTTATGCAGCCCTAATTTTTTCTCAACATTCTGAGACTTGTACTCCAACATTTATAATGCAAAAGTGGAACAACTCCCAGAACGCAAACAAAAAATCTACAACCACATAAACACCTATATATTAGAATGCATCATGTTCGCAAGTATGCATAAAATCCTAACATATTTAACCTCCACACACCAACTGCCATTTAGAAGTGTACTACAAATCTTTTCCATCAACTTTTCTTCTCTTTTACAAAGCGTTACAGAGCTTTTATAAATGAACATACGCATTTCTTAACTTTCATGAAATGTTCCTAAGAGCATACATTTTTAACGTGCACTAATTTTATGAACTGTTTTTCCCCACCACTCCTCTTTCCTTCACAAATAACAACCTTGCTTACTAAAAGAACTTCACCAATACCACATATCCCCACTAACTGTCTTTTGCAATTACAGGAAAGAAGCACATTACCGAAGACAAGAATCAAAAAAAGAATACCCTTCACATCCAACAAAGTAAGTACATTAATGTACCATGTATATGTATACAATTACAACAGCACAGTTCCACTATATATTACCCCAGACTACTCTTTTCAAACTAAAATTTCTTTCAATCTAAGACATTATATTCCACCATTCACATTCTACCTATGCCCATCTAAACAGCGCCATTGCAACACCAACACTGTTCCTCAAAACAGCACATTGTCCCTACAGATTCCATCAAAACACCACTCCCTTACTCACTAACCCAATACCATCACACCTCTGTAGATTACTACTCTCATAACCTTCCCAACCATACCTAATATACCACCTCACAATCAAACAGCTCTCTATGTATCTCTACAATCACACCCACAAGCCCATGCGCCATACATGCATAAACATTGCACAACATTCCAAACCAAACTTTGTCTTTTCCCCACAAACACAACTAAATGCCTACTGAAAAACAACCCTGTAGAAAATAAAGAAAACATAGAGCCGATAAGAAAAAACTACACCATATAGTCAACCACCTCTAAAACAATGTATAGAAAACATTAAAACAAAAAATCTTGTAACCTTACTCAACAAAACTAAACCAGTCACGACTGAAAAGGTTATGACCACTCTTGCAATAACTAAAAGTAAAGTCACAATCTACCAATAAAAATTACCACAGGAGACTAATCCTGCAAGGTTTAATTGACAGTGCTTTTCCACTATAGGAAACATTGTTTATATTGATTTTAAACAGAATGAAACCACTAACTAAATTAATCAATATATTACAAAAAATAATCTAAACATGTGCATTGTCAATATACAGACCTTTTCAAACTTCTGTGATGGTGAATGGATTCACACAAGCAGCACAGAACCATATTTCAATGAAGAAGCTTATAAACAAGAACAACAAATAACAATTGCCATAGACAATAATGGTCAAGGGTATGAAATGGTGGAATGGCAAAAGAAACCCTTATAGAAAAAAAGTCCACAACAAACTTTGAACCAAATGTTCCTTTCACCCAAACAAACTGTCCAGTGTACAAATGGATATGCAGCTCAATGTGTAATGTATGCCAACAATCCTTTAAATCTCAACGACTTTTCTTCAATCACTATGTGAAACTAGTAGACATAAGTAAAATGAAAACTCTACAAACCATGGACTCTTGTCTAGTGCGCAGCCACACTAGACTTCGAGGACATTCATTAGCGTGCATTTTAGGAACTGCTTGCATAAGCACATGCTACCACATCCAAATGTTAGCAACACACCATTCTGCTATACAGAATCGTGTGCATCAACGTTACTATGCTAAAAGTCCTGCTCTAGTTCTGCAAAATTTAAATAACATTCTGCTACATGGAACAGCAAAAATACTGCTTCAAGAAATAGAGCACATCCAACATATATACTTTGGAAATGAAGTTGACTTACAAAATTCTGTACCTTCAGAAAACATTTCTGAAAACCTCACAAACACAAACGTCCTGATAAAGACATACAAAAGAGAAATAGCTACGTTTATCTCTTGGCAAACATGCATAATACAAAAGAATACTGGTTCCAACGTCACACTGATGTACGTTGTATGCAAAGGAACCTAGGCCCACCCACATGGTTTGTTACTTTAATTTGTGCAGAGTATACATGGGATAACTTGCACAACTTCTTATGCACTGCAAACCAAATATAAAGACAGAATCGAATAAATAAAACACCAGGAGAACTCTGTTCTTTTAACCCTATCAGTGCATACAGGGTACTTTCACCATCGCTTCATTGCTATGCTGCACTTTATCTGCAATGAACTCCCATTCTGCTCGTCGAAGTGCAAAACTTCTTTTGGAGAAAAGAATATCAATACAGAGGAGCACCACACATCCACATACCTTTGTTGATAAAAGATGCTCCTACATTTGGCCATGATAGAGTTTATTGAAAAATACATTGCCTGCGATGTCCCTTTAGAAACCACAGATAGTGACCAACATACACAAATCTTACGCTTCCAAAAATAGAAGTGTCGCAATTATGGCTGACGTAGATACAAAAATAAAGGCAAATACTATACCAAATATTGCTTTCATTTCCCTAGAACATTTTTCAAATAAGGACAAGTTAAAAAGGGGTGAATCATCCAAGTACATTAATGATTACAATGCAATCATTGTTCTCTTGTGGAATGCAAACATAGACATTGCAGACAATTCTAGACAATTCCACTACAGTTGCAAGATATGTCACAACCTATATCACCAAAGCTGAGGAAACAGAACTAAACGACCTCTGGGATGACATATCATCTGACAAAACACTATCACAAACATTGTGCAGTTTTGGTATAAAAAAAACCTCCCATAGAGAATTTGGGTGATATGAAGATGCAGGCCATTTAAAAGGTACAGCCTCATATGGCAAATCTGGAAAAAAAAAACTTGGCTGATCCTTGGTCCAGCTTCATCCCGAAAAAGAGTACTAAAATCCAACCAAGAGATAGAAACCATAGCCACAAATAATCCCAACAGCCAGAAAAAAACAATTTAATTGATACATACTACCCAAACAGAAGTACTGCTTTGGAAAGCATGTCTCTGTACGACATTGCCCAAAACTACACATACAAAAACATTGTAACACCAAATGAGACAACTGGGAAATATGCAGTCTCAACTTGTGAGGAAGAATAGTTAAACTCACCAAACCCAGTCTAATTCATCATAAAAAGTTATAATTTAAATCTCCACAACATAGAGAACTGTATTATATGGAACTACTCCAATTTTTTAAACCTTGGAGAAAATAAGAAGAATTGTAAGGTGGCTATGACTCCTTTGAAGCTGCATTAAAAGCAAATGAAAGCTGTATAACAAATGACAATTTCAAATGATACAAAGAAATGCTGGACAATGAACACCAACAAGAGGAAGAAATTGAAGCTCAACTAGACAAAGTCACTCCCAAGGGCAGTCACCTTCCCTTAGAAGAAGTCAAGAACCACTCGGAGAACCAACCATTGTAAATTAAGCAGAACCAGCCATGGCAGACGTAGAAAATACCATCTATCTATATAAACAATCTGAGATGGCTTCTGAGATGGCTTTTCAGTGTTCAAATCACAGTTAAATGATGAACAACTCAGCATTTATCCAGAAGTCACTCACAAAATTGATTATGGTTTTAAACCTGAAACTAAAACCTGTACATTTAAAAACTATACATATCTCCTCCTGTATGTAAGTGGAGAAGCTGGTTCAGGTAAAACATCATAAATTAAAATAATCAGCAAATTTCTACATAACTTAACAAACAACAACCTTTTGGCTGTAGTAACAGCCCCCACAGGTTTAACAGCCTACAACAGAGGGGTGGTGTAGCTTTACACGACTCCTGCTCCTCCCCATAGAACACCAAAACAAATTAGAATACTGCAAATTATCAGCAGAAGCTGCTTCTGAAGTATGCAGAATTCTGTAACAAATGAAAGTCCTCCTGATAGATGAAGCAAGCATGGTTTCCAACGTTGTGTTGGCTTGTATTCATCTCAGAATGCAAGACGTCCTAAAAACCAACTACAAAGAACTGTTTGGAGGAAAACATGTTATTGTTTTCGGAGACCATCTACAGTTAACACCAGTCAAAGGTCAACCTATTTTCAAAACATTAGGACACAAACAATGATGCAATACCCTCAGAAGTATTGGAAATGTAAATCTATGGCAACATTTTCACTTCAAAGAACTAACTCAAAACATGTATCAGTCTACAGACTTCACCTATGCTAACATTTTGAAAAGCACCTGATCTGGTCTGCTTACAGAAGCTACAAAATCCATCTTAAATTGTAGACTAATCCATGAGCTATGTAGATGAAACACATCTGCTCCTGATGTCATGGAACAATGAACTCAACACAATCCAAAATGCATTTCCTTAATGCCAACCCTTGCAATCTGTAATCAATTCAAAGAGACAATGTTGAAAAAAGAAATGCAACCCATACTACATATCAGCTTCACAGACAAACTAGAAGTGCACATCATGACACTTCCTGTGTGTCACTAAGAAACAGCATGACTAAATAGCTTAGGAAAATGTGTCTCTAACACAGCTGAATTGGAGAAAATATTGATTTTGTGTCTAAACTGAAGAGTAATTCTAAAACATAACCCTGACATGGAACAAGGTTTAATCAATGGAGCAATTAGTACAGTTGTTAGCTTCCAAACATGCAGAAGTTAAAATAATTGGCCGGACAATAGCACATTTCTGTCTTTTCAAAGACGTATATGTACACAGAGAACAATTTTCTCTTGCATATGCTGTCACTATTCAAAAATCACAAGGTCTAACCTTAGCTCAAGCATTGATTGACGTTGGTAGCGCAGTATTTAAAGAATGTATGAGTTACGTAGTATTTTAACATCTGTGTGTACTCAATGTTCTCTTCCTAGTTATCTTTGATGCAAACAAAGTCAACGCCGACATTCCTTGCATCCTGGAATAGAACACGTTATGGGTATTATAAACCCTCTATCTAGATATGTACCCTGTAACTCAAAAAAAGAAACCTTTAAAAAGACAAGTAATACAAACATGTCTCCCAACAATACTGCTAAAGAAAGAATGACCAACTCCTTCTGCATCAAACAATACAACCACAAAACTGTCTAGTACAAAGTCAACTGCATGTCCATCAGAAAACAGAGACACAAATGTCCCTTCTGCAGAAAGATCTGCAGGCCCATTAAAACAATCCACAAAAATAAGTGTCTGGTCCATTTAAATTAAGAAACATAACTGCAGTAAATTGTTCTGCTGATGTAACAAGGAATCTTTTAATTCAATTGCCACCAATTGTTCACAACAGTTACTTTAACGTCTCAGATCATTTTCTTTGCAAATGCTTGTCCTTCATAGAAATGCCACAAATAATACTGACAATAAGTACAGTGTCTCTGGTATAAGGCAAGAATTGGACTAATTCGCAGGAATTTACGATAAACAAAGAGGAAGATCCACAAGAATTCCTAATGTACTTACCCCAAGTACAGTTAAGCAACAACATCCCTCTAATTGAAATCTTCCAAAATTCATACATGTGGAAACATAAATGCACTCTCTGCAACCATTTTTCAAACAACCACATCCATAATGAGCGATTTGTATATGTATCCATACCAAATTCTGAATCCATTGCATTTCACTAGCTTCTGCAGAATTCAAATTATGGTATTCACAGATATGGTCAACATATGGTGACAAAATCAACATATGGTGATTGCTAAAATCAGTGTTGCGGCACTCAGGTAAATGACTCTCTCTTAACAGGTATTACTATCAAAAAGGTAATCTAATGTGGAGGATATCTTCCCCGTTTTCCAGGTACTTTGTTCAGGGCAAATAGGTCCCACTCCCTGACCTACCATGACCTACCTTTAATATTCTCTTTCTGCTTTACCATACACTAGTTGATTTTAAATATTTGTATTGGGGGCATTCATCTTAAATTGCGCCAACCTGCATTGAGGTCCCCGCCTAACAACATAAATTCATGTTTGATAACCGCCACCCAGGTGCAACAGATAATGTCCATGAACTCGTAAATCTCACCCAGTGACCCCATTTCTGGGGACACATACATATTCATTAGCATACACACCAATGGTTCCATAGGTCCCTTCATCATAACCTCTCCAGCTAGTATGTTATCGGTACTCAAAATCAAATTCACATTTGGCAAGGGTACACTCTGCTTAATCCCCACTATAACCCCACAAACTATGGTATACAAATGCTAAAAAAGAGTGAAACCCTCAAGATGGATTTTTGCTGTAAGCCATGTCTCTTGTAAAAAGAGTACGTCAAACTTGTCATAAAGTGGGAGGGTGCCCTTTGAGTCTAAAAAATGGGCGTGTCCCCTAGTGTTCAAGCTTACAATTTCCTAAACCATTCCCAACCCATAGCATCTTTGGTAGCACTCTTTTGTGGACACATTCACCTTAGAATTAGCTGATGTAGCCATCACCAGCTGAATCACAGGAGGATGCTAACATGAGTTGGATGGTCAAGCATGTATCCTGCACCCTGAATGGACCCATGATGGCTACCTATAAGTGTGGGTACTTCAACTGTAGAACAGTGTACACATACAAAGTTCCCTCCATTGAGAGGGACTGGTTTAACAAAGCTAAAGTCTGATGATGACAGGACTCTCAGCGCTGGTATATATTTACAAACGTTGAGCAAGTCCAATTGGTTCGTGAGTTTCTCTGTGAATGTTAGAGGGCCTCGACCGATCATAAAAGCATTTAGATCTTTTTTGGTTGAGGACAATATAACTGCTGACTGAGCAGGTGGAGGTATGGGTGCCTGCACCGGCTGCAGTACAGTAGTAGGGCTATCCTCCTCACCCAGAACTTTGTCCATTAACTCCAATTCCACACATCCCACAGTCAGTGCTGTTATAGGCTGTAATGAGCCCACTTCCTTTTGTCTCCAGCCAACCAGTCAATGACCACTCGACCTTTGTCGCACTGGGTGCCTGCATGTAGGGCAGCCACAATCTTTCTTTGGCTGCACTACATGAAGCACTATTGAGGTTGAGTTCAATGTGTCATAGGGCAGCAGTTTAAATATATTTCTTTTTTCTTTTTATTTATTTTATTTATATAGCGCAAGGACATAGCCTGCAGGCATAGAGGCTCTAGACAAGGAGTACATACACAACAGTCGGAAACAGCTCAGCTCAGTCTAATGAAAGTGGGAATCAGCAAAAAGTTAATCAGCAGAAATGTGCTGTCTTCAATCCCTTTTTAAAGACAGAGAAGGATGTGCAAACTCGTAGGTGGAGAAGAAGCTCATTCCACAGCCTCGGCGCTGCATGTGGAAATGGCCCTTCTGACACACAGTAGCATTTGGAGCCTCACCTCTCCAGAAGGGAGGTGTTGTTTGAGTGCAGTGTCCTGGGATCAGGCAACCAGAAGAGATGTTTGGCCAGATATTCTGGGTCCAGGACATGTAGGCATTAATGTGTTATACAGTGCACGCAGAACAGAACACAGCTATTCACCGGCAGCCAGTGCAGAGCCGTTCTGGCTGAGAGACATGATCCACCCTGCCCAGTCCGATCACAATGTGCACAGCATTATTTTGCACAACCTGTAAATGGAAAAGGTCACCTTTGGTTACACCCAGCAGAAGGCTAGCACAATAGCCATGCTTGGCCTCTATGAATGCATGGGCGATCATGGCACAGTTGGTGTTGCTCAAAAAGGGCTGAAGCTTGGCCAACAGTTTGAGGTAATAAGAAGAACAGGAAACCAGGCTGCTCACATGTGCTTTCATTGACAGATTCTGATCAATGGTGACTCTCAGAGTCTTTGCCTTGGGTTGTGTTTTAATCTGACAACCTGATATGTTGAACTGGCAATATTCATGACTACGTTTCCATAGTTGGAGAACTGTACCCACAACTATAAATTCAGTATTTGAGTCAGTGAGTGCTAGTGTATTCACCTTCATTCATGCTTCCATCTCCCCATATATACTGTTAAGTGCAGTAGAGTCAGTGATACAATCACCGACAGAGGCATAAGGCACTGTGTTTCATCATCATAATTAGCGTAAATGATCTCTGCTGCATCCAGTTGTTTAAATAGTGGGAGCATAAACATGTTAAACAGAGTTGGTGATGCGCAGGAACCCTGCGGCACGCGGCAGGAGACCCAGACCTCTTCTGCCATTGAGTCCTGCAAGAATACATTTGCAGTGTGGTCTGATAGAAATTATTGGACCCATCTTACTGCTGCAGTGGACAAATATGCCGTGCTAAATAGTCTGTCCGCAAGAATAGAATGATGCACAAGATCAAATGCTGCGGACAGATCTAGGTGCACCAGTAGAGCTGAGTTCTCTTTTTTAAAGATGTTAAACATATTGGTCTTAAGGTCAATAAGAGTTGACTCCGTGCTGAAACCTCATTGGAAGCCGGATTGTTTTAACCCCCGAACCTCATGTCTAAGTAGAAACTCCTCGATCTGTAGCTGTGTCTCTTTGTTGAGTATCTTTACTCCAATTTAATTAATTCAGCAGGCTTGCTGCTGATTGGGTCCTGCATATGTTTTGTGGCTTATACGGGACCGGCAGGCTTTGCCGGCCCCTTTTCCAAAGGCCCACCTTCTGGGCCAGCCTGCATCTGGTGCCTCTTCTCCCTTTACAACCAAGGCTCACGGACCTGGCTCCCTGCACTTTCTGCACCTGATGCAGTCTTCACGGCTATCCCTGCCTCCAGCACCATCTCCTTAGAGGTAGGAGCAGCATCATCTCAATTGCTGTGTGACCCGCGTTTGATTTGGAAAAAGAAAAATGCATCGGCAGAAAAGTGTATTTATTTTCTGCAATGCACACTTTTATCTGGGCATTTATTTCATTTGTGTTCATGCCCATTGCCCATCTGCTATACTGCTAGCTGCCTATGTTTCTTTGTGGGCCTCATATTACACCTGGCCTTGTGGGCGCTCAGCAATGGCCAACATGGGCTCTGCCAATGTTTTCTCTGATTTCATTAATTCAGCAGGCTTGCTGCCGATAGGGTCCTGCATATGTTTTGTGGCCTATCGGAGACTGGCAGGATTTGCTGGCTTTTTTCTCCAAAGGCCCACCTCCCAAGGCCCTGCCTACCCCTGTCCGTCATGGTACACCGCTCTGCCGCCTCTCTATGCCCCTCTCCACCCCCCACTGGTCACCTGTGTGAGTATGCGCACCTCTCCACCCCCCTTGGTCACCTGTGTGAGTATGTGCCCCTGTCCACCCGCCCCCTGGTCACCTGTGTGAGTATGCACCCTTCTCCACCCCCGTTGGTCACCTGTGTGAGTATGCAGCACTCTCCATCCCCCCTTGGTCACCTGTGTACGTATGCACCCCTCTCCACCACCCCCTGGCCACCTGTGTTTGTATGCTCCCGTCTCTACCCCCAGGTCACCTGTGTTACTATACGCCCCTCTTCAACCCCCCCACATTATGCTACCTTACTGACTTCTGGATTGCCTGCTGTTGCCGCCCTTCAAGATGGGGTTGGCCCTCATGTTAATGCCACCTATTTTGACATTATGCATTGTATGCTGCTGCTGCCCTTCAAGATGGGGTTGGCCCTCATTTTAATGCCACCTATTTTGACATTATGCATTGTATGCTGCTGCCAACCTCAAGATGGGGTTGGCCCTCATGTTAATGCCACCTATTTTGACACTATGCATTGTATGCTGCTGCCTGCCCTCAAGATGGGGTTGGCCCTCATGTTCTGCCACCTATTTTGACATTATGCACTGCATGCTGCTGCCTTCCCTCAAGAAGGGGTTGGCCCTCAAGTTAATGCTACTTACTCTGACATTATGCACTTTTACGCTGCTGCCACCCTCAAGGTTGCTTGGCCCTCATGTTCTGCCACCTATTTTGACATTATGCATTGTATGCTTCTGCCGTCCTTCACGATGGGATTGGCCCTCATGTTAATGCCACCTATTTTGACACTATGCATAGTATGCTGCTGCCATTCTTCAAGATGGGGCTGGCCCTCATATTAATGCCACCTATTTTGACACTATGCATTGTATGCTGTGCCTCCCCTCAAGTTGGGGTTGGCCCTCATGTTCTGCCACCTATTTTGACATTATGCATTGCATGCTTCTGCCACCCTTCAAGATGGGGTTGGCCCTCATGTTAATGCCCCCTATCATGATACTATGCATAGTATCCTGCTGCCGCCCTTCAAGATGGGGCTGGCCCTCATGTTTATGCCACCTATTCTGACATTATGCATTGTATGCTGCTGCCGCTCTTCAAGGATGGGGTTGGCCCTCAAGTTAATGCCACCTTTTTTTATGACACTATGCTTTATATACTGTTGCCGCCTGCAACTATAGGCTGGCCCTCATGTACTGCCACCTATACGGACTTTAAGCATTGTCTGTTGTTGCCATCCTCAAGATGGGGTTGGCCCTCATGTCTTATGCCACCTATTCTGACTTTATGCACTTTTGTAACCAAACAAGCTTTCTTAACATCGCTGTGATGCCCGAGGGCAGTTGTGCACTTTACAAATGGAAATAAGTAAATAAATACATCTTCAACAAGTAAGGCACATTTGCAATATGCCAGTAGTTTCCCAACACGTTCTGGTCCAGAGTGGGGAAGTCCAGGCCTTCTTGATGTTAGTGGGGACAGTACGTTCCTTAAAAGAGAGGTTCATGAATTTAGTGATGAGAGGGACGAGTTGGTTTCCACATTCTTGGACTATTGAGGTGGGACAGACATCCTCCTTGAAGTTAGTTAGTTTTAATTGACTGAGTACCTTACAAAGGTATTGCTCGATAATGGGCTGAAATTCAAATTTGGCGGGGTCCACATTGGAGCATGTCAGTGGGGGAGTCGCATTTGCTTCAACCCCAACGTTGGATTTAGTTGTACGATTTTTTTGTATATTCTCTATTTTGCTCATCATGGCCTGTTGGATAGATGTACACCAACTACAATCTTTTATCACCTGTGAGGGACCTGGGCAGGGATCCTACAAATGTTGGAGAATTTTAAAAAGCTCCCTTGAACTGGAAGCTGCTTCAGAGATTTGTTGATCCTAAAAGCATTGTTTTGCATCCAGAATAGCCTTTTTATATGCTTTTGTTGAGTTACAACAGTAGTTTTATCTTTGCTGCATGTGCTTTCTCCCACTGTTTCAGTGCCCAAGATTTAGATATTTGTAAAGAATGAGAATGAGAATTAATGTTTGGTCTGCCTTTAGCAAGCTGAGTTTTCAATGGGGCCAGCTGATTTGTGGCTCTTTCACCGTAAGCCCTCACAAGCTCCTCAGCAGTATTAAGGGAGTCTAGGTTGTTAATTGATGTGGCTATAAAAGGGGACATAGTGTTCGGGTCAGTTTCTGTAGATCTCTATAAGTCACCCAGCTCTTCTCTGGTTTATTTTTCTGGTATCTCGGAAAATGCATATGCCAGTCGAGGAGGTAATTACCAGACCAGGGACAGGGGTTGCACCCTAGCTTAGCAATGGATGAGTGAGTGCCCAGTCTAGGATTCTGCCCTTTACAAGAGTGGACGTCCTAACATGTTGAGTGAAGCCTAGTTCACAAAAAGTTGTATTTACTAGTGTCAACTGGGAATCTGATGTGTCATCCTAGCCCAGATTAAAATCACCCAAGATCAGTGTTTTAGATTTGGTTTTGAGGCTGGTTACAATGAGGTCACTGAGATTAGTCAGAAAATTGTGCATGTTCTGAGGTGGCCTATAGAGGAGGCAGATGTTTACTGTCTCATTAGGATTTATTTGTACGTTCACAGTTTTCCAAGCAGATGTTATCAATTATCCTAATAGGTAGCGAGTAGTGATATAATAGGGCACCCCTCCACCAATCCCTTTGCCACAATTGTTTCTCAGAATAGTAAAGTTTGCGGGCAGGACTAATGTCAATGCGGGTCCTGCAGCCTCATGTAGCTAGGATTTTTTAATGGCACGAGGTCAATTGTGTGCATCTTAATATAGTCGGCTACATCCACCGAGTTTTCGATGAGGAAGCGTGTGTTTAGGAGCATACATTTTAAGGCCCTCAAGTGCCCCCAAACATAACAGAATGGTGTACTTGTGCATCATTACTATTATAAGTAGTTTTCGCAGGAGTATGTGTTGTAGGGCTAAGATGCTTTGCGGCCTCAGCAGTCTCCAGAAATATGGGCCGTGTGGTAGGTAGCAAGGGTTGAAACACAGGAGAGGTTACCTACTCTATGGGAGTAAAATCCATATCAGTATTTATTCCAATTAGTCTGGTCTGCCGCTTTGGGCCCACGAGAGCAGCTGTATCACTCGGTGTGCAGAGAGTCTAATGCTGAACGCTGCGAACCAGTGAAAACCAGCTCTGCTTATACATCAACACTGACACGCTGCAGAGGGATTTAAGGAACTGCACGCTGAGAACAGCGAACCGTAGATTCCTTTTCAAATAAACTTTTTCAATCTAGATGGAATGAGATAATGCTATAATGCTATGCAACTCCAATAATGTCACATGCTAAGATAATACAAATGGTTTATACACATAGATCGTGCAGAGAAACGTTGTTCCTCATGCACTCAATTAAACAAAAGTAGTCAAGCAGAGCCTCAAAAGAATCTAATGAATCTAATGCAACAAAGATGCGCACGGGGAAAGTAAGCATTAAATAGGCGAAAACCAGCCACTGCTTATGCGCCAGTGCTGACGCGCCACTGGAGGATTTAAAATGCTGCTAGGCCACCAGGGAAATGTAGTTTAAAGGAACTACACGCTGAGAACAGCGAATAGCGAACGGCAGATTCCTTTTCAAATAAACCTTTTCAATTTAGATGGCATGAGATAATGCTATAATGCTATGCAACTCCTACAAGATCACACGCTAAGATAATACAAATAGTGGATACAAGTATATCGTGCAGACACAGTTGTTTCTCATGCACTCACACAAAAGCAGAGCCTCACAAGAATCTAATTCAAAAAAGAAAGGTAGGTAATTTATGGCATCCAGCTTGTTTGTGCAGTCGGGCTCATTTGGCCAAACATCTGTCTTCTTGATTTATACATGTCTAAGCCAGGTGTATACTCATCTTACAGATTCGTGGATATAGACACGGCTGTTACATCCTGGTGACTGCTCGCAATAGGCACCTCCAGGAGTTGCACTGGTATGGAGATAGCCTGTTGATCGGTAGCCAATCTCACTCCTTGCAATCATTTGTCCAAAGTCGCAATGGTAGCACCCTGTTTGACTTCCTTGATGATTACTCTGCATAATTTAAGTACAATTTTTACTGCAAAATGTATGATACCGTCTGTACGTTATTGTTTGTGGAGTTAGGCATATTAACATTAGGTGAGCTATTTGAGAAGACTTTCACACTCACAGCAGATCCCACATTCCTATTTGAGAAAAGGTTAACTGAAGCCGACAGTCGTTGCGCCGGTGTTTCCACTGCCCGGGTACTTGGTAGAGATATCATCAATTGTTGCCTCAGGGATATCAGATCACGACTCAAAACCATACAAGTGAGCTGATAGTGGAGGCAGGATCGGGTGCACTTCCACGTTTGTGAACCAGCTGACTTTGAGCACAGCGTTTGGGTCTCCCACTGCTAGAGCTGCCATGGCACACACACGCTGCAGCTCCTTTCAGCGAATAGCATAGCACTAGAAGGGCGTTATTTCTGATATCTCTGTAGTTTGTGTTAGTACCATTGAAAAGCTTCTGGGGGCTATCTACAACAGCCTTGGATTTATTAGGGTTAGGTTGGCATTAGCCTTAACTTTGTTGTTGACCTTTACTCCTTCAGGCTGACAATAGTCAGATAAAAGTCTGTTATTTTTTTTATTTTTTTATTTTTTTTATTTTGATATAGCTGAACAATTCAACTTTTCAAAACAATACAATGCATAAAATTCACTACATTACATTATATTATTACTTATAAAGGAAGAACAGAACAGAAGGTATACATTTACACATCAAATTTCAAAGGCCAATGATGGTCTGGTCTAACTCATTACTTATTAAGTAATTCCAAGATTACTTAACTATAACCGGTAAAATGACATCAAGAAATTGTACTAGTAATCGGATTGTAGAGAATTTCATATCAGTACACACTGCTTCCCAAATTTGCATGTCATCTTTTTGACTATAAAAATTCATTGAATTAAGGAAGAATTTTGAGCGTTGCTCGTGCAGGGCACTGCAAGAGATAATCAAATGTTGCAGCGTCTCCTTTTCATCAATTAGTCCACAATAGCGACAATAGGACAAATTAATTGGAATAAAATGCCGCTTAGCAAGGACTTCTCTGGTTGGATACAAATTCAATCTAAACCGTAAGTATTTATTCCTTATGTCCGCTGAAGGACATTTTAACAAATAAGGCGTGGCATAACCCAAAGGTTTATGACCAAAGATGCTTCTGTTGAAGTCTTTATATTTAAGACATACTGCTTGATTGGAAATCCATGCCCATTGATAAAACTTTTTCTTTGCCCGTGCAGAATTTTCAAGTAAAAGTGGTATTGATATGTTAGCTTCAAGCAAAATATCAATTACATAATTACGCCACGTGCGCGGATAAGATTGCGTGGAGGAGATCAAATACCGTGCTACAGTGCTTAGAATATTGTTAATTCCCAGGCCCAATAAGCACTTGCGGAAGAAGACACACATCTGCCATTTGACTCTAAAAGCAATTGAATACAGGCCAAATTCAAATCTTACTATAGGCATGGGAACACAGTTTGGTAAACATAAAACTCTTTTCCAAAATACTGCTTCGAGCTTATTCCACATTTTATCGTTAAAGCTAAGCTTGGATTCTGCAGCATATAACAATATAGGTATTACCTTTTGTTCATAAAAGAGTAGAAGGTGTTTTAAAGTAAATTTGCCGTACTTGAAAATTAAAATTTTTGCTTGCGAAATCAAATTAGCTAATTTAGACTGCAAATTTTTTATATAAACCTTGTCAATTAGTGTATTCTGTACCATGAGGCCCAAATATTTGTATTCCGAAACAATTTTCAGGGCTTCACTACCGATAGACCAAATAAAACAAGTGGGTTTTCTATTAACTTGGAATTTACACGTCAAAATCTGAGATTTATCAAAATGCACACTTAGGCGATTGTCTTCAGCATAACTTGAAAGCGCAGTTAATAGATTTTGTAATCCTTTAGGAGTCTGGGATATTAAGACCAGATCATCCGCATATAGTAGCCATCCTATACGCTGACCTCCTAACTCTGGGGCATCAGAGCGAACCCCAGAGAAAAGTTCACTCAAGTCAAGAATAAATAAATTAAACAAAAAAGAGGCTAATATACACCATTGTTTGACACCCATGTGTGTAGAAAAGGAGGATGACAAAAGCCCCTCTAAATTTAATCTTTCACGCATGGTAGTATTAGAGTGTAACTGGACAATAAGAGTTAGCAGTGACGGTGGACAGCCTAAAAGGTGTAATTTTTGAAACATAAGTTCTCTCTTTATAGAGTCAAAAGCTGACCTGAAATCTATAAAAGCAAAATGTAAAGGTTGCTTCCGTGCTGCATATTGAGATTTTAACATATTAATAGTCATAATATTAGGCAAAGTACCAACTCCTGAAATAAAACCAGATTGAAAAGGGTCTGTCATATGATTATTTTTAGACCACACATGTAAGTCTCTTAAGATTAGACGACAGAAGATTTTCCCTGGTACGTCCAACAAGGATATTGGGCGGTAACTGGCCGGATCGGAGTGATCACCTTTTTTATAAATAGGGACAACAATGGACTGTTTCCATGATGCTGGAATACACTGGGTCTTATGTATATTCGAAAAAATGGAATACAAAATTTCAGCCCAGATTGTAGGGAATTGCTTCAGATGCATATTTGACAGACCATCAGGTCCAGGGGTCCATGAGCAGTTGGCTTTATTAATAAAAAATAAAAGATCTTCTTTATCAAAACAAAGGTTAAATATCGTTTGGTATGAAAGCTCATGGCTATCTAGTATAGTGGTGTGGGAGCCATATAAATTAGAATAATATTGAACCCAAGACCCTTCGCTCACCCCATTTATCTGAATAGCAGCCTGATGTCCTGCAGTGGCTTGATTGATAATATCCCATGATTCTTTAGAATTTTTACTTGCCAATACTTTTAACAACTTACTGCCATCTTGTTGATATAGATTAGCCCACTTACCTCTTAGCCAGTTTCTATATCTGGTCTTAATCAAGATAAGCTTTTTTCTTTGTTCGTCGCCATTAAGTTTAAAATCCGCCCTTTTTTCTGCTCGCACTAAAGCTTTCATGGCTTTGATTTCATGGTCAAAGGCGTGAAAGTGAGGGGGTTGTTTTTGTGTATGCGCAACAGACGCAGGTTAGAATAGTTGCATTATTTCATAATATGTGACCGTGCAGTTGTGATCCAACGAATACTGATGTTTTAATTGATCATCATAGTGATGCCTAAATGCTTCCAAGGAGGTTTCTGTCCAGTATAATCTATTCCTAGCTATATTCACATTAATGGAACCTCTTAAGCATTGCGATGCTACATGGCTCATAAGGAATTTACAAGTCCAGGACATAATAAGAATATTGTGTTCACTTACTTCTACGTCTATAACTTGAAATGATTTAACCCTATTCAACATGCGACTATCTACATAAATATAATCAATAATTCCTTTACTAAACGCGCGCTGCCATGTTGCTCTAGCAGGCATATCAGGAGCAATTGATCCATTTAACATAAACAGTCCTCTGTCCTCAACTAGACTCCGCCATTTATTCAAACGGCTCAGGTCTGCACTATGAGTCGAGCCGAGACAATGAAGGTTAAAGTCTCCAGCTATGACAATAGTGTCCACGTTATCATCTAAAACAATAAGGTCAAGTGCCTTGGCCATACTAGCCAAGGATTTCTCATCTATAATGCTTAAAGCATTCCAATATACATTGATAAGCGCACAATGCATATCAGGACCAATGAGCCTTGACATTTGGATGAAAGAATTGGGAGAAAACCATGGCTCACGTTTAAGAGCAATGTTTTGTTTCACGGCCATTAGTAAACCAGAAGTGGGTCTTCCAAGTTTTCCCTTCTCAGCTGGTATAAGTAAAATATCATAATTATCCCAGGAGGGAAGATGCAAAAGACAAGATTCTTGTAATAATATGACATCATATTTCGACAAATTATTAAATCGATTATTCATCAAATGTCGATGTCCCCTGGAATTCCAGCTGATCAAGGAAAAAGTGACCTCATCGTTAACCTGATGCTAACGCTGGGTTTGCTTATGATTACAAGCACATTTTGGAGGACCGGAGTTTGAATTATGATTCATAGATTGATACATAGGATGCAGAGTATTTCCTCCTAAAGTAGATTCTGTTGTACTTGAATCTACCGAGACTAGGAAACCCAAATCCAGTAATTTTGCTTGAACTGCCCAGATAGTATTAACTACAATTCTTGAATGAATCCATAAAATTACTGAAGATCGTTGCGAGTGGTTAGGAAATTCCACTTGTTCTATGTCAATAGAACCAATATCATCAAGTTCTGGAAACTCACTAAATATGGCCAGAGTAGATGTACGATTTAAGTGATACTGAGGGGCTGGAGAGGGACAATATTTGAAAGACAGCGAATGGACAGCAGGTCTCCTTGGACGAGAATTGCGATTTTTCAGCTCGGAGTTATTACTAGGTACAGAAGATGTTTTATTTATTGAGGCCCCGATTTTGGGCACTTTTCCACCTGCAAAAGTATCAGTGTTAAGAATTTTAACTAATGTGGTCTTAATCAATGTTTCAATATCCGAGCAGGAGGACATTTCTTCTTGTGATTTATTCTTATGAGGCGCTGTCCAAGTGTCATTGATCACTTGTTGTCCTAATCCTTGAGTTTTCCGGGAAACCAGAGAACCAGAGTCACCAAGGCTGGGATTAACATTAGAACTCGAAGTGATAGGCTCAAGAGTAATAGGTTCACAATTTGGTAATACCAGCCTTTTTAAAAGCGGCTGAGCGGCCATATAATCGTCAACAGCCTGTCTGATTTCCCGTCTCTGGGTCATCAAAATCTGTTCTTGTGTAGACTGTATCGGTTGTAGGGTTGGCAATTTTTTTGGATTACTTACGGATACATCCTGATCCACTGTCAACACTACATCTACCAAAGCATTCAGTGGACTGTATGACTGTACAGATTTATTTTTCTCCATGGCCTCATTAGTTGACTTGGCCTGGGACATTGTTAAATATTTTTTTGTTATTGCCTTAGAGGCCATTCTAGAGTTGGATGATGGGAGTGTAATATTTTTGACAAATGCTTTAATTTGTGAAGATCGTTTAGGGGCAGATTTTATATTTTTCGATTTCTTCTGCACATCCGCCTTAGATTTGACTTGTTTTAAGGAAGGGGTCTTAGTGCCTGTATTACCAAATAAAACATAGTTAGATTTTTTTCTCCTGAGTTACAGGGACAGACACAGATTCTTTAGGACTAACCATCAAATCCACAATAGGCTTGCTTATATAAGGTATGGTACGATATGTTTGACAATGGTCATCTAACAATACACTAGTCTGTGAGCTTACAGATTTTCTCTGAAGAGATGGACAAGGTGGCAGATGTACATCATTTAACTTGTTCACAACATCAAGATGCCCAGATAACAGCTGATTTAATTGTTCTGAATGCACATCTGCCTTGGAGGCCAATGCTTCAAACAACTTGGCAAGGGACAAGATGGCTGTGTTCATGGACGACAGAGCGATAGTAATCATGTTATTTTGTGTATTTGTTACTTCCGTTATCGAATGATGATCGGAAACAATTTTACAAGGAGTAGGAGCAATAAATGATACTTTCTCCGCAGAAAAGGAATCACTAATGTTTGTAAACATAATCAGTGATTTGGAGAGGTTATCAGAAAGGGTATGTACCGTAAAACAAGGAGCATTTATATCTAGATCTATTACTGCCATATCGCTTAGAATGGGTGTATCTAGATCTATTACTGCCATATCGCTTAGAATGGGTGCTTTAGCATCATTTGCAGCACCTGCAATAGAAACCGAATTATTAGCAGGAGTATGTGACTTTGCAGTAAGTACATTTTTCAAAAGTATACTATCTGACAAGGAAACATTTTCTTTAGCAAATGTGACAGTAGGAGTGCCAATAGTTCCACCATTTATTTGTACTCCTGGTGCACCTGCGGTATCTTGAGGGCAACGTGCCTCAGGGACAAAGTTAGTAGTACAATGGTTATATATTGTGGCAGACCTTGTAGTTGAGCCAATTACTTCATCTAATTTGGTAGTCTGACCCTCCTCTTTAGAGTGTAAGTTGTCTATGTCGCGCAAAAATGGGCGAATATCCATATTCAAGGATGGATCGGTTTTGGATGTCGCAGCGAGGTTATTTGTACTTGCACAAGGAGTGGAACTCAAGCGACATTTCTTAGTTGGGTAAAGCAGTGAATTGGATAAAGAACGCTCAACATGAGTGACATGAGTTTTAGTAATCTCAGGCATACCCGCTTTTAAAGTGATAATACCTCTCTTCATTGTTATAATTTGATACGTGCTTTAAAGACAGCAAGTCTATACTTATATAAAAATGTATCACTGAGCAAATATGGTTAGTGATTTAAGCAAGACCGCAAAATACGGCCAACACCAAACAGCACGCCAAACAGCCGCACAACAGCACAGATGACGGCCTTGTACCCCGCCGGGCTTAACGCCGCAAGGGTGAATCGAGTCGGAGTTTATTCAGGGCCCAAGTCGCGTGATGAGTCACGTGATGCGGAAGGATCCGCCTCCACCAGGAAGCCGTCGAGTTAACAGCAAGAGCTACGACCAGCTCGCAGTGCTGTTACAAATCCACAATAAATTCTGTTCAGGGTAAGCGCTCAATCCACAGCAAGGACCTTTTCCTTGTAACAATACACGCCGCTCGGGCGACTCGAGCCGGAGTTTATTCAGGGCCCAAGTCACGTGATGAGTCACGTGATGCGGAAGGATCCGCCTCCACCAGGAAGCCGTGGAATTAACAGCAAGAGCTACGACCAGCTCGCAGTGCTGTTACAAATCCACAATAAATTCTGTTCAGGGTAAGCGCTCAATCCACAGCAAGGACCTTTTCCTTGTAACAATACACGCTGCTCGGGCGACTCGAGCCGGAGTTTATTCAGGGCCCAAGTCACGTGATGAGTCACGTGATGCGGAAGGATCCGCCTCCACCAGGAAGCCGTCGAGTTAACAGCAAGAGCTATGACCAGCTTGCAGTGCTGTTACAAATCCACAATAAATTCTGTTCAGGGTAAGCGCTCAATCCACAGCAAGGACCTTTTCCTGGTAACAATACATGCCGCTCGGGCGACTCGAGCCGGAGTTTATTCAGGACTCAAGTCACATGATGAGTCACGTGATGCGGAAGGATCCGCCTCCACCAGGAAGCCGTCGAGTTAATAGCAAGAGCTATGACCATCTCGCAGTGCTGTTACAAATCCAAAATAAAGTCTGTTCAGGGTAAGCGCTCAATCCACAGCAAGGACCTTTTCCTTGTAACAATACACGCCAATAAAGTCTGTTATTTTACTCAATACTGATGTGTCAGATTGTTTCTTTTTCTGGCAGTAGCCAATTGAGTCGTCACTCGAGCCCCATCCGTTCTACCAATGTCTTCCAATGTCATTTTTGATGTGCCTTGTGGGAGGTTTTCTGTGCGTCTTTCCCTTCCTTGAGCAATATGTACATGCTTTAGATGTCACCTTCCCCGGCATACTGTGCAGGCAGACTTTTCACTTACACGGATAGGCAGTGGCTTATGAAATAAGATAGAACTTACGGTCTGTGTTTGGCTGTAATAGTGAGTGTCAACACAGCGGTTTGTCAGTGAGGCCGTTCAGCGTTGCCTACTGGGTCTCGGTGAGGTTTATATCCACCTACATCCTCCGATTATACCATACCTTCTTTTTTTTCAACTTTTACTGGGCTGCTAGGCATGGCTTTTAACCATGCACATTGATATTTTTGTACACTAACCAACCACTAACTAGAGCCGTTCTTGCTGGCCAGTGACCCCAGCCTTTTTGATCGCTAAGTCCACGGCCTAAATTGTTATTAAGGTAATCAAAGTTTCCATGAGCTAACTAATTGATCATGTTATGCCTAATGCCATTTTTTATGTGATCTGTTATATGCAATGTAATTAGTGTTGTCACAAGTGATGTTATCAGCAATGCAATTTGTGATGTTATCAGTGTTCTCCTACAACATGTAATTAGTGATGTCATCAGTGATATCATCTATGATTTTATCACTGTGCTCATAGGCTGTGCTACAGGGGGTGCGAGTTAAGGTGGCTTTAGCTGAATTTCATTGGTTTTGTTGCGTTAAATTCTCATGTTAATGTCCCTGCAACTGAAGTTTTTTCTTTGTATTTCAAAGGTTTTGTTACAATGTATTGCTCACCGTAAAATCCCTGTAACTAAAGTGTTTTCCTTGAATTTCAAGGGTTTTGTTATTTCATAAACAATTGACATTAAAACTACAGACAATTGGGCTAATGAAAACAATCTATCATACATGTGTAGAAAGTAAACAAAAAAAGAAATCCTGCAACCACATTCCCCCCAAATAAACCTAATCTTAACTTGTTTGCATATGTACTTAATGTTTTTAAGTCTTTACATTTATATGTACTTGTGATGAATAGAAAGTTATTAAAGTGTTATATTAACTGTGTACAAAGACTACACACAATGTATCCTGAAATAAATCTTTACAGGACTACTGCCCACATATATATGTACATATTTATTTTTTAACGGTTTTCTAGCAGTGGCTACCAAGATACAGGCACGGCTAAGTGTGGCAATAACTGGGGGTGTTTGCCCGTGGCTTCCACAGGACATAACAGTGGCTACAATGAAATACATAAGGGTATGTCATTTTTTTTTAAATACACTGCATTGAAAGAATCAATTAAAGGTATTTGATCCATATATACAGTATGTGTTTTTGTTTAGTATTTTAAAACTGAAATGTTGGCCCTGAAAAGGACCGTTTTTGAGAATAAGGAAAAAAGAAGTAGGAAACGGGAAGGGAAAACACTAGGATTCATACACACAACAAAGAATAGGGTTAAAAAAATGGACACTTAAAAATATACCTACCAAATAAACCTAGCGTTGGCAATTGGCCGTATGTTCTGAAAGAGCCTTGCCCAAAGCATCTAGGGTGCCACTTCCCACCTCAATTAAGATGTAACAGGTTTTGCACATCACAATAAAGTTAGGTTAGAAAGATCAGGTGCAGGCAGGAGGGACTGAGGTTGGGTGTTAGATGTTGAAAAATAGTTACTAATCATGTTCAAAGTCTCTGGCATAGATGACAAATACTGATGTGCTGATTTTGCGTCATATGCTTTTGCTTTTACCTTATGTTTTACATGGGGCTTCCTATAGGATTCATCCACTTCATCCCAATGAACATGAACAAGATGTTGGATTAACGTTGATGTCCCCAAGCTTTGCGATGCTTGTATGAAGGTCCCTGCCACAAAACCTTGCCGCAAAAATTACACAAGACCTCCTCAATCTCCTTTTGCTGTGTTGGTCCTTTACTGAGAAATATTGCTAAGTGTCAGAAATGTTTTTTTGTGCACAATGCTTCTTCCATAGTGGTAAAGCTGAAGCCATCTACACCTCCTCATCATCACTGCTGGTCATAGGCATTTTGAAATGCAGGTCAGTGGAGAAAAAAACGAATAATGAAAAAATACACAACACAAAAAGGACTTTGCCACTTAATATCAAAAAACTTAAAAATAAATAAAAGAAGCAAAAATGACAAGAAAATAACAAAGAAAAAGGTATAGGAAGAAGAAAGGTAAAAAACAAATGGATAAATCAACATACTGCTTTTAAAAGTTCCTGAAGGCTTACAAAGACGTTCACAAACCAAGAGACAAAAAGCAATGACAGAAAACAGGAACAAGGTACTTGGGAGAGGGGTATAACCGTGGTTATGCGTCATAGCAAACCAGAATATTTCTTTACCAATGAGAGGGTGCGCTCAAGTGCAATGACGTGTTTGTAACAGGTAATTGGATAATGTAACATTTTTGCTTGTCAACTATATCTTGATTGTGTCACTTTTTGAAATGCTATCAAAGTAGTTTAAAGTAAAATTAGTACCCGACAAGGGAAATCAGGTTGTTATGCTCACAGGTCCTCAGCATCTAGACAAGGCACCAGTCACCTCTACGTCCCTTGCTGTTCGTTCTGCGAGTAGCTGACATAAAAAGAGAGAAGGGACTACATGTACTCCCTTCGGCCTTTCCAAAGTGCCTATTTTCTTTGTTTTTTTCTTCTATCTTTTTAATGGCCAACATGGAAAGGGAGAACAGACTATATGTAGTCCCTTCTCCTATTCCATGGTGTCCATCTTCTTTGTTTAGTTTTTTTTTTGTACTGTTTTACATAGCCACCATCACAAATGGACTACATATCCCATTCCAAGGAGGACAGCTTTTTTTTTTTTTTTTTTTCAATTGAAAAATGGTGTAGTGCCTTGCAACCAAATAAAGACACTATTAGTACCCCTGCATGAAGTGGATGAAGACTTCCGGCAGATGCATTGCATCAGAAAGAAAAGATCCTGGGGAGTCCTCTTGCTTATCCAATAGGTACTGCTGGAGATAGGAGTAGCACATCTGTACACACTTTATTAAAATCTTCATCTCTGCACCTCTTTAGCATTTTGGATAACTCTTCAAATGGAGTGCTCCAGTGCTGTAGTTATTTCAAGACTCTACACTTATAACGGCAGGCAGCAGAAATGTTAAAAACCCATTTGCGTGGAGCCCCAGAGGACTCCACGGGAATTGAGTCACTAAAGCACTAGCAACGTTGCTAATGGTGCTGGTGCTTCAGTGAACACACTGCCAGTAGGGACCTGAACTCTAACACTGCTGGCAAAGTAAATGGTTCATTCAGTGTCAGTTGCGTCGCACTGGTTGAATTAGGTGTTGAACGTGGTGGCAATTTTCATGCACACATGAGTCCCATGTATTTTTATTTTGTGGTGCTAGTCCAATTTCCAATACTCATCATCCATATCATCCAAGAAGACCTGCACCAGATGATTTATTGTGATTGATGTTCTCAGGCTTTGTGACAGAATATTAGAAGGGCCATGTCTTGGTGTTTTCTTGCACAATGTGCACTGAACATCCTCTGCCACCCTTTAAGAGCAAAGTTATTTCATCTTGAAATATCTCCTACTATCTACATGAAATATCTCCAACTGTCTACAGGGGTTTTTATTCCTATGGATTTCTTCCTGGGTGGTGATGTATTGGACCCAGATGGCACTGTCATCACTGCTGTTGCTGATCTCATGATTAGATATGTTAGAATGTCCAACTGATAAGGAAATGTAAAAAAACAAAACAAAACATGTGTTTAAAGACTTTGGGCCTCATTAGGACCCAGGTGGTAAGGGGTTTACGGCGGCGTAAACAGCGCCGACCCTTACCGCCTGATTCCAAGGTCCCTTAGCGCCATGGCGGATTTAACACCTGCTTTTAGCAGGTGTTAAAATCCATGGCGCTAAGGGACCATGTTGTTAATTACGCCACCGTAATTGACGGTGGCGTAATTAACGCCTTCCCCACTCCCATTATGCCCTATGGGGCAAAAATGGGAATGGGGAAGGGTAAATGGGGATTGGGGACTTACCGCCCCGCCGACCTCGGAATGGGGCGGTAAGTCCGCCAACCACCATGGCGTAAACGTAGTTTACGCCATGGTGGTAAAGGTACGACCCAGGCGGTAACTTACCGCCTGGGTCGTAATGAGGCCCTTTGGCTATTACTGGCAGCACCTTTAATATGTGGAGGTTGATTCTGCACAAAAATTACTCACAATTATAGTGAAGATAAAGCATTGAGGTCAAGGATAAAAGAAAATACTTTGTACTAAATATCCTCACCCAGCTCGGTTGAGGAAAAGGAAAGCTGCCATAAGCAATCGAGTAAAGAAAAGGCAGAACGCTATTATCTTCCAGGGAAGGTTACAAAAAAAAGCTCTAAAAAAGCAAAGATGGACTAAAATCAGTGTTACGGTACTAACATGTCCCAATACTTAGTTATACCACCTTCCACAGCAACCCATTAGTGGCATATATCACAGATAACTCTCATAACGTAGACACTGGCAGACAGTAAAACTGGACATGTGGAGTTGACACTGCTGCCAAAGACGAGGGCTCATTAACTTGTGGGATATTTTGACCCATGACGATGCGCCCCACTGCACCCCTTTGCCAATGGGGAAAGAAACAGCCAAAAAAGGATGCGCTAACCCCTGTGTGTGGAAAGAAATCTGCAAAACTACACATGGTTCACCATCACAAAAGGCTGAACGCCCCTGCCACACACAGTCAAAGTTGGTATAAAAACAGAACCCACTGCAGGAGAATGCCAGTGGGTACTGTTACACGTAACATGAAGCAAGGCCACAGAAGGGGGCTAAAAACCGAAAATGCCTTTTAAAATGGAGCTTCCCTGTCCAATTGCAACCTTCAAAGTGCTGTTTTGGTGCTAAATTCAGTCATTTTCCAAGTGAACTATTGAAATTAAAAATGTGCTGAAATCACAGATCATCCATCCAGTGTGGTCAGAGAAACCAGGCCTCACTGACTGACAGCAGCTAAGGGAGGTATTCCATGAAAAAGGCAACCCAGTAACACTTTTTTCAAATTTCACGGCAGAAATGCAGCTAAAAGTGGCAACATATAACAATTTCAGCTGTGCAGAGAAAACTCCAAGCAAAGGCTGAATATTTACTTCCAGACTGCAAACAAATTCCAGCACTCAAGGACGGAAATGGTGCTGAGTGATGTGTATGCTGCAAAAGGAAACTCTGATGTGAAAGACTCAGTTTAAAAGTGCTTTTTCCATGAAGAAATGTAAACTTCGCCTGTTTAAAAGCATATTTTTGTGAAGGGCTTAATTCCTTTAATTGTCAAAATCCCCTATAAGCTATTTTCATTTTATATCTGTTAAATGAAAGACTTTAGGTACATTTTAAAGTAACCCAGTTTGGAGCTAACTGGTTAATTCTGATTGGACAGTTCCCAGCCTGGGAAAGATGACACTTCATGTTGACAATTTTGCTGCTATAGGAAGGCTTAATTGATGCTGGAGGTTCTCGCATATTTAGAACAAAAACCTCATTAGCCAATCGTCTTTGGTTGAGCCAAGGACAAAGGACAGGCTGAGCATTGACCCCTTTGGGGAGGGGCAGGAAACTTCCCTCTACACCCCACCCTGATCAAAGGGCTTTGACTGCTGTTGTCTATTGAAAGGATAGAAGAAAAACTGTTCAAAGCCATCTGTTGTTTAAAATGCGTATATGTGATTAAGTTTTGAAAACCTTTAACTTGGCAACATGAAGGAGGACACATCAAAAAATTGGTAGTTATACATCTAATTTTATGTTCTTTCTGTGGAGGCATTAGTGAACACTGTACAATGAACCAAAGTTACACCAAAACCCTAATTGTGGTAAAACTATCGATGCTGCAAATATAATATTGTATACCCATGTTCTAGGGGTAATCACCCAGATATTGAATTAGAAATTGTTAGGCCAAACCGTTGTGATCAAAATGGACAAAATTCCACAGAATGACAAAGACAGCTCTCACAGAGAAGGGGATTGGATGTAAGGATAACTCACAAAATATAAAATGTATGTGTCTGATTTTATTAGAGGGCATAATTATAGAAATGTGCATTTGTGCAAAAGTTAAATTGTGGTTCAAATCAATGTGGGAGTTCCCAAAACACATCATAAAAATGACAGCTCTTTTCTGACTTCCAAACACCACAAGGCAAGTGCCTTTGACCACACACAGCTGTGGGGGTGTGGTTTGAAATTCTGCCCCTACCATAAACCTGGTGATGTCACGTGGCATGACAAATATAGGAACTTCACCACACATAGACACACACTGATTCTTGATTCCTCCTAAAATCAGCGCAGCACTTTGTTCCTGACTTCTTCATCTTGTTCCTGAATTCTTCATCTTGTCCTGATTCCAGACTTATTTGCAAAAAACCAAGGCCCAGCAATTGCTGAACTCTTTTCAGCTAGGCCCAAATCCAACCATCCCAAACTTAAGGGAAATTAATTCTGATCCAGTCTGGCTTGCTACCATTAAGTCTTGCCTACTGAACTCGCGATCCCGCTAATCTACCGTGTCCAGTGACCAGAAAGGCCAATCCAAATCCAGTCTGAGGTGCAGCCCAAATTGACCGGATCCGCCGCTGACCATCCTGCCAGAGGTGACCTGCTGCTGGTAGTCCCGACCCGGATGACCAGAATCCTGATGGTCCAATCTTAGTTTACAGTGGACTGTAAGTATCAACAGGAATCATAGTAAATCATAGTATATATTGCCTTGTCCTATCCCAATTTCAACCATCCCATCTTTAACTTCAGAACCCTAATAATGTCAGAAGCATTCTTGCACTGATTTCTTTTCTCATTTGTTTCATTAAACCATAACCCATTAGTGATTTGGATTTAAATAAAGTAATTCCCATACAGACCTGAAAACAGAGTATCACACGTAAAGAGTTACAAGCGGCCATGCGTAACTGTGGAGATTCACGGGTGGCAATTCTCTTTTTCTTAGTCAGTAATATAGTTTAAATAAAACCAATCTGTCATTTTTAAAACCGAATTTCTACTTTTCTCTGTTCTATTTTTTCAAAAACGAATCTCACTAAAACCTCCAATACTTCTTCAAATGTATAGAGAGAAATGTAATTTCAAATTTCACTTAAACCTAAGTGCAAAGCTACATTCACATCTAAAAACCACAGTGCAAAACAGTATATTTGACCCATTTTTATTAAAAATCGCATAGTGAATTGTTGCCACGATTTCGCATTTTGCAAAAGTTTTACACATGTCTTTTCCCATTCAAAGTGTTTCTTAACTTAATTACGATCTTAAGTGTGTACTGTTCCTCATCTTGTATCTCATGTTTGTTAGGACCTGTTTAGTGTTGCTCCCATATGAATTTTGATCAGTTTCAGCCTTTTTGCACCCTTTTCATTGTTCATAAAGCCATTTTCAACTGTCAGTTTAAAAAGTGTCAATTTCCAAAAGTACTTTTCTCTCTTGTTTCGGGAGGGAAGATAATATTCCAACACTGTATTCTGTTGTTCATTCCTAAATACCTGCTGCTCACTTACATCTGTGTAGAATTGCTCATGTGTGAATTAAGAACTTAGCAGGGGGAAACTTTAACCTAAGAGCTATCTTTCACAAGCCAAAACTGTTCTTTTTCCTGTGTTTTCTATCCTGCATTGTTCAAAATGAATTCAATTGCCTTACTTATTTTCTGAATCGTTTTGTCACCATATTGGTGATTGCTGCCCCACATATATATTAAAATGTGTGTTGGTTTGAATTTTAAGTAATAAATACATAATTACCTTTACAAACCAGTCTGATTCCTGGTCCACTGTGACCTGGGGGAGGGGAGGTATTTTGAGATGGTTGTGATATGAGTGGTATATCACTCAGAATAGTGAACATATAGACACAATAAATAAGTAGTTCATTGTGCACTACATTTTAGACGAGACCCGAGTGTGTGCCTGATTGAAATCCTTAACAGATTTTGGGGGCTCGTGCTGTGATTTTGAGTTAGAGTTACCACCCGTGACAGTCTGGCACGGCATACTATTTAAACAAAACCAAACAAGGTGCCCACACTATAGACAGTCCTAATTTCTGTCAGTTATTTTAGTTATATAAGAAAAGACATAGAACAAAGCATTCATCATATATATCGGCAGATAACCATACAAAATTCAGTTGATTGACTAACATCTCTCTCTATTTATTATACACCCTACTATTATCTATTCTGTAGGAACAATTTGCATCCTACCGGGATTTCTTTTTATATTTTCTTTTTTCAATTAAGTTGTTGAAAATTATCCAAATTGCTTTTTGATGAATATACCTTTCTTTGTGAATCTATGTATATATGATGACTGCTTTGTTCTATGTCTTTTCTTCTTTTTCAATATCTTTATTTAACTTTTGTAAAAAGTGATTTGAATCCAAAGTGTGTTTTGCATGTTAAATTTATTTTTGTACTCTAAAGACTTCGCTTTGGTTCCTTTTATGTGACTTTTTTTTATTTATTTTTTAATTATTTTGGAGATATAACTAAAGTAACGGACAGAAATGAGGACTGTCTATAGCGTGGGTACCTTGTTTGGTTTTGTTTAAAAAGTATATCTTGCCCTCTCTCACGCTTGCACAAAGGGCCACCCCTACTGTTCGTATAAATAACACAGCATACTAGCCTGCAGGGTGCAGACACCTTGTTGGGTTGGTGTACTGTGCTACACTGTACAAGCACCTCTCAAAATAAACACTTCAAAAATCAGGCCTGTTTGTAAAAGTAAAAGTAAATTCACCCTAAAAAAGTCATAAGAAAATTGATATTTCTAAAATGGTGACTCCAGTAGAAATAAATATCGCTAGGGAGCACCTCCTGCACAAACTGATTGTCAGGGGTGAGTGGCCAGAACAGAATAAGCAGATTTGGCTACAGGAAATAAAAGAACAGGTCACTACCATGGAAATAGATACATGGCAGGACAAGGGCCCATTACACCAATCTCTTAGTGTACTGTACATGGTCCCAAAAGCTAAAGAGGAGCAGTGTAAAATTGCCAAAATAGCGGCCTATCTGTACCTCCATATAGGAGTAACAAGGAAAAGCATGCAGAAAACATAGCTCTGGCAAAGAAGCAGGTGGAAGCACTAGAGAAAATCCAAACTGATCTGGACTGGCAAATGGCTACAGAAGAGCCAAGAATCAGAAAAAGGGGCTAGGCAGTATCTGACAAAAGTAAAGGAAGATCTGGCTCCCGTACAGCAAGAGAAGGCAGAGCAAGATACCCAATTACAGACACTGCAAGAGGAGTGTCAGGAAAGGGTGGACTCTCTGCAACAGAGTCAACAGAAACTGGAGCATCAATTAAATTATAATAGAGTCTGCGCAGAACAGATAATCACCTTACAAAACCAGATAGAATCCTTGAAAGAGGAAAATAATAAATTAATTATCAAAGACATCCACTTTCAAGAGGAATTTGAGGGGGTGCGCCAGAAGTCCAGGGGCACTCTAAGTCAGGAGAGGGACGCCTTAGACCAGTAAGTGAGCCAATTAATAACCAAGTTAGAGGAAAGAAAGCTGGCCCTCCAGGATCTTAGTGGATCTTAAACTGAATATGAGAAGCTACTTGAGCATACCAGGTGGATGGAGGATTCTCTGGAAAAAAACACCCAGACCAATAATGATAAAACTCAGGAGGTGAGCCTCCCGCAGCAGAAATTGGCCCAGTATTTCAAATCCAGACAGGAAGCACAGACAGACAATGAGGCTCTCTGTGAAAAGAATGATAGGCTCCACAAACAGATAGCCATGCAAGAGCAAATCATTGAGACCAGTAAGGCCTTAATAGAGGAGCAAAAGAGTCAGATTTTGGCATATCACCAGGGAATAGGGGCTGAAAGAGAAGAGGTAGGGAGGGACAGAGAAACCCCTGTGCATAACATCAGGACACCTGTAATCAGGGACTCTAACCCCTTCAGTTCCATGGAGTCTGCCAACATCATGTCCACTGCTTCATATGAATCAAGGGCCATGGGGATGGTAGACTTCAGCAGAATTGGCAACATGGGACTGACAGATCAGTGCCTCCCAGAAATTGATGGACGGGCGTCTCTGTACAGATCCCCGAATGTTAGGGCTAGACTCTCCGAACAGGAAGATTCCTGTGAGGGTGAATCAGGGAATTGGATCCTCAAAAATACCGCCTACCAAAGGATCAGTTTGTCAAATTTGGTGAGGAACTCCAGGAAAGCAAGCACAAAAAGAGTATCCTAAAGACTTCTTTCCAGCTAGGGCAGTAGCGGTGGGGGGTACTCTGCCAATCCTGGGAGCAGGGGAGAGTCAGAAGACTCTTCTGAGCACCACGGGCATCAGGAAGCTATGCCCCCACATTCTGCAAGCCCTTCTCAAGCTTGCAGAATCAGGGAGACCCTAGAGGATTAGATAGCCATTTCGAGTACTAGTGGCTCTGAGTCAGAGGATGAGTGGACTGGGGTGACTAAGACCAAAAAGGCGAAGAAAATTAAGAGGGCTCTACTAAAAGATCCCCTGAAGCAAATCAAGGCCATTTGGAGTGTTATAACTCCCTATCACAAAAATGCTAAGTATTCAGCCTTGGAAAACCTTGAGTTATACAAACAGATGATGGATACTTTTCATCTGAAAGATAGTCAGAGTTGCATCCAATATGTAAAACGGACATTCTCCCCTGAGTACTCCAGCTTCTTTGCGCTGGGGGGGCCTAAAAATATTCCTGTACAAAATCCTTCCAGCCAAAGAACCCTTAGGCCCTCGGGCCAATCCCAATCAGATAGTCAGGGAGTTAAGCCCACAAATGGGACCCCTAACTTCCCTGATTATATTAGGCCCAGTCACAAGGGCAACAAACCCATCCTGGGTTATGTGTGGACTTCCCCAGCCCAAGGTGGGGGATCCAATCAGGTAGGCACCACCCCGGGAAACTTCCCTCCTAACTTTCCCCAGGAGGGTAGTAATCCCCTGAATGCCGGGTTGAGCTTTTTTCCCCGGTACCTGCAAAACTTCAACCCACAAAACAACCCTCCTTTCATGCCCCACTTTCCTGAGCCCAGACAGCCCAATCCGGGAGAGGGGAGGCCAAGGGTGGAGGGTTACCAGAACTATCCCAACCCAGGGTATTATGGGAGAAGGGACAGTTACCCTTCCCGTGATCTACCTAGGATGGACCAGAGACCCCCGCACCAGCCAGAGTGGGTTTCCCAACTGGACTGCCAGGTCCAGAACTTGTCCCAGGATCTGGGTCTCATGTTGAGGGCTTAGCAGAACCCTCAGATGAACATGGCGGCCCAGAACTCCTTAAACCAAGGGTCT
Organism: Ambystoma mexicanum; assembly: GCF_040938575.1. Lineage (NCBI taxonomy): Eukaryota > Metazoa > Chordata > Amphibia > Caudata > Ambystomatidae > Ambystoma > Ambystoma mexicanum. The sequence continues at coordinate 917,443,348 of NC_090930.1, read as the reverse complement.
GGTATGCCAGAGCAATGATGGGGAGAGAACCCTGACAACCCACCAGTTCCAAAGGAGGAGGCACGGGGGGAAGAGGGTGTAAAGCCTTAGAGGAAGCTTCCTTCCCCATTCATGAAAAGCCCCTGGAAACAAAAAAAAGGAACCAAAATCTCCTGCCCCCGAAAGGATTTAACCTAAGGAACAAAGGGCGAGTAGGAGAAATAAAGGACCTAAAAAGACCCATTTTGTGGAGGAAGTTAGTGCCCTCCAATTTGAAGGAGAGGGGTCCTCAGAGGATTCTGGGAAAAGGATCTTCTCCTTCAGGGATGGGGGAACTCCTCCCAAAGAAAAATGGGTCCCGAGAGATCCTAATCAAGACTGGGTAAATGTGGGACTGAGTTAGATTCGCCCATCATTGAATCTCAGAATGATAAGCCAGAAAACCACCTTACCCAAACTTACTCTGGGAACCACCTCCATAAACGGGGGGGGGGGGCAGCTCAGTATTAGAACCCTGGGAGCCCAAAACTCCCCCAATATCCAACTGCCACATTTTCTTACAGATCCCCAAGCGCTCACACAGAATCCTGCCCAGAGTCAAAAAATTAACCCACCAACTGGTCCAAAATGCACATTATCTTTTCCCAGTTGAGGATAAGGAGGGTAGATTTTATGCCCCGGTCCAAGTACAGGGGCAGTGCACATTTTTGGCATAGTGGACACTGGATCCAAAGCCACCCTTCTGTCAAAGAGAGCCTTTGATCAGCTGAATTCAGGAAGGGGGAGAGATACCAGATCCCTCCCACCACTCTTCCTGGACAACTTCAGAACCTTGATGGGAATGAAATTCCTGTCGAAGAGACTGCAGATTTGGAAATTAAAATTGGGCGACACAAGGTGAAACACCCGTTCATAGTTGTGACTCCGGAGGGCACACCATGTTTACTGGGGAATGACACCCTGCATAGATTGTCGCCCCAAATAGATTGTGTAAACCAGGTCCTCTGGACCCAGACTAACCGACCAATAAACTTAAAACATAGGGCCTCATCACGAGCATGGAGGTAATGAATGATATTACCAGTATCGTTAAAGTGTCTGGGCAACTACGAGCCTACAGCCCGGAAATACTGCCACCGCCCATACCGTGCCCCTTCTCACCGGCATGCGCGCGTACACGTGCCCCTTCATGGCGGAAACACCAGGATACCGGTAACAGGAGGACATCACAAGTTATGCAGGCATGCACTTACCAGCATCCCGAAGGCGGTAATTATGGCCTGCACGACTGCGGCAATACAGGCATCGCGGACCACCTGTAAATAGCAACCTGCAGTGTAGGCAACTGCCACAGGTGCACACAATCACCACAGGTGGAGTCAATGGAGCCTGTCCCAGTACAAAAGGAACACACCCACACACCACACCCCTTCCTACACCAAAATGATCCCACTAGCTGTTGCAATAATGGGGCTGGAGGACATGCCTGTACTGCTACAACAGCAACAACAACTACAACTACAACAACAGGCAGCACAGAGGAGGTGCAGGAGGAGAAGGAGGGTGAGACAGGCCCAGCAAGTCAAACCAATGCAGCCAGTGGTACCACGTAGGCAGCCACCAATCCCTCGCATCAGAGCCAGTCCATCAATATTACCCCTGAGCATATCCACACCCTGTACAAGTTGGACTGGGACACCATCACCACCATAGTGGACATGATACACAACGACATTGTCAGCCTGATAGAAAGCAGCACTGCCATCCCCCCTCTACTAAAGGTGGTGTCTGCGCTCCACTTCCTGGCCACAGGCAACTATTAGTATACAGTGGGCCTGCTGCATGGCATATCACATGGCATGTGACTCCAGAAAGATCATCACACATTGTTGTGCCCGATACCCCGGATCTACACATGATGCCATGGTGCTGTGTAACTCCACGCTACCCCACTACATGCAGCGATGTGCTGGACGACGTGTCTGGCTGCTCGGTAAATTGCCTGTCTGGGCCATGGCAGCGCATTAGGGTTGTGAGTTGGAGGGGATGCATACTCCACCTGGGTGAGATTGGGGGGATGCATACTCCACCTGGGTGAGATTGGGGGGATGCATACTCCACCTGGGTGAGAATGGGCAGTGAGTGGACAATGTACTTACAGCTATACACTGTTCACCTAAATATCCCAACCTGAGCATGACACATCAATGCCATACATAAGACCAATGCTGCACCACAATGACAACATGCCAGACGCACTAGCAGGCCACCATGTGCATGTTAATACCAAATTGCTGCAGCCATGGCAGTGATTCCTAAAGGTGTCAGGTAATAGTTTGACTCACAAATACCTCATTGTGCTCCCATGCAGGTGATGGTGGCTATCCCTTGAAGCTGTGGCTACTTACCCCTGTACAGAACCTGCAGAACAGGCACAAAGAGGAGTAAAATCGGGTTCATACCCATACCCGTGTTGTGACTGAGCAGACCTTTGGCCTGTTGAAGGCACGGTTCCGCTGCCTCAGGAGGTCTGGTGGAGCACTCCTTTATGGGCCTGAGAAGGTGGCAAAGATCACCATGGTGTGTGTCATGCTGCACAACATGTGCATCTGGAGAAATGTACCACTGCCACCTGACATTGACCTGCATGCACCGGGTGAGGATGATGAGGATGATGATGGAGAAGCAGCACCCCTGCCTGTTCGTGATTCACAAGATGGCCGTGCTGTGTGCCAATCACTGATTGATGATTATTTCTGAACCACAGGGACGTTGATGTTTATTTGTCAGCACTGCACTGGGCACTAGGATCGTGTGGACATGGACACAGGGTGTGTGGGGAGTTGGGCCTTGTGTGCTGTCATGAATTGATTAAACACACACAAAATTAACAATGTCCAGTCATGAAATGAATTTGCACACAACGGGTGTATTAGAAAAAATAACAATAGAGTGCATCATCCCTCCACCTCTCACACACCCTCCCCCTTCCCCCAAAAAAACCCTGACACCCCATACCTCCCTAAAACTCCTAATGAACACCCCCAACACCCCCAATAAACACCCCCAACACCCCCAAACACCACCAACCCCACCTCCCCCTTCACCCATTGTCATCCCACACACAATGTGGGTGGACCAGCTATTTCCGGCCTCTTTTCGAGTCTGGGGGCGGCATGTCAGTGTGTCTTGTGCTGCGTGTCATCATCCGCACAGGGCTTGAGGGAGTTGAGCTGGCAGGTGTGGATGACGGGGTGGAGGTGGTTGGATGTGGCAATGCCGGTGCAGGTTGTTGCTGCTGAAAATGGTCCAGCATCCTGCTAAGGACCTGTGTCACCGCCCCTAGACTGTCACGGATGAATATTGCGCTTGTGTTGATGGCATTTACGGTAGCCGCATTTGCCTCCCTCATTTCTCGGTGTGTTTGCTCACCCTCAGCCACATACTGGCAGACCAGTTCAATCATGGATTCCTGGCGGACCTCTACCCTGGTCAGGCGTGCTTCCATGTCAGTGGGGGCTGTGGAGATGGATGGTGCTGTGGCTGGGCGGACCATTACAGGGCTGCCCTGTGAGGTGCTGGATAGATGCAGACTCCTCAGTAGATCCGCTGGTACCTGCATGGGGCATGCACGTGTGCCCTTTGTGGAGTGGTGGGTGGTGGACTGGGGGCTTGGTGTATGTGGACATTCCACATGCATGGTGTCATCACTGTCCTGGTATTCCTCCAGTTTCACATCCTGGTCGCTGAGGGGGCTGTGGCTGCTGTCTCACCTACCGAACTGGTGGCAGCAGACTGGGTACCGTCAGCCTCTCCATCTGCAAGTATTCCCGACACTGTGTTTGCAGTCTTGTCGGCTGCTGTGATCTCCTCTTCAGCTGGCCTGGCCTGCACTGGTGCCCTGGGTTGCACTCTGGCCCACGGGGCTGCCCCAGAGGTGGAAGGCCAAGTGCCCCCTGGTGTGGCCCTGTGTGTAGATACCCTTGGGGCAGGGTCCTGCCCTTCACTTTCTGCATCAGTGCCTGCGGGGGAACAAGAGATGCAGGGCATCAGTGATGGTGTTACATGCAAGATGCATGAGTTGGTGCTGTACAGTATTTCATTTCTCAGGCATTGGATTCTTATAGGTGTGTCACACAGGGTGCTTTAAAGGTGGGGGCATATTGGCATAAGCCGTGGCCTCTCCATTCGGTACTGATGTGTACCAGGTGGCATACCGGTGTATTGCGGTTTGTGTGATATGTGACATGTGAATGGTCCCTGTGTGTTGGGTGTCTGTTGGTAATGGGATTGGCACGCAGCATGCATTTCATTGTGCCATGGATTGGCCCTCCATCTGCACATGGATCTGTATATGTGTGTATGATGGGCCATGCATTGGCTTGGCTCACTTTCACATCTGTTGTACTATGTCATGGTTTGGCCTACTGGTGTTTGCGGGGTCACTCACCTCCATGTCCCGATGTCGCTGCACTCGTCTCCATCTCCCCAAGCCCTCTATGGACTCCATATGCATGGTGGTGCTGCAGTTCTCTTCCCAGAGCATCAATTGTACTGGTGAGTGGGCACTCCCACCTGTGGCCATGGCCTCCCTGCGATTAGATGCCAGGATGTTATAGACCCGGAGACGTAGGTCATCCATCGCTTTTTACAGTCTTTGACCATGCGGGGGTGGTGCCAACCGCTGTCACCTTACGTGTGACCTCCTCCCATATTTCTTTTTTTCTTAGTTGGACTTCCCTTCTGAGGTTGTTTGCGAACACCTAATCTGCATGGGATGCAAGAGTATCAGCCAGCATGTTGAGCTCCTCGTCGGAGAAGCGCTTCTTGTGCAGGCGTGGGGTAGTCTTGCGGGTAGCCTTGGACATGCTGGATGGTATGGCCCTGCTCTTTACTCTGTAGCACTGCTGGATTGGGAGGATTGCAATGGATTGTGTTTTTGAAGATGGCCACCTGCGCATTTCCTGTTCTGACACGATGACGTTACTTCCGAGTCCGGTATTTGCATGGTGGTATTACCGGGTCATTATTAAGGGGTTGCTCCTTGGCAGAGGTGGCATCGGCTGGCCCCGTGATGGCATTATCGAGGGGTTGGAGGGCCTTTACCATCATGGCGGTGCGGCCATTACCGGCATGGGGGTTCGTGCGTGCTCGCTCACTCGTAATCTGCCGCTATTAGCGACGTCAAGGGTGCACAGACACGTTATTACCACCATGCCGTTAATGACTCCGTTTTTACCTCCATGCTCGTAATAAGGCCCATAGTATCAACCATATTGGCACATGCCACACGGTTGAACAAAAACAGGATCATGTTGAATTCCATTTTCAAAACAACCAAATCCCTGATGTGACAGTAATTGCAGTAGGACAACAAACTGGTGATGGGAAGTCCTCTCTATATTTGAAAATCAACCTTCCTTCCAGTCTCAAGTGGCGTTCCACACTGGAAGGAAATACTCTTACATTCTATACCAATTTACAATCAGAAAATCCTACTTCGATAGTCCAAAATGATGAGAAACCAGCTCAAAGCTTAGCTGACATTCAGAAGATTAGAGAACAGTTGTTCATCCCTATTCAGTTAAATGAGGGGAAGGACTCTATTCTCGCCCGAGTGTGCGTGAACAATGGTAAGAGCTTCATTAGCAAAGCCATGTTTCGAAAACTCCCAAAAGATCCAGCCATTCCCACATTTAGACAAATGGGAAATGGACCTGGAAACTGCCAATTCCAAACATCTCCTGCCTAGCAGGTGTATGCTCAAAATTTCTATAGGCAACAAAAACATAGTGCATAACTGTTGGGTCGTGTGAGATGTCCCTGAAGCATTTTATTTAGGCAGTGACAGTCTGAATCGCTTTGCCATTAGTTTGGAGTGGATAAACTTCAAAGCCTGGTCCCGTTTACCGGGTAATCCCATGGACTTTGATGATCCGGAGAAAGCATTTCAGTCATCCCAACTGCTGCCATATGCAGTTGAAGTTCAGATTGGAGAGGACGTCACCATCCCAGAACGGACCCGACTATTCCCACTTAAAGTAAAAATTAAAAGAGGACAGAAACTGCAAAATCCTGCCGCATATGGTCACCTCAACGCCCATCTCCAACAGCAAGGGTTGGGTGTAAACCCAACACCACTAGTCAATAAAGAACAAGACACCATTCAAATAGTGGTGGATAACAGCGACCTTAGGAGTATCGCTCTGGGCGCAGGCACCATTATTGGAATGGTGGTTGATGACCAACATTTTTCCATAGATTTAGGTAATGAACTGATAGGACATATCCCCAATGACTGTTTTGACAGTGATAGCGACAATGACACAACACCAGACAGGATCTTCACCCGGCATGGGTACTCTTCCTGCCCTTTTGGTAAGGAAGAGGTGACCTGTGACTTCAGGAGGGATGAGGTGATCTTTCAAGTCCAACAGGACTGCCTTCCCCACCTGAAGCCATCAGTCCAAGTCAGTACTTTAACCAGGGACTTCTCCACCCAGCTGGAGGAGGCCGTTGAGATAGCCAAACCAGAAATCTTTCCGGACTTCAGGCAAATGGTTGAAGAGAGAGTCAACCTAGCTGATGTCTGTGAGACTCTGGAGCAAAAGCTAAAGTTGAAACAGGTTTTCTTACACATTCAGGATCTCTTTACGGTGGACTCATATGACTGTGGTTGCACCGAAATCCATACAACAACAATTCCCACGGACCCTGGTATGACTCCAGTGTTTGTGAAGCAATACCGTTTGCCTCTCTCATCCAGGGAGTCCCTCATAGAAATAATTAAAGACATTGAGACCCATGGGATAATTCATCCAGTCCACAGCACCTTCAATAATCCGGTGCTGGGGATTTTGAAAACCAAACGGCCAGTGGAGACTCTGTGCTGACCTGAGGGAGCTTAACAAATGGGTCCACACTTCCCAATGGCCTCTTCCCTATATTGACCAAGGGCTGGCTCAGATCCAGGGGTCCAAGGTATACACTGCTATTGACCTGAGAAATGGGTACTGGACCGTACCGGTCAGTAGGGAGGACCAATACAAGCTGGCATTTACCTTGGAGGGGCAGCAGTACACTTGGACCCGGACTCCCTTCTGATACATCAACTCCAGCAATTAATTTAATATCTTCTTGCATAAGGCCATGCTTGACTTGGGTGAAAGGGGTAACCTGGCCTATGTAGATAATGTTCTGATCAAAAGCTCAACTGTGGAGGAACACATAGCGGAGATCCATTATGTTCTGACACAGTTGAGGGCTGCCGGAGCAAAACTATCTTACCAAAAGGCACAGTGGTGCAGGACCCGTGTCAATTTCTTGGGACATGAGATAACTCCTGAGGGTCTCTGTCTCCAGGAAAAGAAAGTGGAAGCACTCCTGAAACTAAAAGACCCCACAACTCTGAGTGAGCAAATGAGCCTCCTTTGATGAACTAATTACAGTAGAAAGTTCATTAAGGATTATGCAGAGATCACAAGATCCCTGATCCATCTGTGGAGGTGGGGGTCACGTGGGAATGGGGTCCAAAACAAGCCTAGGCAGTAAAATAACTCAAAAGAAGCCTCTCACAAGCGTCTTCCTTAGCTTACCCCGTCAAAAACAATGAGTTCTTCTTGGAGACAGGGTTCTCAAATACATGCTTGACCACATTATTATACCAAAAGTATGACAAGGGCAATAAAGTCATCTCCTATGCAAGTAAGACTTTGCCCTGTGTGGGTAAAAATTCAATGATTATGAGAAGGCACTCCTGGCAAAGGTGTGGGCATTGAAGAATTACCACCCGTTCATCCAGGGGGAACACATCACAGTGGAGACTGCACATGCACACCAGCCACTGCAATATCTCCAAAGTGACAGAATCCAGGCTGAAATGTGAATAATTCCCAAATGACTTCCTGGTTTCTGTCAATGCTAGGCTTTCCTGTGGAGGAGAGATATGGCCAAAACAAGAAGAAGAGTTCCCCTCACGCAAGGTCTGGCTGATTTGCATGATTGTGCCAGAGAAAACTGTCTCGAGGACGAAAGTATTAAAATCAAGGACAACATGGAGGCGTATGTCAATTCCCCACACAAAGTCTATGAAGAAGACAAGTGTGAGGGAATGCCCACTGTCTATGTGGATGGGTGCTCCTACCATATTGACAACAACGGGGAAAAGGAACTAGTGGCCGGCGTGGGGAATGCCTGGGTAAATGATGCCCCGGAACCCTCAGCTGTGTACAAAATCAGTCCTCGTAGTAGTCAGGTGGCAGAGCTGATGGCTGTGCATCAAACCATCCTCAATGCTGTCCAATACCAACTCCACGAACACTGATTCAGATTATGTCCGGAACGGGTTTGTGGAGAACCTGGTTAATTACAAAACCAGAGTCATGCTATGTGCTAACCGTAAACCACTAAATATGGAAAACTAATACAGTATATTGATAATCTGGTCACCTCGAGTGGGATGACCATCTACTGGAAAAAGATTAAGGGTCATTCCAAAGTAGAAGAACCAGACAAAACTGGAAATGACTTAGCTGATCAGCTGGCCAAAACCGGAGCCATCCAAGGTGATCTACTTGAGATTGAGTCCCTTTTGGGGGAAATCCAGTTCACTGCTATCAGTAGGTCCCAGACAAATGCTCACAATGAACTCTCAATTGCCCAGTGGAGTAAGGAGACCCCAGATGAGTTAATCACGGCTGAAAAAGGGGATCCAATAATTGGTAAGTTCTATCAACACATTGAGGACCCTGAGAACTTTTGACGGATACCAATTGCATTGAGAAAAGGACCTCAGAGTGTTGATGAAATGTCAAAAAAATTTTCCAAATCCAAGACAGTTTGTTAGTGAGGAAATCCATATCTGGCTGTGGACAGTGGGTGGTCCCTACCTCATTCCGAAGCCTGATCCTAAGTCATGCCCATGATGCAGCCGCAGCCGGTCAACAGGTGTTTCACATGGCATTAGAAATCTTGCAAGAGGTTGCATACTGGCCACACATGGGGCAGGACCTCGACCAATACTTGAAGGGGTGTCTTGTGTGTGCACAATTTCATCCAACATGACTCACACACCGTGCTCCCCTCCAAAAAAGGGGGTTGACACTGCCTTGGTCAAATTTGCAAGTCGATTTCATCGGGCCCATGATTTGCTCCTCTAGGGGGAACAAGTACATGTTAACCGTAACATGCTTGTTTACTAAGTGGGTGGAATGTCTCCCGGCCCCAAATTGCAAGGCAGAAACAGCAGCTACCTTGATGATCAATCACATCTTCTTGCATTTTGGACTACCCCAAAGGATTGAGTAAGACCGAGGTAGTCACTTCACCAGCAAAGTGATGACAAAGATGTGGGAGATACTTGGGGTAAAAAGTAAATTACACATTGCATACCGCCGTCCTCTAGTGGTGGAGTTGAGAGGTACAATAAAATGATTGTGAGCATACTAAAAACGTTTGTGGCAGACTCTGGGCCAAGTTGGGATATTCAATTACCCCTTGTCCTGATGGCCATCAGATCTACTCCTTCTGATGTAACAAAAATGTCTCCATTTGTGCTGATGACTGGACGAAGGCTTGTGCTACCCCAGCATCTGCTCTAGAGAACACAAGAGCAGACATTGATAAATGCCTCCACAACTCACGAATATGTTGAGAATCTGAGAAAACACCTTCAACATGCTTTTGTGTATGCTCAGCGGAATCTAGAAAGATCTTCAGACAATATAAAGACCCACTATGACCTTAAGACAACCAAAAAGGAATATCAAGTAGGAGACAGGGGGCCTCATTATGACCCAGGTGCTAAGTGTTTAACGGCGCCGTAAAAGGCTGCGGCGCCGTTAAACACCTAGCGCCTAATTACGAGGTCCCTTTGCGGGACCCGACCTTAACGGCTGGTTTTAAAGGGACCTTGGTGCTAATTACGGTACCGCAATTTGCGGTACCGTAATTAGCGCCTTCCCCATTCCCATTGAGCCCTAGGGGGCAAAAATGGGAATGAGGAAGGGCCATGGCGGCATGGGGAATTACCGCCCCACCAACCTCAGAATGGGGTGGTAATTCCCCATTCCGCCATGGCGGACTCCGGCATGGACCATAGTGCTCATAGCCCCATGGTTTAGCGCCGGAGTCCTAATGAGGCCCAGGGTCTACTTGTACAAATTCGAACGGAACCAAGCCAAGGAGCGCAAATTCCTGCCTAGCTGGTGGGGCCCGTTTGAAATTGTGGACAGAATCTCACCTACAGAATCTGCATCCCCAAGGGAAATTTGACAGAAGGGGAAGACACGTGGGTCCACATAAACCAGCTAGAGAGTGGCCATCCTAGGCTCACTTTGCGGCAAATAGAAAAGCCTACCGGAAACCCAGAGGGAGAGAATCCGAACACCTAGAACAATTATTAAATTTTCATTAAATACATGCAGGGAATATTGTAAATTGTCATTAAATGCATGTGTCTATCCCATCGCTGAAATCCCCCTGGGAACAGTATCATAACCACATTATTTTCTGTTTTCTAGGACTTATTGCACTAAATCCACCTAATCTCCAAGGAGGAACTCCTCTGGGACTTGGAAGGAAAAACCCAAGAGATCTGGAGTGTCTCTCCACACTGGAAAAGAAAGCAGGGTGGAAGATGGGAGTATCTTCCCATCCCAACCAGAACCGGGGAGGAGAGCGTGTCACACCGATCGCTGACGGGAGAAGCAACCAGATTTCTTCACATGGACAGAAAGAAAAATCCCATGTGCCCGACTTTCTCACGTCTGGAAGTCAAGCCGAAGTCGGGGGGGGGCTTTGTGGGATATTTTGCCCATGCCGATGTGCCCCACTGCACCCCTTTGCCAATTGGGAAAATAACAGCCAAAAATGGAGGCGCTAACCACTGTGCACAGAAAAATCTGCAAAACTGCGCATGGTTCACCATCACAAAAGGCTGCACTCCCCGTGCCACACACAGTCAAAGTTGGTGTAAGAACAGAACTCACTGCAGGAGAATGCCAGTGGGTGTTGTTACACGAAACATGAATCAAGGCCACAGAAGGGGGCTAAAAACCGAAAATGCCTTTTAAAATGCAGCTTCCCTAACCAATTGCAACCTTCAACGTGCTGTCTTGGCGCTAAATTCAGTCATTTTCCAAGTGAACTATTGAAATTAAAAATGTGCTGAAATCACAGTTCATCCAGTGTGGTCAGAGAAACCGGGCCTCACTGACTGACAGCAGCTAAGGAAGGTATTCCATGAAAAAGGCAACCCAGCAACATTTATTTCAAGTTCCACGGGAGAAATGCAGCTATAAGTGGCAACATATAACAATTTCAGCTGTGCAGTGAAAACTCCAAGCAAAGGATGAATATTTACTTCCAGACGGCAAACACATTCCAGCACTCAAGGACAGAAATGGTGCTGTGTAGATGTGTATGCTGCAAAAGGAAACTCTGATGTAAAAGACTCACTTTAAATGTGCTTTTTCCATGAAGAAATGCAAAATGTGCATGTTTAAAAGCATGTTTTTGTGAAGGGCTTAATTGCTTTAATTGTCAAAATAAATCCCCTATAAACGTTGTTCATTTTATATCTGTTAAATGAAAGACTTTAGGTGAATTTTAAAGTAACCCACTTTTGAGTTAACTGGTTAATACTGATTGGACAGTGCCCAACCTGGGAAAGATGACACTTCATGTTGACCCTCTGCTGCTACATGAAGGCTTAATTGATGCTGGAGATTCTCGCATATTTAGAACAAAGACCTCATTAGCCATTCTTTTTGCCTGAGTCAAGGACAAAGGACAGGCTGAGCATTGACCCCTTCGGGGAGGGGCAGGAAACTTCCCTCTACATCCCACCCTGATCAAAGGCATTTGACAGCTGTTGTCTGCTGAAAGGAGAGGAAAAAACTGTTCAAAGCCATCTGTTGTTTAAAATGCATATTTGTGATTAAGTTTTGAAAACCTTTAACTTTGCAACATGAAGGAGGACAAATCTAAAAAATGGTAGTTATAAATCTAATTTTATGCTCTTTCTGTTGAGATGTTAGTGAACACTGTACTACAAAAGGAACCAAAGTTACACGAAAACCCTAATTGAGGCAAAACTATTGATGCTGCAAATATGATATTGTATACCCATGCTCTAGGGGTAATCACCCTGATATGTATTAAATTAGAAATTGTTAGGCCAAACTGTTGTGATTAAAATGGACAAAATTCCACAGAACGACAAAGACAACTCTCAGAGATGGGAATTGGACATTAGCATAACTCACAAAATATATGATGTATGTGTCCGATTGTATTAGGGGGCATAATTATAGAAATGTGGATTTGTGCAAAAGTTAATTTGAAGTTCAATTCAATGTGGGAGTTCCCAAAACATATCATAAAGATGACAGCTCTTTTCTGACTTCCAACCAGAACAAGGCAAGTGCCATTGACCACTCACAGCTGTGGGGGTGTGGTTCGATATTCTGCCCCTAGCATAAACTTGGTGATGTCACTTGGCATGATAAATATACGAAATTCACCACACATAGACACACACTGATTCTTGACTACCTCCTAAAATCAGCGCAGCACTTTGTTCCTGACCTCTTCATCTTGTTCCTGAATTCTTCATTGTGTCCTGATTCCAGGCATATTTGCAAAAAACCAAGGCCCAGCAATTGCTGAACTCTTTTCAGCTAGGCCCAAAACCACCCATCCCAAACTTAAGGGAAATTAATTCTGATCCAGTCTGGCTTGCTGCGATTAAGTCTTGCCTACGAAACTCGCCATGCCGCTAATCTACCATGTCCAGTGACCAGAAGGACTGAAGCAAATCCAGTCTGAGGTGCAGACCAAATTGACCAGAACCGCCCGCTGACCATCCTGCCAGAGGTGCCCTGCTGCCGGTAGTCCCAACCCGGATGAACAGAACCCTGACGTTCCAATCTTAGTTTACAGTGGACTGTAAGTATCAACAGGAATCATAGTAACACATAGTATATATCGCCTTGTCCTTTCCCAATCTCACCCATCCCATTTTTAACTTCAGAACCCTAATATTGTCAGAACCATTCTTGCGCTGATTTCTTTTCTCATTTGTTTCATTAAACCATAACCCATTAGTGATTTGGGTTAAATAAAGTAATTCCCATACAGAACAGAAAACCAAATATCACACATGAAGAGTTACAAGCGGCCATGCGTAACTGTGGATATTCACAGGTGGCATTCTCTTTTTCTTAGTTAGTAATATAGTTAAAATAAACCCAATCTGTCATTTTTAAAAACAAATTTCTACTTTTCTCTGTTCTATTTTTTTCACAAATGTCTCTCACTAAAACTTCCATAACTTCTTCAAATGTATAGATAGAAATGCAATTTCAACTTTAACTTAAACCTAACACCCTTAGCTACATCCACAACCAAAAAGTTTAGTTAAACAGTATATTTGACAAATTTTCATTAAAAATTGCTTAGTGAAATGTTGCCACAAATTCACATTTTCCAAGTTTTACATGTGTAATTTCCCATTCAAAGTGCTTCTTAACTTCCATTCTGATCTAAAGTGTGTACTGTTGCTTATCTTGTAGCTCATGTGTGTTAGGACCTGTTTAGTGTTGCTCCCATAGGAATTTTTATAAATTTCAGCCTTTTTGCACCCTTTTCATTGTTTACAAAGCCATTTTCAACTGTCAGTTCAAAAGGTGTCAATTTCTACATTTTCTCTCTTTTTTGGGGAGGGAAGATACTTTTCCAACACTGCATTCTGTTGTTCATTCCTGAATACCTGCTGCTCACTTACATCTGTGTAAAATTGCTCGTGTGTGAATTAAGAACTTTCTAGGGGGAAACTTTAACCTTTTCTTTTTCCTGTGTTTTCTATTCTGTGCTGTTCAAAAGTGAATTCAATTGCCTTACTTATTTTCTGAATTGTATTGTCACGACATTGGTGATTGCTGCCCCACATATATGTTAAAATTTGTTTTGATTTGAATTTGAAATAAATAAATAAATATTTACCTTTACAAACCAGCCTGATTCCTGGTCCACTGTGACCTGAGGGGGTATTTTGAGACGGGTGTGATATGAGTGGTATATCACTTAGAATATTGAACGTATAGACACAATACATATTTCATTGTGCACTACATGCACTACATTCTAGGCGAGAGCCGGGTGTGTGCTTGATTGAAATCCTTAACAAACTGTTGGTGGCGTCGCACTGGTGGAATCACCTAGTGCACATGGTGCCAATTTCCATGCATGTAACACATGAGCATTTTTATTTTGTGGTGCTCATTCGATTTCCAATACGAATCATCCACATCATCCCTCACAAGGAAATATTGTCTTTGCTGTACTATGTCCATGCAAAATGATCTATACTGGTAATACATCTAGAGAGGTTCATCTAAGAATAAACGAACATCGTTCCAGAATACACACAAGGACACTGAATGCTCCCTTAGTAGTTCATTCTTTGGGAAATGGGACACAAATTAGAAGATCTGAAGTGGTTTTGTTTGGTTAAAATCCAAGAGGCTACTGTGGCTCAAGAAGCACAAAAACTGGCTTATAAAGAACAGCTTTGGATGTGTAACCTCAAGACATTTGAGAGAGGTTTAAATTCTAAGGAAGAATGCAATATAAGGTATAATTTCCATCAGAAATCCATGCTAATGTCCTCTCCAGGTGCACCTAAAAGTTGATCTGTTGTCGCCTTATCTGAAATGTCTTCTCCAAATATTAACACTCAACGATAGAATGGGAGCCATTTGTCCTCTGTGAATATTAACATCTAATGGTTGGTATGAGTAAATGGAATGACCATGCTGGTGTGGACTCCAGTCAGGATTTAACAATCTAGAACACAGTAGCCCTAAATCAATTCCTAATAACATCTAGAATTGGCTGGGTTAAGATATAAGCCAAACTGTATCCCCAGGATAAAAGTAACTAGTGTTAAGGGTAAGGACAGGGAATAACCAATTACGTGTTGATCAATAACTTGAGTCCATATGGTGTAAAAATCAAAAAAATAATTCAGATCGATAAATTACCAAAACACATTGTCTCCTCCTTACTCTTCAACTGAGGCTTTTGTAAATACAACATGCGGTACTTGATACTGTTATATGGGTGTGCATCATTAATGTGAACCACTTTGCTAGCGTAGTAGAGCCTGTAATTACACATAGAAATGTTCAGTTTATATTACATTGATAGATTTAAGTTTGGGAGTATTCCTCTAAAGAGAAAGTGTAAGACATTGAATATGCTCACTGTACGCTGAACACACTAATATTGCTGCCAAATTCATGTACCTTTGGGAAATGAATATGAAGCCATGTTTCATTTTTCTGTTTCCACACATTTTTGTAGACGTACTAAAGCGATCTTTCACCTCATGGTCATGTGACCAGTACGTCCATCTGACACGGCAAATCCTGAGGCCTGCTCAAATACGTATGGGTTGGACGCGGCTAACATTGTAATATTCAGGATGTGGGTGGCTTGCAGGAGTAGAATGTGCCGCATACCACAAGGTAATGGAGAACCACAAGGTAGTGGAGAAGTTCTATAATGCTCATTGAGTCTTGTGGTGTATGTCAATGCTGTGGGTGGATAGTGGCTTTTTATCCAGGCAATGTTCTGGCATGGGTATATATTACAGCTAGCCCCATGTTCTTTAGAGTAAAACAATTCATATACAATACAACATATAAAACAAAAATCGTTCTTGTGTAGTTTAAGCAGCCATGAATGGGACAACATTACAACCATAGAAAGTCGCAGGTGAATACAGGGTCCATGCTGTTCAGAGTTTAACGAGGCATATAGAACACATGCAAATACAACTTTTTTTGTGTGGTTTTAATCTCATTAAGCAGCCTTGGTATGGGACAATATTATAATTCCAACTAGTACGCTTTGTAGCAAGTGGTTTCACAAGTGGAGAGGCTGTTTGGCTACTGGTAAGAGTCTGGGGGTTGTTACAATTATTTTCCCTGTCTTGCTGTCTTCAAGGAAAAATAACAATTCAGAAAATGCCAGTTAAAACACGCCCGAAAAACACACAATTGTGTCTAACTCAAGTGGCATGACCAACGGTCCCCCAGCGACCTAGTCACAACAACTTGTAAATACAGAATTTTGATCCTTTCGGGGGAACAAAACAAAGATCAAGCTACAGTCTCCTTGCATAACCATACCTCATGTAAAGAAAAGCGTCAAATGGAGAAATAAACTCTGAGGAGCAGAAGCTCTCAAAATCAGAAAGAGGATGTTTCAGGTGAACCACAGAATGAGCGTAAGAAATCAAAAAGAGCACGAAAGAAGTGTGCTCGATGGAAAAAGAGGATTGACAAAAGTGCTGGAACCCTGTCAAGTTGGATACTAGACGGTGACAGATCTTCAAACAATAATGACTCAGATGTGAAGCTAATGACTGAAGTTGGAGAGGCAACAATTACACACAAGCAGACAAAATGCCTGCTCTACCCCTGATGGAGGTGGGAAAATGGTGATGGGCTGTCTGCGAAATAACAATGACAAAAATGCAGTCCAACTGCACAAAAATCCAGGCTTGTGTGCTCCTCACTTCACGGTCAAGAGGATGTGTAGTCTCTGGGAATTTCGACTTTGTTGAACGCCTTGAGAATTCTGGTGCAAATGTTACACGTGGTCACTGTAAGTTCCCTGACTCTGTTGCTCTAATCCGGAATTATAAACATCAATTGTATATTCTGGATGTGCATCCGAATATCTCCTGAGTTGCCCGCCCTCAAGGACAACCTCACTCTTATTAACCCATATTCAAAGGGGAAACTCACAAGGGGCAGCGAAGTTGGGGCCAACATTGATGCAGTCCACAGGGTACTCCACTGGCTTGCCGCAGCACTTCCTCCTTTGGCAATCAAATGACACTGAAGCATACGTATTTCCACCTCTCAGGGTGCAGTGACTCTGTCAAGTGTTTAGCTGTTAATCATATTTTTATTGCAGGAAAACTGGCTGTTATTGATGGATTTGACATTAAACAGGTGCTCACTAAAAAAAGGGACTGCGGGGCGTCCATATGATGGTCTTATGATTGGTGTGAGAAATCCCCTGAAATTGCTTAGAACTATTGTAAATTATTTTTTGATTATATTCTGGCAGTTGAGATTGAGAATGCAATGGGTGATAAGGTAACACAACTTCTAGTGGTTTGCATCTATGATCCACCCGAGGGAGCCCATAGCGATGAAATTACTAATGCCCTGGCTATGGTACTGGTTGATTGGTGGTGATATTCTTGATGGTGGTGATTTAAATGCACAGTGTCATTGCCCCAATAGTATACCCCCTGTCTCTGGTGTGTCAAACTATTAAAAGGTGATATATCTAGATTCCAATGCCCAATAAATGGACGGGCTTTTTAAGTGACTGGCGCATATATATGCTTAATGGTTGAAGGAAAGGAGATATCCCTGGACAGTCCACCATGCAACCATGGACTATCTATTTGCAAATAACAACCAAATGCTATATACCACCAACCTGGCAGTTTATCCTAGTGATCACAGTGATCATGCCATAGTAACTACGGAAATCACTATGATGGTAGATAAAAAGATCCAATGCGACTTCAGGTATGCCAAGTGTTAATCATGCTGGTAATTGTATCAGATATACAGATACAAATATACAAATATACAGATGGCAAAAAAGCATCCACAAGAGGTGGGCCTGGAACTTTATGCCGATTTGAGGAATATGACCGTGGACGATATTGAGGGTTGGTTCTCCCAATTCTCATCTAAGGTTGCATTGCATACAAATCGTTGTGTGATAACAGACCCTGACAAGCGATAAAAGAGACTAATGAGGCATGAGATTCGTAAAATTAGGGGCAAGTTGCCCGCTTCTAATATCCTCATGCGGACCAGAGAAATAAAAAACTGATATTGGGTGTCGGTTAGATCGTGGCGTCAGTCTCAGAGATCTCAAACATGGCAAAACATGATCAAAGTTTTGTGTTCTGTGGACAGGTACTAGGGACTGCCAAGTGCAAGGAAGATAAAAAGATTAGCAACCCAATGAGTGAAGCCCTGTGGATTTGCCTTTTCAAAACTATCCCGGCTGAGATATGCTGAGATATGCAGCTCTGAAGAAATTAATTGGCTTGATGGCCGAATTATAATCAGTAAAGAGAACATTGCTAGTAAAATAAAATAAAAAAATCGAAGCATCCAAAACACTGTGTCTGGATGGGCTGGCAGCAATAATAGCGAAGAGTGACCCAGAACACTGTCTAAAAATACTAGAAATATTCTATAGAATAGTAATGATGGAGGGTATTGTACCAGTTACGTGTCAAACCGCGATCTTGGTCCCAGTTTTTAAGAAAGGCAACCATGCTCTTCCCAAAATAACTATACATTATTAGCTAGCTCGACATTCCGGGTAAACTGTTTGCTTAATTAATTTTCGATCACCTTCAGAAATGGGTGGGGGCCAATAATATCTTTGACAGATTCCAAACGGGATTCAGACTGGGCTCTTCCACAATCCTTACCTTAAAAGCTATGAAATCGTTGATAGCCAACACGAGAAATAAGGAAAGTCAAGGTTTGTATACACTGTTCGTAGATTTTATATCTGCATTTGATCTGGTCCTCAGGGAGCGAGTGTGCTTTAAGTTGGAAGCCATGGGTTGACCATCTGTACTGTTATTCTTTTTGAAGCTCTTCCATACCAACAACAGCGTGCACGTTAGATTAGATAATGAGGGCACTTTGACCCAGTCCATAGTTAATTCTAAAGGCTTCTTGCAGGGGTGTGTTTTTGCACCACTACTTTCAACTTTTATTTGTCAGATTTAGTTGAACACCTTGGGAAGCTGGAAACATGTCCACCCAAGATTTCCACTGCCCATGTTAAGTACTTCACCAATGCCGATGATCTTGTGCTCATGGACTTTACTTTCCGGGGCATAAAACAACTCGCTGAGGGCTTGTGGAAATATGCTGCTGAGAATCACCTCATGATAAATCGTCATAAAACACAACCAGTATTATTTAAACAAAGAAAAACTGCCCATCCAGAGTCATTGGTTGAAGGGAACAGAATAGAATATACAGAGAGTTATCATTATTTCGGGGTCAAACTGGAGTCTATAATAAATGTACATGAGTGTGTGGCCTCAAGGAAAAGGAAAGCAGTACAGCTAACACCCTGTATTGCCAGTGTCAGCAAGACCTGGGGACAGTTGCTCTACACGTAACAGCGGCTCTGCGGATAGTACCACTAAATGTTTAAATGATAGACAAACCTGGTTTAGGCCCACTGCAGGTTCTTATTTTCTTAGTTCAGACATCAGAGCCAGAAGGCCCTCTCACCCATTGAGGACAAATTATGAACAAAGCCACCTAGGTTTAACCTGATCGCAGAGAACATAACAGGGCAATCAGTTAGAATGGGTTTCACAGTTTTTTGGCAACTGTGATTTTTGCATAGCCTGCAGAATCTTTCCACCTGCTTCAATTTCTTGGCGGGCCCCGTATTCGCCTGTACTGGCAATTTGCTAATTCGGAGAAGCAGTAAGAACATGCGCTCATTTCTAGAAGGACATAGCATTAGATAGCACTGCGCCCTCCCTGGGGTATACAACACATAAGGTGTAAACATATATGACTTCATGCTCTCAAGGTATGAGTGGTCTTTTAACCTATCCCAGTCCAGCATTTCTTCTTTAAACTCCCTCCCAAGCTCCCAATAGACAAGACCCATGTTGGTCGACCAATCAATAGATCTGAAAAGTCTAAGGGTTGACTTGAAAAACCTGGTATTTACTTTATTCGTCATGTCTGTACCCGATAGTGTTAATATGTCGCACTGTGGATTTGTGATGGCCTTCAGATATAGTAGGCCACGTTTCAATAGGATCATAGAGGCCATTGAGCAGATTTCCGGATCCAGGATCCATCAGACACATGGAGGAAGTCCCAGTATTCGGGGCCAGAAGTGTGCCTCTGCTCTGGACACTCAGGACAGATCCACCAGGTTAAGAGATTCAAGGCCATACAAGACAGCCAGGCAGAAACACTGTTCATACAGTTTCAATATGCCTTAAAGGCTAAACCCTGCAGAGGTCTTATTAAAGGCAGTGACCAGTGCAGTTAATTGCATAGCTTTCATTTCTCCGCAGGCTTGGCATGAGGGATAGTCCTTCTACTCTCCAGATCCACCCCCAGGTACCATAGCTATCGGTGTAGTCAACTCTGGTCCCATCCATCAGCAAGACTGGGCGGGCTACTCTTTTTTAGTTAAAGCCCATATCCTGGGTCTTTTGGCTGTTGATGATAAGGTTGCTCTCGCTTGCATAGATCCACAGCCCCTCTGCTAACTTTCTCATGCCCGCAAAAGTTGCATTCATTGACCAGGTCATCAGCACAGGCAAGATATTTTACGTGCTTGGAGCCGATCATAGGCGGGCAGGTATCCAGCTTCTCAAAATATTCTGGGAGGTCTGCCAGGTACATATTGAACAAGAATGGGGCCAGTCTGCAACCCTGTTTGACCCCTCTAGAACAAACCATAAATCTTGACAGAGTCCCCACATTATCCAGCTTGTCCTGCACCATGTTGTCAGTGTGGAGCAGCATTATAAAATGTACTAGCACAGGTGGACAGCCCCTGGCTGCAGGTTTTGCCCATAGTCTCTCCCTGGGGACCAAGTCAAAAGCAGACATAAAGTCTACGAACAACGCATACAGGCCATGTCCGCCCTTGGTTCTAGTGCCCTCAGTTAGAGAATTGATAGCCCTGAGATTGTGGGTGATGGAGGAACCCGGGCAGAAACCGGTCTAAAAACGATCCAAGATCTTATTGGAGATTGGAGTCCGACGATGTCTGTAAGCGATCTAACAGGAAGGAGGCAAACAGCTTTCCTGGCACATATAACATGGCCAATAAGCAGTATTTACCAAAAAGCGTCCCATCTCATTTCTTAAACACCGGGATAAGAATTGCCAACAGCCATGAAGTCGTGACCCTGCCATCCTCATTACCTTCTCAAATAGCATGTCAAGGATTTTGTCACCCAGTGCTCAGCGGCTTTTTTTAACACCACCGCAGCCAACCCATCAGGGCTAGGAGCTTTAGATGATTTAAGCGTTGCAATCTTAAGAGAGATTGCTTCCCAGGAATTTCAAATCGGCCCTCCTACCAGTACCCCATCTCAGCATAGTTCTGGGCCATGGGGGTTGTCTCAATACAGGCAATCCACTGAGCTTCACTCACAGGGTTGATAACTTTATCGCTGTGGCTACATTTTGCCTCCCCCAGTACCTGCCATATCTTCCTCATGTTCCCAGAGCATAGCACTGTGGCCATCTTTTGCCAGTCTTCTTGTTTTAAAGAATAACGCCACCACTTGACCCAGCAGCAATAACGATTTTTGAACATTTTGATTAGGGCAGGGAGTCTGGGGGCAGAGGTTTTACTTTTTTGCCTGACGAATTTCCCTTCTTATTTCCCTTTTCCTATCTCTGAGACTCATGTCATAGGTTTGGCATTCATCCAACTGAAGAACCGCACGTGGTGATCTCTCTTTTAAAGCTGCTGATATGGTGGTGGAATATTAGTTAGGTTAGAAGGGGACATGTAGTTGTCAGTGAACCAGAGGCTATTTACAAGCGCTATGTTTCTCTCTGACCAACTCACACTATTCCACACTATGGTTAACCCGCAGATTCCTAGACGGCAGATGGGTGGCAGTACTTGCGTTCATTTCAAACTCTAAGATTAGGATAGCATGATCACTGCTCTCATTAGGCTGTACACTCATCTGAAGGGACCGCTGAATTAGTGCTGGATTGGCAAAAAAATTATCATGTAGTCGACCCCGGTATGTCACTTTTCATCGACTATTAAGCATAAACAAGTTCCAATCAGTGAGAAAATTCAACCATTTGTCACTCTGTGCATTTTGCTTACGAGAAACCATACCAGAAATGCTAGCAACACTGCTGCTTGGGTTAATGTTGTGAGTACATCTGCATTGTGCATTAAAATGCCCCCCAAATGGTGATGAGGCCACCCCTATTTCCACTCAACCAATGACTTCTGTATACCATCCGTTTGTGTCCCTCCTGGAGGATCATACAGACATACCACCAATAATGAACACTCAATATCCCCAAATGTCACTGCTAGTTCTACCATAGCTGGGGCAATCAGTCTGGACAGTTCTAAGCAATTTCAATGGGTATCTGACCCCAACCAGGAGACCAACATAGGGGCCTAGGGATCCCTTTTTTAGCAGGAGCCTGGGTGATTTCAAGTCATTCACATAGTAGGGCTCCCTCATCCAGGCCTCCTGCAGCATAAACATGTGATTGTCTGCTAAACACTTCACTGAGGCAGCAGAGCACAACAGATGGGTAAACCCCCTGGAGTTCCAGGAGGTAATGGAGATACTTCATTGGTCCTTGGTGCTTATTTCTGGGAGGACCATCCCTAGCCAAGATGTACTCTCTCTATTTCTTTGATGTTCGCCTCTCCCTCCGATTGACTTTCTGACTTTTGATTTAGCATTAGGGGACTGGAGGATGTTTCGCTCCCTGTGATTGGGAGCTCAGAATCAGGTGTTTCGGGGCCAGAGTCCAGTTCAATGCCAAGTTTATACAATTGGTTTTTGTAATTGTGGATCATCAGAATTGTGCCAGAGACCCTGCAATGAACTCTCAAGACATTTGCATTCAAACATTGAAGGGATTCAACAAAGGCAAAGTCTTCTGAAAGTAATAGCCTCAAGAAAGGTGTTTGATGTAGTTAGGTGAGCAGCCCTGACCGGTTAACCCACTTATCTCTCTTCTGTTGGCAAATTCTTTTAATAGTGAAGATAGAGGAGCCCACGTCGATCTGCTCCCCCCCCCCAGTTGCAGCATCTCAGTCGCCAACTTTGCAGGTGGATGAGGGGCAGCATCATGCTTTATTCCTTGGGGGTTGAGCAAACATTCAGCCTCTCTTCACCAAGCCTACTGACAGTGTGAGTTTCCATTACGGCCATAGAGTCGTCATCCGATTCATTACAATCCAATGATTTATCGCTAGGCAGAATCCAGCTAGTTAGAGTGCCAGTTATTTTGGCCTTTCTTCTTTTCTGCTGGGCACACTTTTTTCACGCTCTTTTTGATTTTCTCCCCAGGGTAGCTGGGTATGTCCCGACATTGCCAACCTTATTTACTGCCGAGTTTTGTTTTAAAGAGTCCTTTCTGGCCTAATGTTTCTCTCAGCGTGTCTTGCTGGTTAGAGACTGCTCAGGACCATCCCCAGAATCAACAACCCCAGATATGATGACTACCTCTTCTCCCTTTGCTGGATTGTGAACCACAATAGGCCTTGTGTCTACTTTTTTTAGACAATCTTTTTTGTGGCCATTATTCTTCAAAGAGGAAGGGGGGGGGGAGTGTGGAGTGCCCGACACAGCAGGGTCTCGGTGCTCCCCATTCATCCCCATCTGATGGACATTTATGCGGCCACAGAACCTAAGTAGGAGCTTCATTGTGAACTGCAGCATAGATAAGCAGGATTGAATCTCAGTCAGTTGGTCCATGTGGAATGAATGTCTAGAGAAGGGGACAGAGTCGTCCAGGTCAGGGCACTTATTGGGAGAATCAAATAGCACGACATCTGGGTCCCGTTCCATTTGGGTGTTATCTTTGGATATTGCTGTTGGGACCTCCAAGTTTGTATTGCAGGGAAATTCTGGCTTTTCTGTACCCAGCAGACTCTCCTGGACAGAAAAGCAGAAATCCAAGAAGGAGTTGTTATCTATGTCACCCAAGTTGGAGCTTACTTCCTGCTCTATGACATCGGGAGGTTCCTGCAGCTCTGGAGGCTCGCACGCAACATGGGTGATTTGCTCAGCTTCTTCAGACCGGGACACAGGAAAAAAGGCTGTTATTAGGCCTGTACATGCATCGTTTGTTTGGGCAACTGGGTTGATTCCCCTCAGAGCTATTGCTATTGTGAAAGCACACAGCATTTTTTGCCGTTTTGTTATTTTGACTGTTTGACTTTCGCCCAGCCACTGTGAATGCTCGAGTATTTACAGGCGTTACAGTATATCAGTTTTACTTTACTGGCCTGAAGTCAGGGCTGGCTCCAAGGCTCCACGCCTGCAGTCACCTCCCTGATTGCAGTAGTTAGGGCCTGTTAATCGCAGTCAAAGTCCTAGGCAAGGCTCAGAGGTGAGGCCAGCTCACCAGATCCACCGTGGACCACTGAAAAACACAGCTGAGCGTGGACAACATGCTGCTATGCTTCCTGCGTATGAACTTTAAACAGTGATTGAGTAGATTATAATCCCCCAGTCACCCACTTACCGGCCCCGGAGCAATGTCTGCCGTCGCACAGCAAAAGAGCTCCAGGGCCCATTGCAGCGGACTCGACTCCCAAAGCTGTTCTGGATAGGCCTTGGGCTGCAGATTTCAGACATCCACCAGCTTCCATGGGAGCAACATGTAGCGCAAAACAGCAGGCAGCAGACTTTCCTCGTTCAGCGTAGAGGAAAGGACCTAGAGTCAAGAGAACGTGTCAAACCACACTGCGTTTTACTCATCCACAGCCGCTTCCGACATGTAATCCAATATTGGATATTGTAAGTAGAGAAACTTCACCGTATGTAAGGTCCATCTTGGATCTGTTTAAGTTGATCAACTGGCTACCAAGATGGGAGCTAGAATACACAGGTTGTGTAAAGAATGTCAGATCAAATTAACCGACTGGGATCGGATAAATAACTACACACATTTGCAGGGGTTACAATCATACCAACATATCCTGTATATGTTAAATACTCTGGGAGTACCGCAGTAGTACTTAATGCTTTGTTCCTCGAAAAATCTCTGCAGATTTATATTGCTGTTCTGATTGAACCGGCTGCCTGTGCTGGCTAATATTGGACCAGGCTCTAAAAATAAGGCAGAGTGAAAGGAATGGTTGTGCTTGTAAAGATGCTGGTTGTCTAGAGACTATGAGGCATGCTTTGACTGAGTACCATGGCATGGTAACAACTATTATGCTAAATCTGGCTGATCATGTACATAATCTAGTTTCAATCAGTGAGAGTGCCTTTGGATGGACTGTTTGAATAAATGTAGTAACAGCCTACATTTGGCATTGTACCGCTTATGGATTTCTTTTGAAAAACTTGTGGCAGAACTTGAGACAGGTGGTAATTAGCAAACTGGTAAATGGGCAAACTTGTTTTTTGCCAGTTAAGAGTATACTGGGGAATGTTATGTTGTACTGTACTGCAATAGCGATGTGATGTAAAATCGGCGCATTGTGTTTTATATGTCTTGCACTGATTCATCTGTTGATAACTGGCTTGTTTTCTGTCCCTTCTGCTAAACTGTGTTATATTGTTTGGATTTCGATTTGGGTGTATATTGAATAATCTATCAATTGCTAATTTAATTTCTTACATTGACTTAGTGAGATAGTTAAAAGATGAGGGAATTAATTTACTCTGTATTGATTCTGTTTTATGTATTTTATTCATACGTTTATATTTTCTCTTTTTTCTGTGTACATTAATTTTATATCTGTAAAGTTTTTTTTGATGTAAAACACATTAAAGTAAAATAAATAAAATAATTTCAGCTAGTCCCACGTTCCACTTAGGTGAATGCAGTGTTCATTTGAGGTGGTTCATTAAAGGACACATGATAATAATAAACAACAACAAACTCCATAAGATGTTTAATTAGTCTCATTACATTTTGACAGAAATGTGGCCTGATTACTCCATGTGAATCCAATACTGCATGTCCATCTAGCACAGCTAAGGAGTAGTAGACCGGGGCGCTGTGTTACCTGGAAAACACTCATGCTACTAATGTAAATGTTCATGTACTTACCAGAACTATAACACAATGAGATGATTGCTCATGCCACCATCCATTAATACATGTTCACAGGCTAATGATGCTGCCCTTCTCTATCGTTTAGGTTTTATTTGACCCACTAACTTAGCAAAATATACACGACCAAGAAATAGAAGCCAAGCCCACCCCCCTGCTGGGTAAATTGTCTTTATTTCAAACAGTGATGTTGTTCACAGAACACGGGATTTGGTGTTGGACACTGCTGGCTGTGTGTTTGCTCTGTGGGTCACGGCTTTGTTCTTGTGGCACTTTAGGTTTTCTCAGGGACTTTTGGAATGCACCAGATGTTTCTGAGCACATGGATTAATTAACAAGTGTGATAACTGGTATCCATGTGGTATAAATGTGTTTTTTTGTATACATGTTTTATGTAGGTTTATGATCTATTTTCTCTGTTAATGTTTTAGGACTGCTGTGTATTCCCAGAGGAAGATGTGGCCCAATTGTGCCTAACACGTCGAAACCAGTGGTCTTGTTAAAAAACGCCTGGAAATGGGATTATGAAAATGAATTCATATCCATTCCAGAGGAGAGCTATATACATTGTCAATAATTGTGATGTGTTTTTTTTAAGAAAAGAAATGTATCTGTGTGACTGTGAAGAGTGGATGCAGATATGGATATGTTTGTTTTGATTGAGGCATTATGCCCAATGTGTATGTAATAGACAATTGTTTTTATTTTTTATTTTCCTGCTTTAAATTATTGTTTTTTGATTTGTGCTTGGTTGACTCAACATATTAATGAAATAAATAATGTTTCACTTCTGTAAATTGTATCCCCTGGACACTTTCTTTTTGAAAAAGCCCTAATCCAGAGAGTGGGGTTGCCTGCTCTTCAGTTTTCTTTTTTTTGTCCTCAGGGATGAGCAGGCTATCTTCCACTGTGCCATCTTCCTCAATGGCTCCTGCCAGCACACAGAGTACTCTTTTGGGGCAGAGGATCCCATCGGCCACCTCACAGGCCTATCCGGAATGTTGTAGATCCTTACCTTTAGAGGGCCACAGTGTTCTGCATGTAATGTGACACACCGCTATGCAGGAGGCAGCAGTTTCGAAGTGCTTTTAACCCAGTGGACAAGGAACATGAGAAACACTGCCACCCACCTTAAATTTAAGGCATGCCCAACATCTTTCCCTGTCCATCTGCCCCTCTGTCTCTGTGGTTGGTGCCCCTTCCCTCCCTTCTCTTCCCCACCTTACCTTGCCTCTCCTTCAAAATAAACTGAAAAAAGCCCAAAAAAAGACCATAAAACAAACAAAACACAAAAAAGATTCCTTTAGGAGCCACCTTTCACAGTTAAAATAGAATTGAAAAAAGTCACAGGCACCTGTGCAGCTTGCATAGTCTTTGGACATCTAAATAAATTCCAGGCGTGGGGTGGGAGAATTGAAATCATTTTAATTGTTTTGTGTTAAAAAATTGTGGCTCTTAAAATAACCTTTTTTTATATTTTTGGTTTTTGTATTTTTTAAAGTTTTCATTTTATAAACTGAACTAAGAAACATTTTACTGAGTTTAATAATCTCTACTCAATTTTAGAAAACCTGCTTCAAAGTATTTTGAATGTTTGCCAGAAGAATCTTATTACCCACACCAGTTAGATGGACTCCGAAAAATGTTGGCAATATCAAATTTAATGTTCTCATTATTGAAAGATGTCATGCCAACATCTGCAGAAAAGCATGCTCAACTTTATTGACGTTGCACCTCACTTTTTCCATTTGCGAAACAATTAAACTCGAATGCATCCACATCTGTCTCTGAGAATTGCGAGAAAAAATTATTTTCGAATTTGGGAATATTTCGATTAACTTTCCCAATGTCTCCTTCATTGAAAATTGCAATGAAATTCCAGTCACATTACCCAAACTGTTTCCTCCACCATGAAGAATATGTATGTCTGGATGTTTCAATTGAACCATATCCGTACAAAATGGGAGCAAGCCCACACACTTCATCCATTGCACTAGATACTATGAAAGTTCACATTCATGGAATCCAAGATTATCCACCAATCCATACTGCTCTGCATACACCTTCAACCAATGGACCCAAAAGTCTCCCAAAATCCACACATTCTGCCTTCTCAAATACATAGCCATAGCCATTGTCAGTGCTCTCACAACTCCTGCTAACAAAGCTCATGCTATCCTCTCTTCCTGTACACCACATCCAGGAAACCTGATTGTCCCCTTTCCATGCCAGGCCTCCTCAAAAGACCCAGATGTGGAACATGATGTTGGTGGATTACTGCAGTGTCTGCAAACTTTGGCCAATCTAAGGGGTGGGTGGGACTATAAATTCAATTTCAGTTACTTATTCTTTAGTAGTGGCTCTGAAAAGAACCTTTATTTGGGGTTAACACACCCTTTTCTTCCTTTGTTTGCCTTTTTATACAGTAGTACTATTGCACACAAACATCTTCCCTTACAATTTTCTTACAGGAAATTATTCAATGCATTAACATTTTAAAGGAGAATTGCATTTTCAACATCTGTTAAATGAACTCCATGTTCACAAAAAAAATTCACAACATCAGATCTTATATTGTTATTCTCAAAAGATGACATTCCTGCAGCATATGCAAAAGCAGATACATCTTTATTGACAAGCTGCCTTGATTCTTCCATTTGTGTACTGAAAAAGTGTGTTGGACATCTCCATTTTTGACTCAGATAAAATAATATTGGCAGCAGGAAACAGTTCCATTATACTTTTAAAGAAATCCTTCAGGGTAACCTGCAAATACACTGGAGTCACATACCCCAAACTGTCCCCTCCACAATGCACAATTACCATGTCTGGACATTTAAAGTGAGCCATACTCTCACAAAATGAAAACAAGCTTGCCCAATTTAAGCAACAAACTGCATGCCATAAAACCTCAATTTCTACCAATCCAATACTACAAAATTTTTAGCATACACCATCAATGACTGAATTGAAGAGTCGCCCAAAATCCACACACTCTGCATCCTCAAACACTTAGCCATAGCCTTTTCCAGTGCTCTCACAACTCCTGCAAACAAAACTCCTGCTACCCTCTCTTCCTGTACACAACACCCATCAAACCTAATTGGCTGACCACCACAGTGGCCATTCCATGTAAGGTATCCTCAAAAGACTCAGATGTTGCACGTGCCATCCACAGACTACCACAGTGACCACAGACCCTGTAACAAAGGGGCAGCCCTTCTATCCTTTCCACTTTCATGTTATCAACACTCCCTCATTGGCTGCTTTCAAAGAGTCACACATCCATCCACCAATCACATCCAAAGCCTCTACAGCTAAACGTGTCATCTCAGTTGAACACTTCAAATGTACACTTGAACTCTGAGAATACATATATCCTGTTAATCAAAGGCATCTGCATCAGAAACTACTGTAAAACTGTCCAATATTTCTATTTCCAGATTCAGTAAGATCTGCATCTAACAAGACAGAGTACAGGTATGCTTATATTTTATCGAATATTTTCTTTAACACCTTCTCCAAAACAATATTCTATTTTTTAACCACTCTAGCAAATACCACACATTGCAGCATTCAGCACCTGTTCATATGAAGCAGCAAACACTTAGAATACTGTGCATTTCAAAATATTCTTTTTAGGAGCATTTTCATGAAAGTAAAAAAAAAAATACATAAGTGCATTTCTAGCAGCACTGCGAACCTGTGTACCCAACAATAGGTCCTTTATGATGAGGTAATCACACTTTAAGATGAATAGGGATGCAGAATATACTCACACATCAATAATCAGACTGACTCAGGAAGTTGGCAAAGTACGTCTATTTTATTTTCAATTATCTAAAGCAGGGAGTATAACGAATGAGTTTAATTAAAAATACAGTTTATATAGCAAAACCTTGTCATCATTGACGTCAATCTACGTGGCAAACTACAATAACCTACTTGGGTCAGTGAAGGGCTTAAAGGGAACATCTAGATATACGTTCCATACTTGTCAGGGAAAGTGATTTGGTCTCAGACATCGGTTGGATCAACTAAGCCCTACTCTAGTGCAAGTAATTATGAACGTCATCAAATACACGACACCCTATTAGTTACATAAACTATAGGGTTCTCTATAATGTGGCCCTCTATAATTGGTTGCCACCTTGTATCCCTCTATAATAATCCACACACGCTAGCAGCATGCAGACTGGCACCGAGGTGCTGATGGGCTGGTCATGACCATAGCTTCCCACGTAATTAGCCTGCCATCTACCATCACTCTTGCCGTCTTCCAGTCAATTAGCCTTTGAACATTGGCATTGGAAATGTTCTCTGTGCCTGAGAATAAAAGGGAGTATAGGCATACTTTGTCTCTTGGTTTCGATACATCTCAACACAGTATCTATTTTCATCTGACCATGTGACTGGAGCCCATGTTTCAGAGCATTTCTGTATGATGAGCCTCTGACGTCTTCAATGTTCTTGTACCTCACCTCAGACAGCAGTTTGTTCTTTTCACACGTTTTGCAACTACTGCATGAATGTCCAGGCTCACGGTGGCCTTGACTTCCTGTTGCTGGGCCAGCAAAGCCTTTCTTGAATTCACCTTCAGCATTACGTTATTTTCCAACTGTGTCACACTCAAAAAGCCTTTCTGTTTAAGGGTCCAGACCCTGCTAAAGTTGGCTGTGCAACATCCATCGTGTAAACATTTATATGCATATACATTGGTGCATCACCACAATCTATTCACTATGTAGCCAGCCTTAAGAATACTTTTCCCTACTTGCGTTTACTGCATCTGTACAATTGTCCAATTACTTTGCATTTTCTACATCATTTCTGTAGCATGAGCATCTTCATCTCGATCCCGAAAATGTTGTTCGTCTTTATCACTTTGTTTTCAGATCTCATGGAATCTTTACATTCTTCAGCCTCTTGTCTCTGTTCTGGGTGCATCAGTTCTGCTTTACATGATGCCACCAATCTCCTTTCTTGCTCATTTATATACTTCCTTTGGGATTTCATTCAAACGGCCATCATATTGTTGTGAGTGCATATGTGGCTTCCTCAAATGGGTACCTTACTTCCATGATTCGTTGCAGTATAGGCATTCTTACAGGAACTTCACGTGTTGCA
The DNA here is from genome assembly GCF_040938575.1 of Ambystoma mexicanum. Classification (NCBI taxonomy): domain Eukaryota; kingdom Metazoa; phylum Chordata; class Amphibia; order Caudata; family Ambystomatidae; genus Ambystoma; species Ambystoma mexicanum. Next base: position 917,412,341 of record NC_090930.1, on the reverse strand, counting down.
CACTCTGGTTCCCAGCATTTAGGCAGCATTAGGTCAAAGCTTTGAGTGGGGTACTTGGCTCCACCTCTACAACTGTGTCATGTTTTCATAAAAGCAGATAGAATACATGTGTAGACCATTTTCAAATGACACTTAGTGAGCGCCAGTTTACTATGTTGGCAGCACATGCATACATCCCAATATTGCCCATTCCAATCTGTAGGTGCTTATCAAGTCTTAGGTTTTTCCTTTGCATTCTGTGACTTCCAATTCCACATCTCCAATTATAAAACTCAAACTACAAGTCCCAAAATGCAAATAAAAAAACACGACTGGACGTCAGGATTCAAAACTGTGATATTTATATTGAATGAAACATATAAAATGTTGTGCGGTTAAAAAACTTTCTATTTAAAAGCATGTTCATAAAACATAATAAATGCATAAAAGAAACGAAAAACACATAGAATAGATTTGTAGAACATTTTTAAAGGGCAGTTTGTGTATGCCAGTTTAATATGTTGGCAGTACATGCATACATCCAACATCACACATTCCAATCTGTAAGTGCTTATCCAGTCCTGTATGTGTAGCTACAAACTGGGACTTGCACTCCAGCGATTATAATGTGAAAAGTGGAACTACAAATCCCAGAATGCAAACAACAAATCTAGGACTACATACAACTAAATATTAGAATGCATCATGTTGGCAAGTATGCATATACTCCTAACATTAAACTTCCACACACCAACTGCAATTTAAAAGTGTACTACACAACTTTTCCATCAACTGTTCTTCACTTTTACAAAACGTTAAACATAGAGCTTGTATAAATGCACATTTCCTAACTTAAAAATGCTCTAAAAAAACAAACACTTATAAACGTACAGCAATATCATTAACTGTTTTTCCCAACAACTCCTCCTAACTTCATAAATAACAGCCTTGCTTACTAAAAGTACTTCACCAGTACGAAATATGCTAACTTTATTTTACAATTACAGGAAAGAAGCACCTTGCTGAAGACAAAAACTGAAAAAAGAATACCCTTCACATCCTATGAAGTAAGTACATTAATGAACCATGTATTTGTATGTAATTAGAGCAGCACAGTTCCACTATATATTACCCCAGACTAATCTTTTCTAACACACATTCTTTCACTCTAACTCATTATACTTCACCATTCACACTCTTCCTATTCCCATCTGAACACCACCGTTGCAACACCACTGTTTTCCTAAAAACAGCACAATATCCTTACTGATTCAATCACACCACCACCCCATTGCTCACTTGACCAAATCCATCACACCTCTACAGACTCTTAACCTCACAACCTTAAAAACCACAACTCATATGCCACCTCACAATCAAACTGCACTGTATTAAGCGCTCCAATCACACCCACACACCCATTCATAATACATGCATATACATTGCATAACATTCAAAACCCAAACTTTCTCTTTCCCAAAAGGCACAACAAAATGCCTACTAAAAAGCAACTTCATAGAAAAGAAAGGAAAAATAGAGCAGGTAAGAATACAACCAATTCATTGACTTCTAAAACAATTTATAGAAAACATTAAAACAAAAGTGCTAGTAAACCTCACTCAACAAAACTAATGCAGCCATAACTAAAAATCGCAAAAGCGAAAAGTAAAACAAATATGCACAAAGAAAAGCAGACATACTAACAAACCTAACACTGTATCTGCCAGTGTTAATGTAGTCAAAGTAAGGAAATCCTCAAAAAAATGGTCCACTGTAAAGATCTTCACAATCTTATAAAAACAGCTGAAAAGTCACAATCTACCATTAAAAACTACTACAGGAGACTACTTCTCAAAGCACTAATTGACAGTGCTTTTCTACTAACGAAAAAATAGTTTCTATTAATTTTAAACAGAATAAAACAGCTAACTAATTTAATCCATACATTACAAATGTACTTCTAAACATGTGCAGTATCATTATGGCAACCTTTTCAAACTTCTGTGCTGGTGAATGGATTCAGACAAGCAGCACAGAACCATATTTCAATGAAGAAACTTATCAACAAGAACAACCAAAAACAATAGCCATAGACGGTAATGGTGAAGGGTCTGAAATGATAGAAGACTCCATTAGGGCAACAAAAGAACCTTATCGAAAAAATGTCTCCAACAAACTTTACACCAAATGCTTCTGTCACCAAATGCTCCTTTCACCAAAACAAACTGTCCAGTGTACAAATGGACATGCAGTTCAATGTGTAATATACGCCAGCAATAGTTTAAATCTTTACGACAATACCTCAATCACTGTGTGAAATTAAAAGACAAAAGAAGAATGAAAACTTTACAAACTATGCACTGGTCTGCCTGGACATTCGTTAGCCTGCATTTGGGGACTGCTTGCAAAAGCACTTTCCACCACATCAAAATGTTAGCAACACATCATTCTGCTATTCGGAATCTTGTGCATAGACTGTACTATGCAAAAAGTCTTGCTCTAGAACTGCAAAGCAAAATTTAGACAACATTCTACTACATGGAAAAGCCAAAGTACTGCTTCAAGAAATAGAACACATCCAAAGTACATACTTTGGAAGTGAAGTTGACTTAGAAAAGTCTGTAACTTTGGAACATTTCCGAAAACCTCATAAACACCAACGTCCTAACAAAGACATCCAAAATAGAAATAGCTAAGATTCAAAACACATTTGCAGAAACATCAGACCAAGTATGTGTCTGTTGTCACAGAACTTTTTAATAAAAACAACACAAAAATAGTAAATATAGCCTACAAAATAGAGGACAATGAGTAATCCCAATGGTTCCAATTAGCTTTATATCTTACAGCAGAAACTAAATACAAAATAATTTACCCCTCAATAGTTTTCCTGTACTGCAGCAAAAAGCTTGAAAATAACCAAGTTCTATCACATTCTATCACTAATAACTTAGAAATGTTCCCACTTCCAAAAGCTCTTCAACAACTGAACTTGTATGAGGGCATTATAATCCAAACAGTACACTCATTTCAAGTTATAATACGCCTTCAACCGAAATCAGCCAAATTACCTCCATCCGAATTACTAAAGGGAATCCATGACAAAGAAATGTGGCAACAACTAGTTGACTTAATCAAAGTTAGACAATCCCTATAATATCTAAATGAAAACAATCAATACTACAAAGATATAAACATAGAGGAAAACCTAAGAGAAACCACCCAAATAGCTCAAGACTCACCAGCAACTAGCCAATTTGAATGTGTATATCATGTTACTGCAGCCAACATTTTAGACCAGTATACAATGCACCCACTCCACTTCAAAGACACAATTGATGCATTAGAAACATATCAAATGCATCAAGCCAAAGTATCCCCAATGAGCATATGGGAAAAAAGCGTAGAGGCATGCTGTTTTCCTCTACTCTTTCCTACAGGAAAAGGAGGAAGTTATGATGAAAGGTCCACACAAATTAGTGCATCAGAATATCGCTCTTTAAGAATGTTTTCTGAAGACCCAGATTCAGACAAAATGTCCAATATATTTTCCAACTCCTCTTCAAAAGCGAACTAGCAACTCTATGTTATAGAGTTGCACACATTAATAAAGGATCTAACCTTTTAAACATGTTTGCTTGCCAACTACTTCAAAAAATAAAGGACATGATGATGTGTTGCAGTCAAGCATCACAAATTTCTTGGCAAACATGCATGGTACATCAGAATACTGGTTCGAACGTTACGCTGATGTGTGTTGTATCCTAAGGAACCTAGTCCCACCCACATGGTTTGTTACTTTAAGTTGTGCTTAGTACGCTTGTGTTGACTTGCACAAATTCATACACATTGTAAATCGTACAAGTGCATGGGAATGGGAAAAGGGAAAAAGTGCAAGGAAGGGGGACAGTGGAAAGTGCAGAGCAGAGCAGAGGAGAGCAGATAAATAATAATAAATACAAATACATAGAAAATGGGGGCAATACACAGTGGTAGTGCAGCCAGCAAGTGGCAAGTGCTGTATTTAAGGCAGCAGACTGGGTAAGTCTGATAAGTGCAGAAGAAGAAGAAGAAAAATGGGTGGGTGGGTTGTAAGGATACAGATACAGTCCCCAGTGCAAGGAGAGGCCAGGGGCAGTACAGGAGGGTGGCAGGGTGAACAGGTACCTGGGCCGAGGGGACAGAGGATGGCCAGGTGTACAGTGCCAAGAGAGAGCAGATCAGCAGGGGAGAGGGAGAGCGAAGGCATAAGAAAAGAGGAAGGTCTTGAGGTTTTTCTGGAACTGGAGATGGTTCTCCTCAAGTTTTAGATTGGCAGGGAGGCTGTTCCAGAGGGAAGGCCCAGCCGAATATAGAGATCTACCCCCAGCTCGTTTCTTTGAAAAACAATTGACCTGGAGGGAGTTATAGGTAGAGGAGCGAAGAGCTCGAGAGGGGAGGTATTTGCAGAGGGATAGCTGAAGGTATTTTGGACCCAGCCCCCAGAAAGTCTTGTGGACAATGCAGAGAGTTTTGAATTTAATCATTGCATCCACTGGGAGCCAATGGAGAGATATCAGGGCTGGAAAGATACAATCCCAGGGCTTGAGGCCAGGGACAAGTCTTGCAGTCCTGCTCTGAATAAGTTGCAGAGGGTGGAGAGTAGAGGCAGGTAGATTTAGAAAGAGGCTGTTACAATAGTCCAACCTAGAGAGAACCAGAGCTTGGGAGACAGTGAGCTTCTGAGGGAAGGAGAGGAAAGGTCTCTGAGGAGGTGCAGTAGGAAGTTTGTCTTTTTAGAGACCTCAGAGATATGGGCGGAGAAGAAAGGTGTAGAGTCAAATTTACCCTGAAGTTCTTAGCCTCCCCGGTAGGGGTAGAAGCAGGGCCAAGGGAGGGAGAAGGATGGAGATGGTGTGCCGATGAGGAGGATCTCAGTCTTACTGGCATTCAGACAAAGATCATTGGTGATACATCAATCTTGAATGGCAGTAAGGCAGTCAGAGATGAGAGAGGGAGAGGAGGTGACCAAGGGCAGCCGGAAAATGAGTCGAGTGTCTTCAGCGTAGCACTGGAAATTTGAGCAGAACATGGCAATGCAGTGGGGCGAGAGTTGCCAGGTATTGGTTGAAGAGCCAGGGTGAGAGGTTAGACCCCTGGGGAACCCCACAGGTAGAGAGGAAGATTGATGATAGGAAGGAGCCCAGTTGGACCTGGGAGGGTTGATCAGAGAGGAAAGAGGTCAGCCAGGCCAGAGCCTGCTCAGTGATGCCCAGGTTATCATGGAGATGATTGGGCAGGGTGGTGTGGTTGACCGTGTTGAAGGCAGAAGAGAGATCAAGAAGGATGAGGACAGAGGGAATGTTGGAATCCAGGTTGGAGAGCAGATCTACATGGGTATTCAGGAGAGCAGTTTCCATGCTCCTGGCCGCTCTGAAGCCAGACTGGTGGTCATGGAGACAGCCAACAGAATCTGAATGAAGGTTGAGCTGAGAGATGGCCAGCTTTTCCAGGAGTTTGCCAAGAAAGGGGGTAATGGAAATTGGGCGATAGCTACCCGGACATGAAGGATCAGTTGTGGTTTTCTTGAGACGAGGATGCACAAGGGAGTTCTTCAGAGGGCAGGGGAAAGATCCTGGGGCAAATGAGTGGTTGCAAAAATCAGCAAGGGCTGGAGTGAGGGTGTCAATGTGGTCCTTGATGGTTTTAAAGGAACAGGGATGAACCTGTTTTGACAAGGCATTCATAAATCAGACTTGTCTAGCGACCTCTTCAGGGGAGAAAATAGGAAATAGGACGGTGGGGGTGGTTTAAGGGGGGTCTGCAAGCACAAACTGAGAGGGAATGGGGGCAGAGTAGGAGAGGGTGGACAGAATGACCTGGAGTTTTTAAACAAAGTGCGAGGCAAGGGCATTGCAGAGAGCCTCGGAGGCTAGAGGAGGGGTGGAGACTGCCGCAGGGTTGGCAAGCTCCTTTCAGATTTTAAAGAGGTTGGCCGAGTTGTTAGATGCTGCAGAGACACAGGCTTAAATATGGGCTCTCTTCTTAGTGCGGACAGAGAGTCGGTATTGCCTTTGGAGCAGGCAACAGGTCAGTTTGTCATAGGATGAACAAGAAGCCCTCCATTTCCTCTCAGCCCCCCTACACCTATGTTTAATTGTAGCTAGGTCGGAGTCATACCAGGAATTGCACTTGGCTTTGGACTTCAAGCGGATCCTCGTGACAGGATCAAGAGCATCAAGAGAATCAGAGATAGAAGAGTAGAGAAGGGACAGAGTTGTGTTGGGGTGTGAGTCAGACAGAGGAGGAGGAGGGGGAGAGAAGGTGGCAGTGAAAGCCTCAGCTGACACACGCTTCATAGGTCGGATGTCCGAGAAAGTAAGTGGCAGTGTTGGGGTGGGGTTGGCTTGCTGGGAAGAGAGTGAGAAATGGGAGGAGAGAAGGCAGTGGTCACTCCAGGATTGAGGAGTGGTCAGAGACATAGAGAGAGGGAGGCCAGGGGAGATCAAGACATCAAGTGTGTGTGCTGCAGAGTGCATCGGGCCAGAGGGGAGGATAGCGAGGGAGCGGGAATCGCAGAGGTTGCGAAAGAGCATAGATGAGGGATGGGGAGAATTGTCGTGGATGTTGAGGTCACCAAGGAGGAGGAGTTTAGTGGTTGAGGCCAGGAGGGAGGAGGAGAGGTCAGCCTACTCAGAGAGAGAAGAGGTGATTTGCCCGGGGGGCTGGTAGAGAGTAGAAACAGTAAGGAAATGGCTGGGAGCGATTGAGAGCCTGCAGACAACTCATTCAAAAGTGAGTAAATGATCATGGCGGGAATCCACTCAGGAGAGATCAGGGCTACACCCCCTCCAGGTTAAGTGGATCTGGATGCAGAAAAGATCTTGTAGCCCCCAGGGAGTAGAGTGTTGAAGTTTGTGACAGTGCTGGCTGTGAACCATGTCTCTGTAAAACCAAGGACATCAAAATCCAGTTCTTCAAGGAGATGGCAGATGTCAGAGGTGTGTTTGGCAGCAGAGTGAGAGTTGAGAGTGACAAGATAAAGAAGGTTTCCAGCCCTAAAGACCTTCCGGGGAGGGATACAAATCAGAGGTACGCCCTGCAGAGTTGTGGAGGTAGCCTGAAGAGTGGCAGAGGAGGAGGAAAAAGTGGGCAAGGTAGCCAAGGAGTGAGAGGAGGGGACAGCTGGAAAAGAGAGGAAGTTGATGAGGCGAGGGAAGCGCCTATTGAAGAGTAGGAAAACTACCCCTCTGCTTGAGGAGGTACAGCACTTCTTTTTGGAGAAAATAATATTAACGTAGAGGAGCACCACACATCCACATGCTTTTGTGAATAAAACATGTTCCTTAATTTGGACATGATAGTGATGCCACTGTTTTACATTTTATTGAAAAATAAATTACCTGCAAAATCCCTTCAGAAACCACAGATAATGACCTACATACACAAATATTACGCTTCCAAAAACATAAGTGTGGCAAACACTGCCGACGTAGATATAAAAACAAAGGCAAATAATATACCAAATGTTGCTTTGGCTTCCCTAGACCAATTTGCACGAAAGGACAAGTAAACAGTGCCATGTCTGACACAGCATAAAACGCAAATCCCCTAAAAACACATACATTAAAAGGAACGAAGCATCCAAGTACATTAATGATTACAATGCAATAATTGCCCTCTTGGGAATGCAAACATAGAAATACAATACATTTCAGACAATTCCACTGCAGTTCCAAGATATGTCACAGTCTATCTCATCAAAGCTGAGAATACAGAGCTAAAAGACCACTGGGTTGACATATGATCTGACAAAAGACTATCATAAACATTGTACAGCTTTGGAATAAAAACACTCTCCCATAGAGAATGTCGATGCTACGAAACTGCATACCGTTTAACAGGTACAGCCTTATATGGCACATCTGAACACATTGTCAGGCTTCATCCTGTAAAAGAGTACTAAAATCCTACCAAGAGACGGAAAACATAGACATTAAATGATCCCAACACCAAGGATATTTTAAAAAACAATGTAATTGACACATACTACCCAAACAGAAGTACTGCTTTGGAAAACATGTGTCTGTACAACATTGCAAAAACAAAGAGGTGATGGCTGGAAGGTTTAGACTGAATCTTAACCACTGGCATTGCTCGGGGCAACCCTCCAGACCATCGTTCTTCGCCTGCCAAGCCATTACAGAAGGGGAAAGACCATATGCAAATCAGGCTTGGCCCACCCCAAAAGGGGAAGTCCAGCCCGAACTGCTAGGTCACATCCCTTCTGCACGAGACCACAAGCATCCCCAAACATGTTTCACCCTTGTTGGGGCTCATCAGTGAGGAGTAGCTTGGGTCTCTAGGCCCAGCAGGCACGGGACCCACGTCTGGGCATACCCGTCCCACTCGGGGTGACAAAGAAAAAACAAAGAGGTGATGGCTGGAAGGTTTAGACTGAATCTTAACCACTGGCATTGCTCGGGGCCAAAACATTGGCCAAAACTACACCTACAAAAAAATGTCACACCAAATGAGACAACTGGCAAATATTCTTTCTCAACTTGTGAAGGGACTGTAGTGAAACTCACTAAACCCACTCTAATTAATCATATAAAGTTATCATTTATATCTCCCCAACATAGAGAGCTGTATTCCATGGCCCTACTCCACCTTTTTAAATCTTGCAGAAAAGAAGAAGACTTATTAGGGGACTATGACTCATTTGAAGCTGCATTCAAAGTAAATGAAAGCAGTATAACAAATGATAATTTCAAATGATACAAAGACTATTGAACAGTGAACACCAACAAGAGAAGGAAATGGAAGCTCAACTTGATAAAGACACTCCTGAGGGCAGTCAACCTTCCCTTACAGGAAGCCAAAACAACTTGCAAAACCACTCATTCTAAATGAAGCAGAACAAGCCATGACTGTGGTAGAAAATACCATGTATCAGTATAAAAAATCTGTGGAAGACTTGTCAGTGCTCGAGTCACAGCTAAATGATGAACAGCACACCATTTATCTAGTAGTCACTCAAGAAATTGAACATGGTTTTAAACATGAAACTAAAACTTGCGTGCATCCGGAAGTGCATTCAGAAGTGCAGTGGCTGTTGTGCTGCCACGCTGGTTTTTCTGAACTGACTGCCTCTCTCCTAATGCCAAAATGTTGTGTCACCAAGGGGAAGCCTGAGCTTCTCTTTTCCTTGCAGCAACACGGACTAAGGAACACGGACTAAGGATATACCGGGACTCTGCCAATACTACTACTAACTAGTCAAGTCCCCAGCTCTGCAGAAAAAGACATACTCGCTGACAAATTTACCTGTGGGTGCAAATAATTACACTTTCCATGCTGGTAGCAGCCAGAGCCTGCCCCCACCCTCAATGTCTTTAAATATGTCCTCCAGTAAGGGTGAGCAGCCACGACAATTTAGGTTCCCAACCTGCTTGGAGCCTAGAAGAGTGTGATAAATCCAGACCCCGGGCCGACACCTCTCTGTTGGCCCTTGCTGTTTTGGCAGAGTTGGACAGAAGAGTGCAGCTCTCCAGGGGGCCCTCCACGCTGGTCAGGGCCAGAGGGGGCATATTCGATAATGTTCATTTACATGAAGCAGCCTTCCCCATATCCTCCTCACATTCTATTGAAGACAGCTGCTCAAGGAAACATGCAGCTGACCTTCCAAAGACATTGGGCACAGGGCCTGATAGTCAGGGGGGGACGGGACAGCGCAGCTCTTTCACCATTCCTCAAAAATGCTCCAGCCCCGCTTCCCTGATTCACCCCTCTTTCCAGGAATATGAAGCCCCCCATATAGCTCCATCATTTGAGGGGCTCAATATGGAAGACATTGCATCTACATATGCATCTTTTCCCGTCCTGACAAGAATATTAAATCTTTTGGATAGGGGTCATGAGCAAACACATACGGAGATCCAAGAACTTAGGTTCTTGATTTTTGACAGTTCTGAGAAAATAAGCAGACTGGAGGGTTTTGCTTTTGCAACAGAGAGGTGTAGTTTTCCCCCAGGGCACAGCATAAAGATAGCCCGGAAAAACACTTACGATCAGACCTCCCGAACTGAAGATGAGAATCAAGCTGGGTCCAAATCCTATGCTGATGCTCCGGAGCGTGGTAAGAAGGAAGAACAATCCGCGATCTTAATTGGTATGGTGGAAATAAAGAGTTTGCTCTCACTCAGCATAGAACAGCTTAAAAGCAGGGAGGCCCAACTTGGCCTGCTGCCCCCGCTCCAAACCCCGGATTTCTACATCAGGCGGTATGTGAGCCATATATTGAGACATCTCATGACACCCCTGCCATGGACAGTCCATCTGCCTTATTGAAGGCCGTAGAAGAAGGTGCTGGACAGCCGCATGAGGAAGGCGGCAATACGGACAAGGACTCCTCTCTGGAATCCAATGTTGTCTTTGTGCAGCATATCTCTCGCAGAGAGAGGAAAATGCGCTCAAGGGCTCTCAAGTGCAGAGCTATTATCTCTGGCTCAACAAATAAAAATCCATGTAAATAAAGTAAGAATGTACCCTCTCTTAAGGTACACAATACTAACATAAATATTAGAGATATTTGTGGTTTGTCTGCGGAAGGAGGTGGCTTTTACTTATCACAGTTGGATGTAGAAAGCCAAAAGTCTTTGGATCTGAAGGAGTCTCCGCCACCCTTTAAATAAAGCGTGAATGGTATATGTGACCCATTCTGTGCTTACTTGGCAATTGATTCTGGGAAAGAGTATGGAGAAGTCACTAATACCCTGACAGAGGCAATGAGCCATAATGGCTCAAAGCCCATTCCTGATAAACAAAAAAATCAGAAAAAGGTCCTAAAAAATGCTCTAATAGAGACAATGACCGATAAGGGCTTAAAGCCCATCATAGATAAACAAAATCTGCAAAAAAAAACACCAAAAAAAAGGCAACCTTAACCCTGGAAAACTTAAAAACTGAGGTTCCTATTGACAGTCCAGGCATTGAGAATTTTTTTCTGCCGAAACCAAAGGTACTGATAATTACCACCACACCAGATGAGCAAGGGCAGGCCCCCTCAAAACCCTTAATGTCCCTCCCTTCACCTATTCACACAAATGGCACTAGTAAAATCTCCCCAGTGGACAAAAAAAAAATCCCCATAGGAGGGACAGCGGGTGGGGTGCTCAATGATACCTCAAATGCAATTACTGTTCTGAGTGAGAACATTAAAATTCTAGTCCATCAGGCCCTAACACATTTTCTTGAACTCTCGAGAAAGCATGGTCCTCAACTTCCACCACACATAAATTGGGATTTTGAAGAGACTTTTCTTCCATGTAACCCTGATTGGATGGAGAGACCTGGCTAAACTTATGACATGTCCCGAGAAAAATCAGGACACCTTGGCACCTCAACCGAATATTCCATTGAGGCACGGGGACCTGAGTGACGCCCGGTTTTCTAGTAATTTAGAAACCATGCGTCAACCAAAAGGACTTGACTCAGTGTTGAATCAACCAAGTTCATTCCCTCAAAATTTCCCCCGAGAAATCGGGCTTACTAGATCTGATCAGCAGAACGAGGGATGGCACAAGAACTGGGTAAAAGTTACTCTCAATATAAGGAGTGAGAGGAGGGCCCTTTTGAAGAGCGTGCAACTGATGGCAGTATTAAACATCCCCACACTTTTGAAGAAAGGCCAACACATTGCAGACCCCCCCACATAGAGGCATGGAGGCAGCCACACTTTTTGAATTACCCAAGTGTTATGCTGAACTTTATGCTTATACAAAGTGGTCCACCATCCCTCAATCGCGAGAGAATGTTGTCCTTTTTTATTGTCGTCCCTAGACTATCCTTGATCTCCTCTGGAGATATTAAACATGTAGACTTCATTCATCCCATCAGGTATGATTATATTAGGATAGTCTTTTAATCGAGAACCATCATGGAACCTGTTCTCTTGGAGATTGAGGCCTTGCACCGCTTTGGTTTTGATTTGGAACTCTTTAATGAGGGTTTTCTCAATTCATGGGATGGTGACCAGGCGAGGAGCTCTAAAGAATTAAATGTGGGAACACAGCAAAAAAGAATGAGAGAGATAATCAACTAATTCCCACAACAGAGTCAGACCTGATGTGGCTGGTCCAGACACTTAGAGACTCTCTTGCTAAAATTCAATCTATCAAAGAGAATCCATAGAATGTTTATGCTCTAATAATTATGTACTGGAACTCCAGGGGAAATCGTGTGCTCAAGCAGTCTTCCACCAGTGCTGTATTTTCACATGATGCAAGCATTTTTTGTTTGCAGGAAACCTGGGCCCTAACCCCCTCATCTCTGGATGGATTTTTTGTACATCAAGAATTAGCTGTTAAAAAATCCAAAGGCAGACCCTCCACTTGCCTTCTTATTGCAGTGAAAAATAACCTCTTTTTCAAATGCACTAAGCCATTCAAGATTCATAGGGGGTGTATTGCAATCCTTTGAAATCTTGATTACCCTGACCCTTTGGCCTATCTATTGATTATCAGTGTGTACTGGTGCCCCGATCTCGATCTGAAGGAGTTCATAGCAATGATTGATGGTACTATTCAGGAATGTCAAGAGTTGTGCAATATCCTCAATATTGTTATTACTGGTGATTTTAACGCAGAAGGAGGTCCAGGGGAATTTGGCGCGCATGATGTTTACAGCACAAATCCTGTGGATTGAAGTTCCTCCCGAAAAAATCGACAGGGAGTCACATAGTACCAATTTCTTTCTAACTGGGCCCTATACTGTGTGAATGACCTTTTGGGGGTCAACGTGGACCGCAATACATGGTCTAATGGGATTGTGTGCTCTGCCATAGACTGTGTTTTTGTAAACATGAGGTTACTGAATTTAATTTCAGATTTTGATATAATTCACATAAATGATAGCGATCATAAATTGCTTACAGTTTCTCTAAAAGCACTCTTAGTTCCTTTCTACCATTGCTAGAACTTAATAAACCTTGTAACAGAATCACTTGGAATAGTGACAACATCGTGAAAGTCAACATGGTGTTTTCAAATGAGTGGCTTCGATAAAAAGATGACAATTTACACACACAGTGACAGAAATATGTTAATCGCGTTACACTGGGACCTTTGGGTATCAAGAAACCAACTGCAGTCCGTCACACCCACATGCATTCGTTCAGTCCAACTATGCATAATCCTAAGAGAAAGTGGAACTGGGAAATCTGCTCCCTCTTGAAAACGCTAGGTAATAATTCTCTCAGCGGCAAGCTCAAGACTGTGAAAAATAAATGGAAATCAAGAGCCAGATTATTAAGAGCTAAATTATATCAGAAGGATGCGGAAAGCATGCTTCACTCTGTTTCTGCTACCAACACTCAGAATGTTTGGACACTAATAAATAAGAGAGAGGATGTCCAACTTAGAGCCCAATCTGTATGCATTTCTTCTGATGTATGGGAATGGCACTTTGGCACATTGTACAGTTCACCTAACATGAACTGGATTGTGCCACAGGATGTACAGTCGTGTTTGTGGACTATTCCCTTCACTTTGGATGATATTCACAGAATGATTGCTCGTTGTTCCACATCTCAGGTCCCCGGCCCTAACCTACTGGCCAACATGGTTTTCAAGGGTAATCCAAACTTGTGGGTTAAAATGTTGTTCTTTTTATTCAAGGACATTGTGATCACTAGGGTATTCCCGAAGAGCTGGCACATGTCCTTCGTTGTGACTATTTATAAAAAGGGCGACAGGTCTAGTCCTTCCAGCTATAGACCCATCGCCCTGCTGGACGCTGACTCAAACATTTTTGTTTCTATTATTTTGGAGTATATACGCAATTGGATAAAGGAATTTAGGATTCTTTCCCCCTTTCAATTTGGATTCAGAAAGCATGTGGGCACGGATGCAGGTGGACTTATGATCAACATTATGCGGCAACAGGCACGGATAATGGGAAATTCTCCCATCTATCTGGCATCCATTGACTTGATGTCTGCCTTTGATAATAGAACAACAATATGGGGCAAACTCTACGCACTGGGTATGCCTACCCCTTTACTGTCTATACTTTACCATCTCCATGAAGATACAAAAATCAAAGTGTGATTGTGCACTGATGGATCCCTGTCAGAGTAAATTAAGGCCTTTAATGGCCTAAGTCAAGGGTGTATTTTTGCCCCTACTGTATTTAATTTGTGTTTCTCTGACGTGGGCACTTATTTAAAAGGAATTTCTTTTGCATTGCCAAAAGTTGAGGGAGTTAAGGTTTTTGGTCTGCTTATGCAGTTGACGTGACTCTGTACGACCACACTCCTATTGGCCTGCAACGCCTTCACACTTCCTTCAAAAACTACACTTAGTCTAAATCTCTACTAATTAATTACACCAAAACTGTCATATTGCGATTAAGTTACAGGAAAAGTCCCATCAAATACTCCTGGTTTCTAGACATTGTAAAACTTTCAGTGAGCCATGCCATTAGATATCTGGGCTAACCTATTTTTGAGGATAAGAAAAAGGCGAACTATTGTGACTATCTCGGCAAGAAAACCAGTCCCTTGACTTCACAGTTATGGAAAATAGATAACAAGCATGGTAAATTTTCCTTACTACCATGCTTACACATGTACAGAAACAAAATTGTCACACAGTTTAGTTATGGTCTTGAATTTGCTCTGTTCTGGTGTAGGAAGGAAATTTTGAAGTATGAAGCCCGCTTTTTAAGATCCATGGTAAGGTGTCTGCCGAAGTCTGTTCCCTCCACTGCTATTCGCTATGAATTGGGGCTCTTTCCATCTCGAGCACAATAGAATGGCGAAGGCTCGCGTTGTATAGGAAATTGCTCTCATGTAATGACACCAACCTGTATGGAATTTTGGGAAGTGGGCTTGTGAATGGTAATGCCTCTTCAAAGTTTCTTGTTGATCTGGAAAGGGAAGCATTTGAAACTCTTGAAAAAGTAGGGGTCTCCCATGAGTTATTGACTTTGAACCCGATGAAGTTTAAGAGTCGTCTTCTGCACTGGGATTGGAACACTACGTTTACTGAAGTACAGAACAAGAAACTATACTTTCAATAGGTCTCTAACTTAAAAAGAATTGGGCATTACTGAACCATATTTACTTAAATTTCCTGGTAGAGCGTGGAGACAGGACTTCATGAGGTTCCGCTTTAATGTTCTTGATACAGGAGAAATTCTGGACATCAGGTCAGGAGGTCCCGCTCTAGCTCACCTATGTAGATTTTGTAAAAACGAGGTGGCAGCAGAATCATTAAAACATATTTTGACAGAATGCGCTGGCTTAAGGTCAGAATGTATTAAATGTTTTTCACAATTTGTTCCTAATACTGAATGTGTTGATCTTACCGCATTATGGCTGGACATGCTACATGGGAATCGAATTAAGCTTCAACTAACAGTCCTTAGATATCTGAAGACGCATTGTGGACTGTAATTGTGGTTGATTGGTTAACTACTAGGCGGCGAATGAACTACTCTCTTCTAAAATCAAGAAAGCTGTGAACTATACTCTCAATGAGTTAGGCTTCTTTCTATTGAAACACTACATTACTATTTGTGATGGTTGTTTGTCCTTATGTAAGGAGTATGATCATATCATTTTAATTTGCCTTAGGATGTAGTATTTTGCTAATTGTTATGTACAGGTGTTTATGATTCATGTAGATATTAAGGATTTTTTATCTTTTGTTGTGTGTTTTAATTATTTTATTGTCTATGTATTCTCTTTGTGTACTACATGTTTTTGAAGGTTACTGTGTAACCAAAACAAATAATAAAAAAATAAACTAAAACCTGAAGCTGTAAAAATTATAAACCTCGCTCTGGTATGTAAGTGATAAAACTGTTTCTGGTAAAACATTCTTAATTAAAATAATCAGGACATCTGTACAAAACCTAACAAACAACAACCTTTTGGCTGTAGTAATAGCCCCCACAGGTTTAGCTACCTACAACATAGGATGTGCAACGTTACACCAACTACTGCTCCTCCCTGTAGAATACCAAAACAAATTAGAATACTACACATTATCAGCAGAAGCTGCTACTGAAGAATACAGAATTCTGAAACAAATGAAAGTGCCCCTGATAGATGAAGTAAGCATGGTTTCCAACCTCATGTTGCCTTTAATTCATCTTAGAATGCAAGAAGTCCAAAAAACCAACTACAAAGAACTGTTTGGTGGAAAACATATTATTGTTTTCAGAGACCTCCAACAGTTAACACCATTAAAAGGTCAACCTATTATCAAAACATTTGGACACAAACAATGCCGCAAAAGGTTCGACAGCATTGGAAATGTAAATCTCTGGCAACATTTTCACTACAAAGAACTAACTCAAAACATGTGTCAGTCTACAGGCTGCACCTATGCTAACATTTTAAAAAGCATTAGAACTGGTCTGCTTACTAAATATGCTAAATCCATCTTAAATAGTAGAGTAATCCATGAGCTATAAGGACAAAACACATCTGCTGCCGATGTCATGGAACAATTAACTCAACAAAATCTAAAATGCATGTCCTTACTGCCAACCCTTGCAAGCTGTAGTGAATTCAACAAGACAATGTTGAAAAAAGAAATGCAACCCGTACTGCAAATCAGCTCCACAGACAATTTAAATGTGCATGGTATGATACTTCCTATGTGTCAACAAGCAACAGCACAACTAAATAGCTTAGAAAATAGTAGCTCTAACACAGCTGGATTGGAGAAAATATTTACTTTGTGTCTAAACAGCAGAGTAATTCTAAAACGTAACTTTGACGTAGAACAAGGTTTAGTCATTGGATCAATTGATACAGTTGTTGGCTTCCAAACACATCCACATGACATGACTCAGTTTGTCAACATCCACTTTGATAAACGTTCAGAAGTTAAATAAATTGGGCGCACAGTAGCAAGTTTCCTTCTTTTGAAAGAGATGTATCTATTCACAGAACAGTGTTCTCTATCTCTTGCATACACTGTCACTATTCACAAATCACAAAGTCCAACCATGAATCAAGCATGGATTGACATTGGCAGCACAGTATTTAAAGAAGGTATGAGTTACATAACACTTTCGCATCTGGGTACACTCAATGGTCTATTCCTAGTTAAATTAAGTTAATGTTAATGTTAAAGGACATTTGTACGGCGCACTATCACCACCAGAGTGGTCCCCATGCGCTCTGGCAGCTCTGAAAGAGGAAGGGGGGTGTTAGTGGGAAGAAGCTGGAAAAGTGCAAGAGAGCAGTGATGTGCTGTTGGCGGCCTCAGCACGGTGGGTCCGTTGGCTGGGCCTGGGGTGTATTCGGCCGGTAGTCGTGTACTGTTGTGTGAGTCTATGAGAGGTTTTTTGTTTTGTTGTTGCGGTGTAGTGAAGTTTGTGCGGTTTGTTTTGCTGAAGGTTTGTGGTTGTTTTTGGTTCGGGGTTTGATAGGTGTATGCAGAGGGGGGATTGTTAGTGCAATTGGTTAATTGCCATCTTTAGCCTTGGTTTTGAGGCGCTGGGCTTACATAATCTCCCCAGGTGGGGTTCGGGAGCACCCTGCCTCTGTTCTGATCTGGATCCGTCCGGCCTTCAAGGTCCCTTTCACATCTGGTCCCCTCCTCTCCCAGCCTCCCTTGCAGCGCTACCTGTCTTCCCTTTCCTCTCATAGGGCTCATGCCCATGTCAGTTTCCACAGCTCTGATGGTGTGGTGATTGTCAATATCCTGGTAATTCCACTGTGCTGTGGTACCTGGTGGCAACTAATTTGCATGTGTGGTATTAGGTGGGAATACGTGTGGGTTGTTGACTCCATGTCTGTGTGTGTCTCTTGTGTTCCACTCTGACCGGAGTTAATCTGTCAATCTGGAAAAAATGAATACCCTTCATTTGAATGATAGACGTAACTTGATGGCCGTGGGCCAACCGTCTTATGCACCGAATTATAGAAATATGGACTGTTATGTTTGACCGACAAGCGGCCATTTTAAACGTAGCAGAATCGCCATTTTGCTTGTTAACCATTGCTCATTGCTTTCTGTCTAAAAACTTGCAATTCTTGCGGATTCTGCTCACTCTGCTCAACTGTTAACATTGTTGTCTCAATATGAAAGGACAAGGTCGCGGGACTGAAGAGTTTGCTGAACTCCTCATGAGTAGCCCAGAAAGGAATGCCCACGCTCCCTCTCTGTAGCCTTTGGAGGAAGCTGCAGGGCATTTAATCACTTCACAGCTGCCAGCCAGTCTCGTACGATGGTAGAATATGTTAGAATAATACAGTTAAAGGCTTGAATTCTTCTTCTCTTACGCCCCCCCTTCGCAAAACCCTTTAGAACGTGTCGGCTCCCAGGACACGAATAGTACCTCATAGATAGCAAAGCTTGGAATGTGGCTCTTCCCCCGTGTACATATTGCTTCCGAGAACAGAACCACCATGTTCTAAAAGATGCCTCTGCACTTTCTAAATTGCACATTGTTACTAGAATAGACATCGAAAGCATTATGATCGTCATACTCGTCGGATATGTCCATCGTCATCCCGAGTTCAAAGGAACTTAATACAGAGGGGTGTTGAACATGACTTTGCTGATTGTATGATATGCATTTTGTATATATGTAACTGATGTACATAATTCACTCTCTTGCGTCCCTCGAGGTCTAGGAAACTCACGCCGCGGGGCGTGAGATCAGAATTGGCCAATTGATACTATCTTTTGCTTGCAATAAACCCTAGCATTGGGAATTTGAAACCTCGTGTCTGGCGCATCTTTTCGTGTATGGTCATTGCCTTGTTTCCATAGCAAGAGGGACCCCTAGGGGCCCCTTTCAAGATGGCGCCCGAATAGGGACCTTCCCCCACTTGCCCCATCGTATACGTTGTAACGGAGTAAAGGCGGAAGAACGGCGAGGACGGGACGGTCGAGCCGGGATCAAGAAGTGTACGGGGCGCCCTGTAGAAGAGAGGAGAGATTCCTTCCGCAGATCTGCACACATCTGATCCCTGATCGACGTACCAGGCCAGAGGGCAAAGGAGGCGTGGGTCCCGAGACGAGGCAGAAGCCAGAGAAGCGCAGACACGATGTGGGGAGAGGGTGCGTTAGAACAGGCGACTTGTTTTATCAGGTGAGTCATTCCCCAATTCAAAGAGAACCCTGATTTTTGGTAGAGTGTTGATTTTGCAAACTCAAATGTCCAGGTAAAAGTGGCTAACCAAAGGGGAAGGTTACAGAGACATGCCTGGAGTATTGTCCACTTTAGCGGGGCTTTTCAGCTGCGGTAGACAGTCCTTGGAATATGGCAAAAGTGCAACGCCTGGGGGAACGCCGGCTTATGATATGAATGCGAAACATGGTGTGGGTGCGATAATATTTTGTGAAATTTGGCATAGGCAAACTAGAAAGCAACCCGACCATCAATGGCCGATTAATGGTAGTTTTGAGATGGGCAGGATAGATAACCTAGAGAGGGTGCTGATTAGAAAGAAAGCGCGACCCACAGCTTTTGAGACCGTCAAAGATTGGAGGAGGGAAGCGATGCTCCGACTAAGGCATAAAACGAAGCTTGAGATAGCAGAAGAGAAGGAAGAGGAGGAGTGGACTGAGAGTCTAAGACGGGAAGGGAGACGGGACCAGATGAACATAGACAGAATATACCCTCAGCAGGAACTACACATTGCAGATGAATTAATGGAACATTTGTTAACTAACACGGGTCGAGGCCCAAAACCAGAATCGAAACCAAACACGCCAGCAGTGATTGCGCGGGCCCAACCAGTAGCTCTCATACCCCCTCCCGCAGCCCGAGCACTTCCCCTCACGCAAGCGTTAAGCGAAGCCCCGCCCACAGCACGAGCACTCCCACAAGCGCAGACCGCGGACACACAATTTCCCAGCACCCAGCAAGGCCCTTCACAGATGCCACCTGTGTCACTTGTCCCATCCGCACCTCCCTCTCTAGAGACAGATTCAGCACCATCCGCCCCTCCCGAAGTCGAGATTGAGACTGGGGAGGCGAGAGGTGGGGCTGAAGGAACAGGATTTGGACGGGTAACTCGAAGCGCGATCAGCAAAGAGAGAAAGATTGAATTACGGCAAGAGCCAGAAATGTACATAGAAGGAAATGATGGGACGGCAGCATTGGCCTCACTGTATGGGCACCGAAGAGGAGACGAGAGACAGGTAGTGATGGAATGCATGGGGACATTTTTGGTGGGAGACTGGAAAAAGTTGCTTGACAAATTACCACCACAACGATTGTTAGATTTGAACCAACTAGCATGTTGTAGAATAAAAGATGAAGAAGTGAAGGAACATGTGGATAGACTTTTTGATATTAAAAATGAGTTGGATAATGAATATGCCGAAATGTTTGCTGCACCTGGGTACAGGGGTTGGGATATTAGAAGAGAGGGGAGAGGGACGGTAGAATCATACATACAGCAGAGACATTCAATGTCATCTGTACAGAGGGGCGACAAGCTGAAAGTGTGTATACGAGAAGCGATAAAGTGGGTGTCGAATCCTAGTATCCCAACAATGGTCATACATGACATATTTGACGACTATTCCATGCCAATGAAAAGAAAGGCACTGCAATCGATGGCTGAACATTTGATAGAGAAGGATATAAAAAATAATAAGGCCAGCCCACCTGAGATACTAGCGGTATACAAGAGAGCATTCGAGCGAAGTACAGGAGAAACGGGCCTATCACTGGATTTAGGAATACTATTGAACCTAAGAGAAGGGTGAGGGATGGTAAGTGGGGCATTTCCAATGAGAGAGGTCGCGCCCACGTTTGTACCAAAAGTAGAGATCCCTGCGACGGGTACAGTAGGAGCGCAGGTAACACCAGCCCATTTCACCGCCCAGTATGTGCATGTCCCCTTTTCCAGGCAAGAGGTGAATGCTACAAAACAGACGATTCCCGATATAAGAAAGAATCCAGCAGGTTTCTACAAGGAAGTAGAGTCAACCGTGAGATCAGCAGTACTTACTATGAGCGATATAGATTTGATTTTCCCAGCCATTTTGCCAGCAGATATATGGAAACAGATGAGGACGGTAGATGACGTGGGGGCTTTTGGCGCCACATGGGCGGAGTTACTACTGGAGGATAAAAATAGAAAAGTAGGGGAAAATCCGGGAACCCGCATGGCAGATCTACCAGAATGAATAATGCGGAGATTGAGGGAAATAATTCCAGAAAAAAGGATTCAGTGGGACGAATTAACTACATGTGTACAGGGCAAGGATGAGCCAGTAACAGATTATTTCAATAGATTTGAAGGAGTATTCACAGACTTCAGTGGGCAGGATGTGAGCACAGAGTCGGGGAAAAGGCTATTTGTTGATAAATATGTGAGGGGACTAATATCGCCAATTCAAGATATGTTAATGACCTCGGAAAGTTCCTGGGCAGCAAAACCGGTGAGTGAGATATTACACATAGCCCAATATTACGAGAACAGGGTAAATGTGGCAAAAGAAAGAGAGGTGAAGGATAGAGTAAATTTAAAAACAAGGATGCTACTGCAGCAGGTCATTGGATACAATAGAGGTAGAGGTAATTCACAAGGCCGGGGAAATTTGAATAATATGCATGGGTTGTCATTGGGATTAAATCAATGTGCGTACTGTAAGGAGGAAGGACACTGGCGAGCGCAATGCCCGCACCTACAGAATAGAGGTGGGTTTGGTCAGAGAAGGCCTCATAGAGGACATCAGGGGTCGAACGGCCCAAACAGAAATAACATGCAGCAGCAGCAGGGATATACCAATGGAAGTACTCAAACCCAATCATATGGCCAAAACCAAGCACAACAGAACCAGACATTGAACCAAAGTGTTTCGAACCAAAATCAGGGCGGGCAGGGCCAACAGAGAAATGATCAGAGTGGAGGACATCGAGGGGGAAATGGGAATATTTTTGATACACAACCAAACACGTACTATAGCAGTAGCGGTGACTACACATCGGACGATGTGTTATTTTCGCGATAGGACAGCCCACGACAGGGGTCGGAACCAGTGTCTATTCCCGTGATCAGAGAGGACCCTACGTAGAAATGAAAGTCGGGAATAAGGAGCACCGTTTCCTTGTAGATACAGGGGCACAGAAGTGGTCGATAGATCACCACTTGGTTCCGGAGATACCACTGTCGGGGCAAAATAATGTTTCTGTAGGGTTCGCAGGTACACCAGTAATTAACCCCATGTCCGAAGCTATCCCAATTACAATAGGACCATTTACGGAACAGTGTCCATTTCTTTTGACCGAAAATTGTGGAGAGAACTTGCTAGGATTAAATTTGTTGAGAAAATTGGGGGCAGTCATACATTGTACGGCAGACGGGGTGTTCCTCACGATGTGGCCTCACGATGCACCGGTGACGGAATTTATGTCAAAAGAGTTGCCAGAAGAGATAAGTAGAGTACCAACCTGTCTGTGGGCAATGCATGATAATGATGTAGGATGCTTGAAAATAGAGCCAGAAAAAATAACTTTGAAAGAAGGTGTAACACTACCACGAATTCCCCAGTTTAAGATTTCTGTTTAGGGGAGAAGGGATTGAAAAGCATTGTTACTGACCTGGTGAGATTGGGGGTGGTTGAGGAAATTGGAGGAAGCACGTGCAACAGCCCGATTCTTCCAGTTTACAAGAAAGGAGGCAATGAAGTACCCTATCGTTTCATAATTGATCTGCGTGCATTAAACAAAGTGGTAGACCCACAATTCCCTTTGGTCCCAGATGTCACAACAATACTGACAATGATACCGGCCACTGCAGAATACTTTAGTGTAGTCGATTTGAAGAATGCATTCTTTAGCATCCCAGTGGATAAAAGCAGTAGATATATGTTCGCGTTCACTCTAGGAGGTCGATCATTCACATTCACACGCATTCCACAAGGATACACAGAAAGCCCGAGCATTTACAGCAGAGTGCTAAAAGAGCAGCTAGACATGCTAGAACTACCTGAAGGTTGCGTACTCTTGCAGTACATAGATGACTTGTTATTAGCTGCTGACACGAAAGAGATCTGCAAAGAAAGTACTGTATTACTCTTGACACATTTAGCCACCCATGGTCATAAGGCAAGTTTGAAGAAATTCCAGTATAATCAAAAGGAGGTGTCTTATTTGGGATACCTACTTTCGAAAGAAGGGAGAAGATTAACACCAGAACGCATAGAAAGTATTTCTAGTATGCCTATTCCAAAAACTCAAAAGGGAGTGAGAGCTGTAATAGGCATGGGGCCTCATTACGACCCAGGCGGTAAGTTACCGCCTGGGTCGTACCTTTACCACCATGGCGTAAACTACGTTTACGCCATGGTGGTTGGCGGACTTACCGCCCCATTCCGACGTGAGTGGGGCGGTAAGTCCCCATTAACCCATTTACCCTTCCCCATTCCCATTTTTGCCCCATAGGGCATAATGGGAGTGGGGAAGGCGTTAATTACGCCACCGTAAATTACGGTGGCGTAATTAACAACAAGGTCCCTTAGCGCCATGGATTTTAACACCTGCTAAAAGCAGGTGTTAAAACCTCCATGGCGCTAAGGGACCTCGTAATCAGGCGGTAAGGGTCGGCGCTGTTTACGCCGCCGTAAACCCCTTACCGCCTGGGTCGTAATGAGGCCCATGGACTCTTATTGTCGGCAGTGGATCAGTAATTTTGCGTTGATTGTGAAGCCGATGATAGAATTGACTAAAAAGGATGCAGTGATGCCTTTACAGTGGGATGAGGAATGTCAGAAAGCGTTTGAGCAATTGAAAGCTGCATTGTGTGCTGCGCCAGTTTTAGGCAATCCCAACTATAAAAAGATCTTCAGACCATTTGTGAGTGAGAGTGAAGGATGTGCATTGGCGGTTTTGACACAGGAACAAGGTGGAAGAAATAGGCCTTGCGGCTATTTTTCTTGCACGCTGGACCCTGTAGCGCGCACACTACCACGATGTTTGCGATCCGTCGCAGCGGCTGCTGCGTCAGTGAAACAAACAGAAGGAATGGTATTGGGGCACACTTTAATTCTGATGGTGCCACATGCTATAGACGTTCTTTTAAATAGGACGCAGACGCAACACCTCACCTCAGCTAGACTGACGCACATCCCCACATCCAAATTATGAGGTGTAGCGCATTGAATCCTGCAGAATTAATGCCACTGCCCATAGCAGAAATTGGTGACAACGAATCACCACCTCATGATTGTTTAATGATCACTGAAGAAGAAACAAAGGGAAGGATTGATTTGAGCGATATCCCACAAAAAGAGCCAGATGGGGAGTTATTTTGCGATGGTTCTTGTTTTAAATTACCTGATGGCACATCAACGGCTGCATATGCAATTACTACCCTAAAGAGAGTTGTAGAGAGCAGAAGGATCCCCTACAATTTGGCACAAGCCGCAGAAATAATAGCACTGACCCGAGCCTGTGAACTCTCTGAGAATCTGAATGTAAATATTTATACTGACAGCCAGTACGCCTTTGGCGTGGTTCACAATTTTGGCCAACTTTGGGCTGAGAGGGGTTTCTTGACATCACATGGAGCCAGGATGATTCAGCATGGCCCTTTGATTGTGCAATTGTTGTCTGCACTCACGTTTCCAAAGCGCCTAGCTATAGTAAAGTGCGAGGCGCATAAGAAAGTAACATGCAGAGTGGGAGAGGGAAACGCGTTTGCAGACAGGATTGCGAAGCATAAGCCACAGATGTGGGGAATAAAATGATGACAGTACAGACTGAGGAAGTACCTTGTATGATAGAGAATGGAGTTGCCACAGTCAAAGAAATGCAGGCTGAGACTACGACTGAAGAGATTCAGGGGTGGGCTAAGGGCTCTGCTGAGTTAGATTTGGAAGGATGTTGGGTGGACAGGGAAACAAAGAACTGGATGTTGCCAAATTATTACGTAACTGTAATGGTTATAATGGCGCATAGCCCCACCCACATTTGCGCAAAGAAAATGGTACAGCATTTATCCACAGTATGGAAAAATGAGCACATAAAAAAGAATGCAGAAAGACTAGTGCAGAATTGTATCACGTGCCTGCAACAAAATGTAGGAAAGGGAACCGTGACTCCAGCAGGTAGTTTCGGCCCACCCTCTATGCCGTTTGAGGTGGTCCATTTTGATTTCATAGAAATGGAAAGGTGCCAGAACTACAAGTACGTGTTAGTGGTAATCTGTGCGTTCAGCAAGTGGGTGGAGGCATATCCTTTAAAAGACTGTACAGCCATGTCCACAGCAAAAGTAATGCTGAAGGAGTATTTCTCCCGGTTTGGGTTGCCTGGTGTCCTGTGGTCAGACAACGGCCCCCACTTTGTGGGCGCAGTAGTGCTACAGATCTGTGCAGATCTGCAAATAGAGAAGAGATTCCACAGTTCCTGGCATCCCAGTTCTGCCGGGCTTGTGGAGAGGCACAACGGAATCCTGAAGTCAAAGATAGCGAAAATTTGCGCTGGGAGCAAGTTGAGTTGGGTGGATGCGTTACCCCTAGCGCTGTTGTGTATGCGCACGTCTGTGCAGGCTAAGACTGGGCTCTCCCCTTATGAGATTATAATGGGGAGACCAGAAAATGTATGGTGCGCGCCGCAGCCTAGAAAATTTTGTGAGTTTGAGCATCCTATGTTAAGCACTTACTGTGGACTTTTAATACAAAAGTTGCGTTTGATTCATCAGCAGGTGCAGGAGGCGTTGCCGATGCGATATACAGGACCAGGACACTCACTGGAGCCTGGGAGCGGCATGCTAATCAAAAACTTTGAACGGAAGACAGCACTAGCACCCAGGTGGCGTGGCCCCTATCAAGTACTTTTGGCAACACAGTCGGCCATCTGATTGGACGGACGAAAGGCATGGATCCATGCTACCCATGCCAAAAGGTTCCCAGCGTCACTGAAAACTTTGCCTGATCCAGACGACGAGAAAAAGACAACGGTCTCGGAAATGAAAGAAACTATTGCTAGTCCAGTGCCACAGCATCAGCCTGAGCGAGAAGTGAAAGTTGAAACAAAACGCAAACGAGAAGTGAAACTCGAAACAGAGTTTGAGGAGGCTGCCAGTAAGGGGGAAGGGTGAAAAGTGCCCCAGCATTGCTCAGCGGAAACAACATCACTGCCAAGCGACACAAACCCTGCATTGCAAACACGAGCAGAAACAACGCGTGTACCCCTTTGGCGCCCACCAGTTCTCGCAAATGCACCAAAGCCAGAGAAAGAAACTACATCATTGCCACGACGCCCATCGCTGCCCATCATTGTGCCACAGGCAGACACTAAGCCTGATACTGAAAATGCAAGGGCACTATTCACGGATCATACAGTAGCAGGAGTGAATCAATATAATCTGTGGCCTCGACAGGCAAAGTGAGCCACAGATCTTTGATGCTTTTCTTTTTGGCCTTTGGTTCTACTCACGGATGGAGTAGGAACCAGGGGCGTAGAGGAGAGAAGTGTGAGAATTGTGCAAGTCGGACAATTCAAAACTCACGGCTCCTCGGTGCGTTTATAGAGTACCTGTGTCCTAAGCCAGAGCGGGACAAGCTGGTTGCACATGGTACTCTATCAATAAAGAACTGTTTAGAAATCGTCTGAGCAGTGGGAGAAAGAACAACTAATCTTGCTCGGGAGTGGATAAATGATCCAGGCTGTGAAAAGGCTGGGAGAATTGAACTGTGACATTTTTCGTTGAACTTTTCTGGCATCAAGAACGAGAGACATTCACGACGAACTTCGCCAGCAAGAAGAAGGACGATAAAGAACAAGTCAAGACCGGTTTCAGCCTCCTCCTGCACCCCTACTGAAAAGATAATAGATTTAGAGACTGTAAATTTAGGGAAAAAGCATGATGAGAAGAATAAAGTACTAATTTGGACATTGGTCCTATGTTTCTTAAGTATGATAGTACCAACAATAACAGCTATTACACTATGGTTCCTAGAGTACGTACACCCATTAGAAACACTTTTGCCAAAAACAGCTACTGAAAGCCCGGTTCATGTAATCACTGGTACTTTGCCCCCAATGGAAGAAAGACATAGAGAAGGTTACGGCAACAATACATTGTTGCTCATCATGAACATGACCCATGCGGTTTTAAAGAAAAAAGATTGCTGGGTTTGTGCCCATTTACCACAGTACGGTGGGAAAGGGATAGGCTGTTATGCACAACCATTGCCATTGATTTATTCCTGTGAAGTAACGTTAAGTGCAATGTTCTTTGGGAAATGGAACAAGAGTAATACGGGTCAGCTAGATGAGACCAATATGAATGAATTTGAGGAAGTAATCATGAGACCTGTGGGTTGTTCCATATTCCAAAAAGCTCGCGTATTTGCACTAGAACCCGTGAGAAAGAATACACGAAAAATAACAAGACTAGATAGATTACATAGGCAGAATAGACCAACCCCGCCAGCAGAAAGAACATCAGTAATGACATTTCGGATGAGGGATGAATGGAACAAAGATGCTGTGACCCCTGCCTATGCAGTGGATCACAGCCCCAAAACTGCTCCCCTATGTCTACAGAAAAAGGGTTCCTATAAAGTAGGAATGTTTAGCAACTGCCTGAACACAGTGGTTTTAAAAAATGAAATAGAACCCGTGTACGTGGGAGACCCTGTTTATTTTATATGTGGAGAAAAGGCATATCCATGGTTACCTAAGAACTGGGGAGGTACATGCTACCTAGGTCTACTGCTTCCAGGAGTGTTCCTCTTGGAGACAGCAGAAGTAGTCAGACGAACAAAAGGTAGAACTCAAAGGAGTAGTGAGGATGGAATGATAGCAATGGATATAGCCAAATCATTTATACCGTTCTTGTCCCAAATAGAAAACTCTTACAATATAAGAAAACTGTCTGGAATATTACAAAAAACAATAGATTCCACAACGGATATTTTATTGAATATGACGTTAAAAGAAAAAGGAATAATACTGATGGCACTTCAAAACAGGATGGCTCTCGATATAATATTAGTTGATCGTGGGGGAGTTTGCAAGCTCGTAAAAACTGAATGCTGTGTGTATATCAATGATTACTCCCCTACGATATTTAAAGCGATCCGGAAATTACATGTCATAAGTTCCACACTCTCTACTGAAGCAGGGGGTTGAGGGATAGAATCCTGATTTTGGGGATTATTGCGGTCTTGGGGATGGAAGTTAATTTCGATACTAATGATGGTACTCAGGATATTCATAACATGCTGCTGTTGCATACAATGCTTACCAATAATATGCACTGAAATAACTGATGAATGTACTAAGGGATGTATGCACATGGTGTTGAGAGGAAAACAAACGCATGGCCGGAATAACAGAGACACTGAGGAAACAAAAATAGTAAAACAATTCATGGCGATAGACATTAATGATGGAGATGATTCAGGTACAGATACCCCAGACTCCTCCTCAGAAGAGGAGGATACAATGTATAAATAAGACGTTTGGCACATGGCCAAAAGGAGGGTTTGTCAATCTGGAAAAATGAATACCCTTCATTTGAATGATAGACGTAACTTGATGGCCGTGGGCCAACCGTGTTATGCACCGAATTATAGAAATATAGACTGTTATGTTTGACCGACAAGCGGCCATTTTAAACGTAGCAGAATCGTCATTTTGCTTGTTAACCATTGCTCATTGCTTTCTGTCTAAAAACTGCTTTGCAGCTTGCAATTCTTGCGGATTCTGCTTACTCTGCTCAACTGTTAACATTGTTGTCTGAATATGAAAGGACAAGGTCGCGGGACTGAAGAGTTTGCTGAACTCCTCATGAGTAGCCCAGAAAGGAATGCCAACGCTCCCTCTCTGTAGCCTTCGGAGGAAGCTGCAGGGCATTTTATCACTTCACAGCTGCCAGCCAGTCTCGTACGATGGTAGAATATGTTAGAATAATACAGTTAAAGGCTTGAATTATGCTTCTCTTACGGCCCCCCTTCGCAAAACCCTTTAGAACGTGTCGGCTCCCAGGACACGAATAGTACCTCATAGATAGCAAAGCTTGGAATGTGGCTCTTCCCCCGTGTACAGATTGCTTCCGAGAACAGAACCACTGTGTTCAAAAAGATGCCTCCGCACTTTCTAAATTGCACATTGTTACTAGAATAGACATCGAAAGCATTATGATCGTCATACTCGTCGGATATGTCCATCGTCATCCCGAGTTCAAAGGAACTTAATACAGAGGGGTGTTGAACATGACTTTGCTGATTGTATGATATGCATTTTGTATATATGTAACTGATGTACGTAATTCGCTCTCTTGCGTCCCTCGAGGTCTAGGAAACTCACGTCGCGGGGCGTGAGATCAGAATTGGCCAATTGATACTATCTTTTGGTTGCAATGAACCCTAGCATTGGGAATTTGAAACCTTGTGTCTGGCGCATCTTTTCGTGTATGGTCAGTGCCTTGTTTCCATAGCACGAGGGACCCCTAGGGGCCCCTTTCAAATCGTCCAGGTGCCATGGGAGTTTTTTCACATAGGGAGTTATTCACGGTCTGTGTTGGGGGTTGTCTGTGTCCAGTCAAGTTTAGTCATCCCTTTTCCTTCCTGTTTCAGTTTTCAGTTTGAGTCTGTGGTGTTGAAGAGCCAGGTTTTTAGTAATTTCCTAAATTTCTGGAATACAACAGGGTACATGCACTATACACCCCACTATAGATTGGTACCCTGTACCTCAAAAAAGGAAACCTTAATACAGACTCCATAACATATCTCCTAACTATACCAAATTGTCTTGCTAATATAACAATTAATATTCTTTTTCAATTGCCACCAATTGTTCACAACATTTACTTAAACAAATCTGAACAGTTGTGTTTGCAAATGCTCACCCTTCATAGAAATGCACAAATAATCCTGACAGCACTAACAGTGTCTTAGGTATAAGGCAAGACTTGGGGCCTCATTACACGGCAGATGGTAAGGGTTTACCAGCACCGGTAAGGGCACCGGTACCGGTAAACCCTTACCACCTTACTACGAGGTCCCTTTGCGGGACCCAACCTTAACGGCTGGTGTAGACCAGCCGTTAAAGTGGGGACCCACAAAGGGACCTTGGTGCTTAGCTCCTTCCCCATTCCCATTGACCCCTATGGGGCAAAAAACCTCACCAAACTTCACAGAATCAACTTGTTCACAAAGTTTTGTGAGGATTCGTCCGCGGGGGGGTCAAAGTTATAAGCCACCCAAAAGTGTGCTTCCTATCGGTTGAGCAACTTGACCAGAACTATAGAGCTTCTACCGCAGACCCTGCACACAGCCTGGTGTAGCAGCTGTGTAGTTATGGTTATGGTTATGGTTAGTAATATGTGTTTAGTAATTATAGGAAATGTAGTAAGAGTATGGCCAGAATGAACACAATAGTAATATATGTATAGTAATTGTAAGCAATGTAGTGGGAGTACAAAGTGTTTGTAATACAGAGGAATGATGTAATTGAACTGTATATGGTACTTATGATTGTAGTGCAATTGAGGCTAGTGCTCATATTATATGTATTTGATTATATTTGCAACGGTTATTTAGTTTCATAGCGTTATGAAGCTGGGAAATCTGGTTTATTTTCAGTGCAATTTGTTAAGCAGTATAGTTTAAAAGATTTAGTTGTATATAATTTTACATATAGAGTGCATTCTAAGAACTATGCTTGGTACACCATTAGTATTTGACACACTGCTGTTGTCTTGACATTAAATAATCAGTGGGTCATTGGGAAAAAAATCCATACTGGATTCATGAAACCTGATTACAAATATGTGAGTGTACGTGTGATAGTATGTTTGCTTGCAGTAGTTAGATACCTTTTGGCATATTCTAACTACATTAGAGGTTAGAAGATGGCCTGTCATGAAATAATTGAGATGGTGTATTTGAAGTGTTTTGGAATTAAGGGTATTTTTTGAAGTAGTTAGATACCCCTTGCTGTATTCTACCTAGATTTACTTTGAAAAGTACTATTGTAGTTTTATGGATGCAGTTAGATATGGGTTGGTGTATTCTAACGGTTAATTGTGCTACGCTTTATTGACTAAATTTGGGTTTAAGGAATATTAAGTAAGCATTTGTTAAATTTGCTGGTAGCCTATGTTTTTGAGGTATCATTACATTCATACCAACCACTTATTTTTTGACATATGCAGTGTAGTGCCATGAAGTGGTTGTTGCACCAGTGTGGTATACTATACCTACTGTTGTGAAGGTTTTTGTTGCAAGAGATACTTGGCCGTGTGTGAAGCCTCTAAGATTACTGTTATTTTTGGTACCATCTGCATTGTACCTTAGAAGCATTAGTATGACATATTGGCTATGTGAGTTTATTTGTATGGTGGAAAGATTGTCTGAATTGCAAAAAGGGCATAATATGCCATGATTTGCATTCTGCAGAAGCTGGTGAATTGCAATCAATTTAGAATTTGGTATGGATACATATGCAAATCGTTCATTAGGTATGTGGTCTTGTGAAACATAGTGGCATAGTGGCAGAGAATGGATGCATGTTTCCATGTGTATGAAATCTGGAGGATTTCATTAATAGGGATGTTTTTGCTTTTCAGTACATGTAGTAAGTACACAAGGAATTCTTGTGGATCTTCCTGTGTGTTTATGGTCAATTTTACTATTACTGCACAGTTGTCAAATTCCTGCCTTATTCCTGAGGAACTTTAAGTGTTGTCAGGATTATTTGTGGCATTTCTATGAAGGATGAGCATTTGCAAACACTACTGGTCTGAGGCGTTTAAGTAAATGTTGTGAACAATTGGTGGCAATTGAAAGAGAAGATTCATTGTTGCATTAGCAGACAATTTACTCCAGTTGTGCTGCTGAATATAAATGGACAGAAAGTTCTGTTTGTGAATCATTTGATGGGCATGCAGATGTTCCTGGAGAAGAAACATTTGTGTCATTTGTTTCTGCTGGATGTGCAGTTGACTTTATACGAGACAGTTTTGTGGTTATATTGTTTGATGCAGAAGGAGCTGGTTGTTGTTTCTTTAGCGGTATTGTTGGGAAATCTGTTATAGATTATGTTTGTATTACTTGTCTTTTTAAAGGTTTGAGGTAAAGCACACATATATAGATCGGGGGTGTGGCGCTTTTATCTAGTTGTATTCGAGGATGCAAGGAATGTCAGTGTTGACTTTGTTTGCATCACATTTAACTAGGAAGAGACCAGTGAGTGTAAGCAGATGTGAAAGTGCTATGTAACTCATAACTTCTTTAAATACTGTGCTGCCAATGTCAATCAATGCTTGATCTGGTGTTAAACTGTGTGATTTGTGAATAGTGACAGCATATACAAGAGATAGAAAAATTGCTCTCTGTGTGCATAAATGTCTTTGAAAAGAAGGAAACGTTCCTTTGTCCGGAAAATTCTTTTAACTTCTGCAAGTTTTGTCAAAGTGGTTGTTGACAAGCTGGAAGTTGTTGTCATGTGGATATGTTTGGAAGCCAACAACTGTACCAATTGCTCCGTTGACTAAACCTTTTTCTACATTAAAGGTACATTTTAGAATGATCTGCAGTTTAGACATAAAGTCAATATTTTCTCCAATCCAGTTGTGTTGGAGATACATTTTTCTAAGCTATTTAGTCATGTTGCTGTTTGTTGACACTTAGGAAGTGTCATGCCATGCACTTCTAGTCGGCCTGTGGAGCTGATATGCAGTATGGGTTGCATTTCTTTTTTGAACATTGTCTCCTTGAATTGACTATAGCTTGCAAGAGTTGGGATTAAGGACATGCTTTTCAATTTTGTTGAGTTAATTGTTACATGACATCAGAAGCAGATGTGTTTCGTCCATATATTTTATGGATTAGTTTATTTAAGATGGATTGTGCATCTTTAGTAAGCAGACCAGTTCTAATGCTTTTTAAAATGTTAACATAGGTGAGGTCTGCAGACTGATGCATGTATTGGCAAAGATTACATTTCCAATGCTGCCAAGGGTATGGCAGCATTGTTTGTGTCCTAATGTTTTGAAAATATGTTCACCTTTCATTGGTGTTAACTGTAGGAGGTCTCTGAAAACAGATTTGCCGTATGAGGCTGTACCTGTTAAATGGTCTGCACGTACATAGCACCCACATTCTTTTTGGGAGAGCATTTTTTTTACTGAACCAAAGCTGTACAATTTTTGTGATAGTGTTTTGTCAGATGATATGTCATGCCAGAGGTATTTTTGCTTTGCTTTCTCAGCTTTGGTGAGATAGGCTGTGACATATCTTGCAATTACAGTGGAATTGTTGGCAATGTTTTGTATGTCTATGTTTACATTCCACAAGAGGGCAATAATTGCATTGTATGCACTTGGATGCTTCGTTCCTTTTAATGGTGTATGTATTTTTATGAGATTGGAATTTCTGTTGTTTCTAAAAGAAGACATCGATGTATGTACTTGTCCTTTTATGCAAAGCGGTCTTGAGAAGCCAAAGGGACATTTGGTATAGTTTTTGCCTTTGAATTATTTGTTTTTACATCTATGTCGGCAGTATTTGCCACACCTATGTTTTTGGAAGCATAAGATGTGTGTATGTAGGTCACTGTCTGTGGTTTGTGAAGGGATGTTGCAGGTAATACATCTTTTATCCACAAAAGCATGTGGATGTGTGGTGCTCCTCTGGATTGATATCCGTTTCTCCAAAAGAAGTGTTCCACTTCTCTGAGTGGAGGGTTAGTTTTATTACAGATAAAGTTCAGCATGATGGCGAAAATACCTTGATACATTGACAGGGTCAAGAGAATGAGTTCTCCTAGTGTCTTTATATCCATTCTGTCTTTATTTTGGTTTGTGTTGCGTAAGACCACGTGCAAGTCATCCTATGTGTACTCTGAACAACTTAATGTAACAAACCATGTGGATGGGCCTCGGTTGTTTAGCATACTAGGTACATCAGTATGATGTCAGAAACAGTATTCTTTTGTACCACGCATGTTTGCCAAGAGATTTGTGATACTTGACTGCAAAATGTCATCTTTTTCTTTTATTTTTTGAAGCAGTTGGGTAGCGGATATGTTTAAAATGTTGGAGCCTGTTGTAATGTGTGTGGAACTACATAACATAGAGTTGCTAGTTCACTTTCGAAGAGGAGGCGGAAAATGTATTCAACATTTTGTCTGAATCCGATATTTTCAAAATACATTCTTAAAGAGCTTTTTTGGAAATTCACTTTCATTTGGTAAATTAACTTTTGGTTATTGTTTGAATACTTCTGGCAAGACACTTTCTAAGGTAACAAGACTTGGCCATGAATGTCTTTAGAAGTACCATTGGAACTGTTGTCTCGTGCTGATGAAGCCCAAGACCATACTGTGCTGTAACACAAAAGCTCCAACCTTAACCCGTGCTCAAAACGTAAGGAAGGCAAACTCAAGCCACAAATTCTGACTTATTAATTGAGAACACTTTCTTCTTTCTTTCTTAATACTTAACCCAACATCCTTTGCATTTAGCATAAGGAATTGGCAATAGGTGTTCTTAGTGTAGGCGTTTTTATTTGACTTGACATCAAAAGGACTGCTTTATTTTTCATTTGATGGTCGAAGCCTGTCCCCATCTTAAATTTAGGTTTAGATTAGGCATTTTTCCAACTCGCATAACATTTTCATTGTTTAATAAACACCCCTGAACTGAGATCACTTGTGTCTTTCTTACTGTTGTTCACCATGAATTTCTCACGCTACATTATGACACTTGTCAAAAAATAAAACACAGACACGTTTGCAAAACCATACTTTCAGGTCCTTGCCAATGCTCCTTACACAAGTTTGCTGGAAATCAACCCATGTTTTATCTTTTCAAAAGTGTCTAAATGTACGTACAAACAATATTCATATAACGTCACCCCACTTGACAAAAATCCACATTTGTCAAACAGCAACAAAGTTGTAAGCCATCTAAAAATGTTGAGAACCCCCTCTAATTTAGCCCCCTCTTGACAAAATCCCACCAACCTTTGCACAAACATTTCTATCTAGATCTAAAATCTTTTTGCAAACTTTTGTGCAGATTCATCAAATGGCACCACATTTACAAGCCGTTGCAATATTTAGGGACTCCCCTAATTTTGTTTCCTCTTGACAAAACAGCATCACAATTTTAGTTTCATAGAGTGGCACCAAAGTTATAAGCCATCCAAAAACTGCTTTTCACCAACCCTGTAATGCACAAATAAGCATAGATTCCCTCAAACCTCTTTGATGTTCGGGAACATCAAGGACTGCCCCAGACTGTTTGCGGACACCGGGAAGAAACACACCAGATTTTTGGCTTTTTAAGCCCATATGTCATCACATCCTTATCACCCCTCACCTCTGCAGGGATTCTTTGATAAGTTTGACAAGTGCAATGTTGTGTTTTTTAATATGCTTTTACCGCAATGTTCGCAGACTACGGGTCCAGTTCTCACATCCAACATGGTGGGCGTTTCCAAAAATCTAACACACTTCCCGCTTAACAACATCCAATCAGCAGGCTGGTCCGATGTCCGCAGACCTCACATCAGCCCCTGGACCAATCGGAAGCCCGACCGTGGACCAAACAAGGAACTGACAGGGTAATTCATAGAAATTCGCACAAAAGTGGCGCACGAGACTGGCGCACAGCATGCCCGTGCGAATGTCTGTGCCAGCCGCGTGCGCTAAAATCGATTTCCGCGCACAGCGTATTCATGGATTTTCGCATCCAAAACCAGCTGTGGCGCAGCGTGGTGCAGCGACCCTGCAGCAGCGCCAGTTACGCCCCCAAGAACGCCCTCGCGCAAGGAAAAGCCTTCAAAATTCCCAAATAATCGCAAAGGGCTGCGCTAACCCTGGACCAGTTCACAGGGCTGGCAAACAGCAAACGCCAAGCGGGGAACGTGTATTTCAGTGGTTCGTGGGAAGTTCCACACGCGATTGTCCTGTGTACGTGTGCATCAGGGGTCCGCGGGAAGTTCCACACGCGATTTCAGCAGGGTACGTGTATTTCAGGGGTGCGCGGGAAGTTCCACACGCGATTGGCCCTGTGCGAGCAGGGTATGTATATTCCAGGGGTGCGCGGGAAGTTCCACATGCGATTTCAGCAGGGTACGTGTATTTCAGGGGTGCGCGTGAAGTTCCACACGCGATTCCATCAGGGTACGTGTATTTCAGGGGTGCGTGGGAAGTCCCACACGCGATTGGCCCCGTGCGAGCAGGGTACGTGTATTTCAGGGGTGCGCGGGAAGTTCCACGCGTGATTTCAGCAGAGTACGTGTATTTCAGGTGTGCGTGGGAAGTTCCACACGCGATTCCATCAGGGTACGTGTATTTCAGGGGTGCGCGGGAAGTTCCACACGCGATTTCAGCAGGGTACGTGTATTCCAGGGGTGCGCGGGAAGTTCCACACGTGATTGGCCCAGTGCGTGCAGGGTACGTGTATTCCATGGGTGCGCGGGAAGTTCCACACGCGATTTCAGCAGGGTACATGTATTTCAGGGGTGCGCGGGAAGTTCCACACGCGATTTCAGCAGGGTACGTGTATTTCAGGGGTTCTGGGGAGTTCTACACGTGAATTGGCCGTGTGGGTCCTCCCAGGTGTTCGCTCTACAACCTCCACGGCCCCTGCAGGCAGCCCACACAACGGGGGACTACCCTGCACCCCTGCTCATGTCCCGCAGGCAGCCCATCCACCATGGGCATGCCCCTCAGCCAACCCACATGTCACCTTGCACTACTGATCAACAAAGCATGTCTCCCACCACCCCCACCCCCCAGCAGTCAGGGGCACCCTCCACCAGGCCCCCACACATGTCTACCACCACCCCCATCCCCCAGCCACCAGGGGCAGATTCCACCAGGCCCCCACTCATGTCTCCCACCACCCCCACCCCCC
Source organism: Ambystoma mexicanum (assembly GCF_040938575.1). Taxonomy (NCBI): domain Eukaryota; kingdom Metazoa; phylum Chordata; class Amphibia; order Caudata; family Ambystomatidae; genus Ambystoma; species Ambystoma mexicanum. The sequence goes on along the minus strand of NC_090930.1, from coordinate 917,375,515 downwards.
AGCAGTGCAGGGGCAGCCTCCACCAGGCCCCCGCTCATGTCTCCCACCACCCCCATCCCCCAGCCACCAGGGGCAGATTCCACCAGGCCCCCACTCATGTCTCCCACCACCCCAAACCCCCAGCAGTGCAGGGGCACCCTCCACCAGGCCTGCACTCATGTCTTCCACCACCCCCATCCCCCACCCACCAGGGGCAGATTCCCCCAGGCCCCCACTCATGTCTCCCACAACCCCCACCCCCCAGCAGTGCAGGAGCACCCTCCACCAGGCCCCCACTCATGTCACCCACCACCCCCACCCCCCAGCCACCAGGGGCAGCCTCCACCAGGCCCCCACTCATGTCCCCTATTGCCCCCACCCCCAGCACTGTGGGGCACCTGCCAGCAGGCCCCCACCCATGTCCAACTCATGTTCCCCAGCCAACATGTCATCACAATCTAGATCCCTGGTCCCTATGGTCAGCCTCCAAATGCAAAACACCCACCTGAGTATTGCATCCACCCACTCATAATTGGCAATTACATCACAGAACACCAATTGCAAGTTCCGAAACAAACACATTTCCCTCACATACACCCAATGGGTGTCAGTGAATCTCAAATCCCATATCATGAAATGCATGAAACCAATGAGATACCACACATTGAAGTTCACTAAAAAAATATGTATTAAAGGAAACATAAATAGAATAAAAAATAAAGAAACAGAAATGTGAATGTACAAAAATGAAAAGAAGCATGTCCGTGAAAAAAAGCAAAACCAAAAATCAAATTCCAAAGTAATGGTGTCCAAAGTCACTGTCCACAAAACAAAATCCAATGGGAAATAAAAAAGAAAGCCATTGCTCCATGGTTAAAATGTGAAAGAAAAATACAATCCAACAGTGAACTATGTACATGGGAACAAGCCAGGGTCCATTATCCCAACAAAAGAATGGAAACCTATCTAACTACACTAACTAATAAAATAAACTATATACAAAAATGTGGCCAATGTCCGAAAGGTCCAAAATAAATCCAAAAAAAAATGAAACCTAACACTACCTACATAACTATGTACAAGGGCAGCGGGCTAGTTTGACGGCTCACTTGTGGATGTCCCGGGCCAGGGCATCATCGAACTCCTGCTCAAGGCCCTGGAGGCAGTCCTCCTCCATGGCCTCGACGGTCCGGAGGGCCGTCGCCGTGTCCACCTCCAAACCCCTGCAGATTGCCTCGAGGCACTCGGCCCGCCTCAGGGCCATCCGCATGGAGTTCTCCACCCTGACCATTGTGAGCCGTGCCTCTTCCGCCCGCTGCCGCTCCGCATCTATGGCGTGGCCCAACCGCTGCCACACGGAAGACACTCTCTGTCCTGGGTCCTCCTGCTCTCCGGCCGATGCCTGCCCCTCCGATGTTGAAGGCCCAGAGCCTTCATGGCTCCCACCACGTTGCTGCTGCTGCTGTGCCTCTGCCCGTGCACTGCCTCCTGCTGCCTGCACATCCTCCGCCGGCTGGGGTGCAGTCGTTGATGTGGCCACCCCTGCTGGACGTCCGACTCCCGACTGTGGCAGGGATGCCTCCTACACCAGCCTGGCCGCACCGTCAGAGGCAGCTCCACAGGGCACCCAGGTGACTGATGGGTGGGAAGATGGCACGGAGGACGACTGGCGCGTAGGGGGTTCAGTTGAGGAGGGGGTCGTAGCAAGCCCCAGCAAACGGAGGAATCCGGCCTGGGTGACCTGTCCCAGCAGGCTGACGTGGTCAACGAGCCATTCGAGATGACGTGCAGTCTCCTCATGAAAAGACTGCAGGTCACCTCGCATGGCCCGTTGACGCAACGCCACACCAGTCAGGACAGGCTCAACCCAGACCCGGATAGCCACGTCCGCAGGCAGAGGAAGGCCAGTTGACGTGAGCTCATCCCCTGCCTGAAAACGGGTCTGGACGTAGGCATCCCTGCTGGTGCAAGATGATGCAGGGACAGGATCAGGGACAGGATTGCACACAGGCACCTCCGCGGCGGCCTGTACTGCCTCCTGTCCCTGGTCCTGCACTGCACCACTAGCACCAGCGGGATCCCCACCTCCAGACCCCGTCTCTGTTGCTTGCACGGCCTCCTCCTCCACCAAACCCCCCACCAACCTGGATGACTCCGTGCCACCTTCCCCCGTTGGGCCCTGTGGGGTCCCAGCTGCCCCTTCTGCTGCCGAGGCGTCCAACTCCAACCTCTGCCTCTTGGACCTCCCCCCGGCAGCTGCGGCCTGGGACGCGGCACCGGACTCCTCACTCCCCGACGAGATGACAACATGGGAGGGGAGCCGGGCCTTGCGTCTCCGGCTGGTGGTGGGATCCCCGCCGCTGTGCTCCACAGCACCTTCTCCGCCCTCTTCAGTTGACGCTGCAGACAGGGAGAAATAAAACACAGGCATCAGGGCACTGTACAATGGACACATACACACATGACAGTTGTACATGAGTGGCATTGGCAAACCTCAGACATGTCATCACAATCCCCAACACACATGTCATTTCAACTCGCGCACATGAGCCATACCACAGCCATATCGCAACTGGCAGCACCATCCATACACATACAACAGCATGAGCAGGCAAAAGTGAGCCAGACATCACATGCAACACAGGAAGTGCACCACACATGTACACACACCACCACACTTGCATGCATGTGTACACCTCTGCCAAGTGTCGCAGTGTTCAGATGGGCATCCATGTCACATCTGCCCATCAGGCTTCCACATACCGCTGTCACATGCATCCATGTTGCATCACTGTTGCACCCTTGTCAAATACACACACATGCACATGTACACAGTGCTGATACATGCAGCTGAAAACAACATACATGCGTCACATCACTGACATGTCTACTTACATACACATTCATACAAACATGTGTGCCCACACAACTGCATTTGGCATGCAAGCCTACACACACAAGCATGTCTCACACATTCCAGCCCTCGCATGTGTTAGCCCCACGGCCCTGTACACCCCCACCCATACTCGACCCCATACAAACAGATGTGCAACCTGCACACTACTGAAAAATCAACACACGCACAGCTCACAATCAGGATGCATATACACTTACCGCTCGACTCCAGATGGGTCTGCCTCTCAAGGACCTGGACGTGGAGCGCTGGGGATGTGCGTTCCAGGACCCTCATCTGTTCTTCCGACAAGTGGGCCCAGCGCCCCTTGGCATCCGCTGCCTTCAAGAGGCGCCGGGCCTTGTTCAGGGTCCTGGACCTGAAGTCCTCCAAGCGCTTCTTGACATGTTGTAAGTCGCGGACTGCCACCCCCTCCGCGTTGATGGCAGTCACGATGTCAGTCCAGATCCGAGTCCGTCCTTCCTTTTCGGCGCGGGAACTTCCGAAGAGGGCATCATACTGCCCCAGGACTTGCTCCACCAGGACACCAACTTCGGTGGCACTGAAGCTGGTACCCCTCTGCCTCTCTGGCCGGGGGTTGTCAGTGGTCTCAGATGGTGTTTGCCCCGACATGACAACCCCAGAGTCAGGAGTGGGTGGGCAACTGGGTCCTGGGGCTGGGCTGTGGAGCGATGGAATCCCAGTCGGGAGTCTTCGGTTCCAGCAGGGGTGGTCACAGCAACAGCACCACTGGCTGATGTGCAGGCAGCAAATGGCATGGCACGTGGGCAGCAGGCAGTCAGGCAGCAGCAGATGGCAGGTGGGAGCGTGCTCGGGACTCTGGGGGGCAGTAGTTCGGCCTTCTGTGCAGGAGCGTGGTCTTCCGTGTGCTTACGCGTGGCCAGCTTGATACGGAGTGATTTGGCACGTGAAAATCCTGCACGTCTGTGTGTAAATCGAGGAAAGGCCCTTAGCGCGTATGCACGTCAGCACGCATATGCGATTTCATTGGACCAAAGGCCCTTAGCGCGTGAGCGCGTCTGTGACGTGAGGCGCGCGGGTGTTTCCCTCATTACACGTGATGACAGAGCACACGTGGATTTCCACCAATCGCGTGTGGAACTTCCTGCGCACCCCAGAAATACACGTACCCAGGCCAATCGCGTGTACGCTCACTTCCCGCCGATTACACGCGATGACACTGGGACGTGCAGTTTTACCACGTGTGCTCGCATATGCGATTCCATTGGCCCAAAGGCCACCATGCGCAGCTGTGATATCACGCGCATGGCCGTAGAGAATGGCGCGTGTAAATATAAAGAGATACACGTCCGAGTGTCAAAGCGCGTAATTGGTGAAAATGGCCTCATTGCGTATGCGCGTCTGTGACGTGTGTATAAAAGGTACGTGTAGAACACCATTTCCTTGTACGTGCTTTTCGTGGAGAGCGAGTGGGTGAAATCTGTACTTCTTGTCGGTTCACACGCGATTTACTTCACGGCGTTTCCATTTCGTACTCCTGTTACCTCTGACAGCTTTTTCTCTTTTCCTCTTTTTCCTGGGCCTGTTTCCTCAAACAGCTTCCCTACTACTGTTGTCCTGTCTCCTCAGACAGCGTACAATTCTTCTTTTGGCGGGGGTGTTGCCAGCGCGCACACGCGCATATTTTTCACGCTTTTGTTCCTGGCAGACGGTGAGTCGCGCACGTATCTAACATCTGTGCTTGCCCCGTGTGTCGCGGACCCCTTCAGAGGTCATTCTAGGCTGCGTGTGACACGCATACGTTCATTCTTGTGTTCCTGGGAGCCACAGCGTAGTGCAGGTTTATTTTTCCACGCATGTGGTCTAGGAGGGGTTGCGTGAACCTTACTTCGCTTTTTTGGGGTGCCTGTGCGTTGCGTGACCCGTCATCTTTCCCCAGGGGTGACATACAGCCTTGCTAGAGCACTAGGGTACGATTACCATCTGGTACCCAACCCCTTTGACCCCCAATTGCCCAGGACAATAGTTCACATCGACTCCCATACGCACAATAACATCAGTGCCATGGCTGGGAGGCGAACAAGCCGTAAGGGTGGCAAAGGTGGCCGAGCCCCAAGTGGTGGCCGTGGTGGATCCGGTAGGGGACGTGGCCGTGACTTGCAGGGTGCCCCTAGCCCCTAGCCCCCCATGTGTGGAGGAGCAGTCAGGGACACCCATGCCCCCCCCCCCCTGGTTGAGGTTACCGTGGCTGACACCATCCATGCTCAGCCCTTTTTGGACCAGCCCACTGTGGAACCAGACCTGGCACAGGGTGACTCCATGGCTGACTTCCAGGTCAGCAGGTCTAGGCCACGTGCACCAGTGAACGTTGGTGTCATCAGGCCACATGGATCAGGGGCAGCTAGGTCATCTGCTGCCCCGCGTAGGCAGGCTGGGGAGGCTGCAGGGGCAGCTGCGGCTCCATCCACCCCACCTCTCACACACTCATCCAGGACAGTGTCGGTCCAAATCCATCATGCTGACATTCCCCCTGACATCATCACACTTGAGATAATGCCTGCACCAACTCCCATGCTGAGTGTGCAATCCCACGCTCCTGCCCCTAGTGTCCAGAGCGGCGCAGGACACTCCGGATCCCCACCACCTTCCAAGCGGAAGAGGAAGAGTGCTCGTCCAGTAGAGGCTGATGCCCCAGACACGGCTACACAGTCCGGCCCATCAAGGAAGCCCAGCTTCAGGGAGGCCGAACTGAATGCACTTGTAGTGTATGTGTCCGCACATGACCGCAAAATGGTGATTGTTGCAGGATCCAAGACCACACCTGCACAACGTCAGGCACACTGGAAGACCATTGCGGACATCATAAGTGCCCTTGGAATCGTGAGACGCACAGCTAATGATTGCTACAAGCGCTGAAATGACCTGAAGCACAGGGCAAAGAATAAGCTGGCCTCAAGTCATGCCGCAAATCTAGTGACTGGAGGTGGGTCTCCAGCAGACGACATAGAACTCACTCCACATGAGCAGGTTCCTGGGACCTACGTCACGGAGGAACAGATCCAAGGCGTGGGAGTAGTGGCAGATTACGAGGCATTGTCCAGTGAGTGCACATGCATGTGTGTGTCATCCATGTGCATGTTGTGTGTGGGAGGGCTTCTGTTTGGGTGCCAGGGGAGGGTGTGTGTGCCTGAGTGTTTCGGCTCACCCATGTGCCTCTTCCTAATCATTCTTGGCACCAGCATTTGGGTATAGCAGCATCCCTTTGGCCAACATTAGACATCCAGCCCAACACCACGCCAGTTGCCCTTGGAGTGTCATCTTGCCACTACACTGTTGCTTATTTACCTCTGTTTATTCAGGCAGATTGTTTGCATACCACCACTTTTACTCTGGATTTGTCAGTCCTATTGTCACATGTCTGACATGGCTATGGTACAGTGGACTAGCTCAGTTTCGTGGACATGATTAGTTTGGACATGTCCCTGTGCTATAGGACCATTTTTGACTGGCAGCTGCATGTTAAACATTAGAACCATTACAATGAAAATAATCAATCATATGAACAAACTGGACTGAATGAATGATTGGTGACCTCCTCTCCGTCTTCACTTCATGGGTAGGGTACATGCCATCTGTGTGATGGCATGTGTATTTGACCTGCCAATCACTGGCCAATGTGTGATGGCACTGCTAGGCAGCATGCAGCAAATGTGTTCAACTTCCATCTTGGTGTCATCAATGTGTGGCATCTGCCTCCCCATCACAGGCAGTGACGGTGCATGCATGGGAGTGTTTTAGTCATGTGGGACATGTGTCAATCAAGTACTGTTTTTGTAGCCTCTCAGCCCTCATTGTGTGCCATAGTGCTAATGCCTGTTTCCATTTGTTTTCTTTTATGTCTTTGCAGGGGAAGACGCACCTGATACTGCTGCGGTTGTGGAGATGGTGCAGACCCAGGAGGGGTCTGAGGGCCGACCGACCACCAGTGAGGGACGTGGTGTGGTGGTGGGTGAGAACCCACAACTGCTGCAGGTCGTGCTCTCAAGGGGTGTCTCTGGCTGCACCTCCCCCGAGCTGTACTCAGGTGTTGATTCGGATGATGAGACCTACGTGCCGTCGCAGGTGAGTGTTCCTGGGAGGGATTCTGTTCTGTCCGACCCACCTGCACCAGGGTTAGAACCCTCAATGGGGATGTCAGTGTTGGCAGGTACGCCTTTGGTGGTTACGGATGCAGGGTCACACTCCGCGACATCTGATCCTGTTCCTGGGCCAACAGATCAGAGGGGGAATGCAGTCCTGCAGCCTCAGGCAGTGCCGGCACAGCAAGGCGCAGTTCACCTTGCCCCAGACAGGTGTGGTGCCCGCCGACGTGGTGGCCGTACGCCACCTGGCAATACCGCATGGGAGCAATCCATTTACGGTATGGCAACCCAACAGGCAGCATCATCAGAGATGATGGCTCAGGCCATGGATAGGGTGGCCACTTCCATTGTCCCCCCCGAAAGGCTGATGGAGCGACTACAGCAGGCAACCGACTCCATCTGGCAGTCACACAGGGAGGACATGTTGGCGTCCGACAGGGACAGGCGGGTGGCACTGGCGACTCTGCAGGAAGCCATCTCCATAGAGTACCAGGGCCACAGGGAAGCCCTGAGGCTGGAACTCCTTCACCTCAGGACGACTCTTGTTGAGCTTGAGGCTTCAACAAACCGAAGGACAGAACAGCAGCTGGAGCGTCTCACCCGTACGCTCTCAGCTGAGATGCAGGCAACTAGGGAGGAGGTCCGGGCATCCCGTGAGTTGTTGCATGGGGACCTCTGCACACTCATCCTCCAGAACGAGACCTACCACACCTGCATGCTTGCAGCCATGGAGGAACAGACTAGGGCTTTGCGTGGGCTGCCTCCCATAGTGCCACCACCTCCAGATGCAGCTGCAGAGGGTGAGAATAGCGACAGCAGTGATACTCCCACAATAGGGTAGCCGTGTAGGCCATGAGCCCATGGAGGTGTTTTTTTTCCGCAAGATCCACACAGGTGGGTTTTGGTGTGCGCCCTGTCCTCGGACCTCCTGGGTGGCCTCCCCAACCCCCCCGGGCCCATTAATGGCCATTTTCTTTTTTTTTTTTTTGATTTTTGATTTTTTTTTTTTTGGGACAGTGTCCGCCTGTGGGCATACGCTGCATTGTGGCTGGGCACATGCAGGCTTGTCATGGATTTGGTTCAGATGCTTGGGTTTTTGTCACACACACCCCTCCTGCTTCCCGTTTCCATGGGATTGCAAAGGGTGTGCCCAAGTGACATTGACGTACATGGTGACATTGGACTCCCATGAGCTGTGTGGGCAGTCTGTAGTCAATACTGTGTATACTTTCATAGTGCATATTGTTGTTGTAGTGTACACTGCGTGGTGTATTGATATGTGCCTCTGCATCCATCTCATCCTCCATATTTGCAGGTCCATTCCTCATGTCTTCACAATGCGGTCCACCTTGGAACTGGAGTCCATGTTGTATGCAGTGCACCTACACTCTTGCGTGGCGCTAACACTGTATACTTGCAAGTGTTTGGAGGGCTGTTATCATCAGGTGGTGAGGCTAACTAATTTTTAAGTCTGTAATGTCATGTTTAAGGTAGGTTGGAGGTTGTGTAGGTGATTGGTATTCTTGGTAAGTATTTGGTAATGTGGGTTGTAGGTCCTGCATTACTGTGAGCATTTCATGTGTGGACATGTTTCCATTAGGGACACTGTAGCTGCTGACACTTGGGGCATGTTGTGGGGATTCATTTCTTTCCTCTCACATTGCATGACATGCCATGGTGTGTTGTGTGGCCGTGCCGGGGAGGGGGTGGGTGACATGGCACTGTTTTCATGTAGTATTTTGCAAGTGGTTATTCATTTCTGCAGCATGGAAGTGTCTTTTCATGACACTGCATTGGTGGTGTTTGTGTAGGTAGGGATGCACACATTGTGACACTTCCACATGAACAATCTCAGGCTGCTATTGTTCTGACAGTTGACAGTCCCTTTGTTCGTCTTTATTGTCAGGTCGAGTCATCATTGCTTATCAGATGGTATGTGCCAGGCCTGTGTGCACTCCACTGGGGTGTGATTTCTATGTGAAGTAATTAGCCACCAGCTGCGTACGGGCTGCCTCACCCCGTGCCCTCTCCCCTCCCATGCGCAGCGGGCGTGCATGTGGTTGGGGAGGTGGGGGCACCACCATGTCCACGGCCAGGCCCCGGCGTGTTGCAACATTGTGCAGGACACATGCTGCCACTATGATCCTGCACACTACTGGGGGCGCAGATAACAGCTGCCCGCCAGAACGGTCAAGGGAGCGAAAGCGTGACTTGAGCACTCCGAATGTGCGCTCCACTATGCCCCGGGTTGCAATATGGGCTGTGTTGTATCTTACCTCTGGAGGCGTGATGGGGTTCCGAATTGGCGTCATCATGTGGGTGCTCAGAGGGTAGGCACTGTCCCCTGGTGAGGAGGTGATGGGTATCATTAGTGGGGTAGTGACATAACTCTGCATCTGACATGCATGCATGTGCAGTGGCATTCAAACTCACCAAGCAGCCATGTATCACCATGCCGGCCACCTTCTAGGTCCCGGCTTAGGGTAGACATTCGATAAATGAAGCTGTCGTGGGTGGACCCTGGATAGTTGGCATATACTGAGGTGATGATTCCCTTAGCATTACATACTACCTGCACGTTGATGGAATGCCAGTGCTTGCGGTTCCTATAGATGTGCTCAGATGCCCTGGGGGGACGTAGTGCCACATGGGTGCAGTCAATGGCACCTAGCACTTTTGGAAATTGTGCCACACCGTAGAAATCGAGGGTGGCAGCCTGCCTTTCTGCAGGTGTCCTGGGCAGGTATATGTGCCTACGGACTGATGGGCGTGCAGTGATGATGTTCAAGACCTGGTGTAGGCAGCGTGACTGCGTGGCCTGTGACACCCCACCCACTATGGCACTTGTCCGCTGAAATGATCCTGTGGCCAAGAAGTGCAGTACATTGAGGACCTTCTCCAGGGGGCTGAGTGCTTGGGAGCACAGGGTGGGTGATGTGAGGTCATCCTCCCACTCACTGACCAGGTCCAGTATTATGTGTGGGGGAAACCTGTACCTCCCATACACCTGGTCATCAGGCATCCCAAAAAGGCTGGTTCTGGGAGTGAAAATTCGGGCCCTCACTATCCTCCTCCTCCTCTTTTGGTAACCCACGGCCACTGCTGCTAGGAATGGTATATTCATCCTGGCGTATGAGCTTGTTTGTTGTTTGCGCGCACTTTTATGCTGCGCGGGTCGACGTACGCCTGCTTCATGCTGGCGTACGTGTGTCAGGATTGGACCCTTTTTCGGCACGTCGTAGGCGAACGTGTGAATCTTCCCGCCCACACCAGGAATACACGTAGCACGCTCTCACAGGCACAGTCGCGGGTAAATATTCCCGCCCACCCCTGGAATACATGTAACCCACTCCCACAGGCCCAATCGCGTGTGGAAGTTCACGCGCACCCCGAAGTACACGTACCCAGGCAAATCGCGTGTGGAAGTTCACGCGCACCCCGAAGTACACGTACAATCGCGTGTGGAACTTCACGCGCACCCCAAAGTACACGTACCCAGGCAAGTCGCGTGTGGAAGTTCACGCGCACCCCGAAGTACACGTACAATCGCGTGTGGAACTTCACGCGCACCCCGAAGTACACGTACCCAGGCAAGTCGCGTGTGGAAGTTCACGCGCACCCTGAAGTAAACGTACCCAGGCAAATTGAACGGCTGGGGGGTGGGGGTGGTGGGAGACATGGGTGGGGGCCTGGTGGAGGGTGTCTGTGGTGGCTGGGGGGTGGGGGTGGTGGGAGACATGAATGGGGGCCTGGTGGAGGCTGCCCCTGCACTGCTGGGGGGTGGGGGTGGTGGGTGACATGAGTGGGGGCCTAGTGGAGGCTGCCCCTGGTGGCTGGGGGGTGGGGGTGGTGGGAGACATGAGTGGGGTCCTGGTGGAGGCTGCCCCTGGTGGCTGGGGGGTGGGGGTGGTGGGTGACATGAGTGGGGGCCTGGTGGAGTCTGCCCCTGGTGGCTGGGGGGTGGGGGTGGTGGGAGACATGAGTGGGGTCCTGGTGGAGGCTGCCCCTGGTGGCTGGGGGGTGGGGGTGGTGGGTGACATGAGTGGGGGCCTGTTGGAGGCTGCCCCTGGTGGCTGGGGGGTGGGGGTGGTGGGAGACATGAGTGGGGGCCTGGTGGAGGCTGCCCCTGCACTGCTGGGGGGTGGGGGTGTTGGGTGACATGAGTGGGGGCCTGGTGGAGGCTGCCCCTGCACTGCCATGGGGTGGGGTGGTGGGTGACATGAGTGGGGGCTTGGTGGAGTCTGCCCCTGTACTGCTGGGGGGTGGGGGTGGTGGGAGACATGAGTGGGGGCCTGGTGGAGGCTGCCCCTGGTGGCTGGGGGGTGGGGGTGGTGGGAGACATGAGTGGGGGTCTGGTGGAGGCTGCCCCTGGTGGGTGGGGGGTGGGGGTGGTGGGAGACATGGGTGGGGTCCTGGTGGAGGCTGACCCTGCACTGCTGGGGGGTGGGGGTGCAGGGGGACATGAGTTGGGCATGAATGGGGGCCTGCTGGCAGGTGCCTAACAGTGCTGGGGGGTGGGGGTGGTGGGAGACATGAGTGGGGGCCTGGTGGAGGCTGCCCCTGCACTGCTGGGGGGTGGGGTGGTGGCAGACATGAGTGGGGGCCTGGTGGAGGCTGCCCCTGACTGCTGGGGGGTAGGGGGTGGTGGGAGACATGGGTGGGGGCCTGGTGGAGGGTGCCCCTGGTGGCTGGGGGGTGGGGGTGGTGGGAGACATGAGTGGGGGCCTGGTGGAGGCTGCCCCTGCACTGCTGGGGGGTGGGGGTGGTGGGTGACATGAGTGGGGGCCTGGTGGAGGCTGCCCCTGGTGGCTGGGGGTGGGGGTGGTGGGAGACATGAGTGGGGTCCTGGTGGAGGCTGCCGCTGGTGGCTGGGGGGTGGGGGTGGTGGGTGACATGAGTGGGGGCCTGGTGGAGGCTGCCCCTGGTGGCTGGGGGGTGGGGGTGGTGGGAGACATGAGTGGGGGCCTGGTGGAGGCTGCCCCTGCACTGCTGGGGGGTGGGGGTGGTGGGTGACATGAGTGGGGGCCTGGTGGAGGCTGCCCCTGCACTGCTGGGGGGTGGGGTGGTGGGTGACATGAGTGGGGGCCTGGTGGAGGCTGCCCCTGCACTGCTGGGGCGTGGGGGTGGTGGGAGACATGAGTGGGGGCCTGGTGGAGGCTGCCCCTGGTGGCTGGGGGGTGGGGGTGGTGGGAGACATGAGTGGGGGTCTGGTGGAGGCTGCCCCTGGTGGCTGGGGGGTGGGGGTGGTGGGAGACATGAGTGGGGGCCTGGTGGAGGCTGCCCCTGCACTGCTGGGGGGTGGGGGTGGTGGGTAACATGAGTGGGGGCCTGGTGGAGGCTGCCCCTGCACTGCTGGGGGGTGGGGTGGCGGGTGACATGAGTGGGGGCCTGGTGGAGGCTGCCCCTGCACTGCTGGGGGTGGGGCTGGTGGGAGACATGAGTGGGGGCCTGGTGGAGGCTGCCCCTGGTGGCTGGGGGGTGGGGGTGGTGGGAGACATGAGTGGGGGTCTGGTGGAGGCTGCCCCTGGTGGCTGGGGGGTGGGGGTGGTGGGAGACATGAGTGGGGGCCTGGTGGAGGCTGCCCCTGCACTGCTGGGGGGTGGTGGGTGACATGAGTGGGGGCCTGGCGGAGGCTGCCCCTGGTGGCTGGGGGGTGGCGGTGGTGGGAGACATGAGTGGGGGCCTGGTGGAGGCTGCCCCTGGTGGCTGGGGGGTGGGGGTGGTGGGTGACATGAGTGGGGGCCTGGTGGAGGCTGCCCCTGGTGGCTGGGGGGTGGGGGTGATGGGAGACATGAGTGGGGGCCTGGTGGAGGCGGCCCCTGGTGGCTTGGGGGTGGGGTGCAGGGGGACATGAGTGGGGGCCTGGTGGAGGGTGCCCTGCACTGCTGGGGTGTGGGGGTGGTGGGAGACATGAGTGGGGGCCTGGTGGAGGCTGCCCCTGCACTGCTGGGGGGTGGGGGTGGTGGGTGACATGAGTGGGGGCCTGGTGGAGGCTGCCCCTGCACTGCTGGGGGGTGGGGGTGGTGGGAGACATCAGTGGGGGGCCTGGTGGAGGCTGCCCCTGACTGCTGGGGGGTAGGGGGTGGTGGGAGACATGGGTGGGGGCCTGGTGGAGGGTGCCCCTGGTGGCTGGGGGGTGGAGGTGTTGGGAGACATGAGTGGGGGCCTGGTGGAGGCTGCCCCTGCAATGCTGGGGGGTGGGGGTGGTGGGTGACATGAGTGGGGGCCTGGTGGAGGCTGCCCCTGGTGGCTGGGGGGTGGGGGTGGTGGGAGACATGAGTGGGGGCCTGGTGGAGGCTGCCCCTGGTGGCTGGGGGGTGGGGGTGGTGGGTGACATGAGTGGGGGCCTGGTGGAGGCTGCCCCTGGTGGCTGGGGGGTGGGGGTGGTGGGAGACATGAGTGGGGGCCTGGTGGAGGCTGCCCCTGGTGGCTGGGGGGTGGGGGTGGTGGGAGACATGAGTGGGGGCCTGGTGGAGGCTCCCCCTGGTGGCTGGGGGGTGGGGGTGGTGGGAGACATGAGTGGGGGCCTGGTGGAGGCTGCCCCTGCACTGCGGGGGGGTGGGGTAATAGGGGACATGAGTGGGGGCCTGGTGGAGGCTGCCCCTGCACTGCTGGGGGGTGAGGGTGGTGGGAGACATGAGTGGGGGCCTGGTGGAGGCTGCCCCTGACTGCTGGGGGGTAGGGGGTGGTGGGAGACATGGGTGGGGGCCTGGTGGAGGGTGCCCCTGGTGGCTGGGGGGTGGGCGTGGTGGGAGACATGAGTGGGGGCCTGGTGGAGGCTGCCCCTGCACTGCGGGGGGTGGGGGTAATAGGGGACATGAGTGGGGGCCTGGTGGAGGCTGCCCCTGGTGGCTGGGGGGTGGGGGTGGTGGGAGACATGAGTGGGGGCCTGGTGGAGGCTGAGCCTGGTGGCTGGGGGGTGGGGGTGGTGGGTGACATGAGTGGGGGCCTGGTGGAGGCTGCCCCTGCACTGCTGGGGGGTGGGGCTGGTGGGTGACATGAGTGGGGGCCTGGTGGAGGCTGCCCCTGCACTGCGGGGGGTTGAGGGTGGTGGGTGACATGAGTGGGGGCCTGGTGGAGGCTGCCCCTGGAGGCTGGGGGGTGGGGGTGGTGGGTGACATGAGTGGGGACCTGGTGGAGGCTGCCCCTGCACTGCTGGGGGGTGGGAGTGGTGGGTGACATGAGTGGGGGCCTGGCGGAGGCTGCCCCTGAAATGCTGGGTGGTGGGGGTGGTGGGAGACATGAGTGGGGGCCTGCTGGAAGCTGCCACTGGTGGCTGGGGGGTGGGGGGAGACATGAGTGGGGGCCTGGTGGAGGCTGCCCCTGGTGGCTGGGGGTGGGGGCGGTGGGAGACATGAGTGGGGGCCTGGTGGAGGCTGCCCCTGCACTGCTGGGGGGTGGGGGTGGTGGGTGACATGAGTGGGGGCCTGGTGGAGGCTGCCCCTGCACTGCTGGGGGGTGGGGGTGGTGGGAGACATGAGTGGGGGCCTGGTGGAGGCTGCCCCTGGTGGCTGGGGGGTGGGGTGGTGGGAGACATGAGTGGGGGCCTGGTGGAGGCTGCCCCTGGTGGCTGGGGGGTGGGGGTGGTGGGTGACATGAGTGGGGGCCTGGTGGAGGCTGCCCCTGCACTGCTGGGGGGTGGGAGTGGTGGGTGACATGAGTGGGGGCCTGGCGGAGGCTGCCCCTGAACTGCTGGGTGGTGGGGGTGGTGGGAGACATGAGTGGGGGCCTGCTGGAAGCTGCCACTGGTGGCTGGGGGGTGGGGGTGGTGGGAGACATGAGTGGGGGCCTGGTGGAGGCTGCTCCTGGTGGCTGGGGGGTGGGGGCGGTGGGAGACATGAGTGGGGGCCTGGTGGAGGCTGCCCCTGCACTGCTGGGGGGTGGGGGTGGTGGGTGACATGAGTGGGGGCCTGGTGGAGGCTGCCCCTGCACTGCTGGGGGGTGGGGGTGGTGGGAGACATGAGTGGGGGCCTGGTGGAGGCTGCCCCTGGTGGCTGGGGGGTGGGGGTGGTGGGTGACATGAGTGGGGGCCCGGTGGAGGCTGCCCTTGGTGGCTGGGGGGTGGGGGTGGTGGGAGACATGAGTGGGGTCCTGGTGGAGGCTGCCCCTGGTGGCTGGGGGGTGGGGGTGGTGGGTGACATGAGTGGGGCCTGGTGGAGGCTGCCCCTGGTGGCTGGGGGGTGGGGGTGGTGGGAGACATGAGTGGGGGCCTGGTGGAGGCTGCCCCTGCACTGCTGGGGGGTGGGGGTGTTGGGTGACATGAGTGGGGGCCTGGTGGAGGCTGCCCCTGCACTGCTGGGGGGTGGGGGTGGTGGGAGACATGAGTGGGGGCCTGGTGGAGGCTGCCCCTGGTGGCTGGGGGGTGGGGGTGGTGGGAGACATGAGTGGGGGCCTGGTGGAGGCTGCCCCTGGTGGCTGGGGGGTGGGGGTGGTGGGAGACATGAGTGGAGGCCTGGTGGAGGCTGCCCCTGGTGGTTGGGGGTGGGGGTGTTGGGTGACATGAGTGGGGGCCTGGTGGAGGCTGCCCCTGGTGGCTGGGGGGTGGGGGTGGTGGGAGACATGAGTGGAGGCCTGGTGGAGGCTGCCCCTGGTGGCTGGGGGGTGGGGGTGGTGGGAGACATGAGGCTGCCCCTCCACTGCGGGGCGGTGGGGGTGGTGGGTGACATGAGTGGGGGCCTGGTGGAGGCTGCCCCTGCACTGCTGGGGGGTGGGGTTGGTGGGTGACATGAGTGGGGGCCTGGTGGAGGCTGCCCCTGGTGGCTGGGGGGTGGGGGTGGTGGGAGACATGAGTGGGGGCCTGGTGGAAGCTGCCCCTGGTGGCTGGGGGGTGGGGGTGGTGGGAGACATGAGTGTGGGCCTGGTGGAGGCTGCCCCTCCACTGCGGGTCGGTGGGGGTGGTGGGTGACATGAGTGGGGGCCTGGTGGAGGCTGCCCCTGGTGGCTGGGGGGTGGGGTGGTGGGAGACATGAGTGGGGGCCTGGTGGAGGCTGCCCCTGGTGGCTGGGGGGTGGGGGTGGTGGGTGACATGAGTGGGGGCCTGGTGGAGGCTACCCTTGCACTGCTGGGGGGTGGGGGTGGTGGGTGACATGAGTGGGGGCCTGGTGGAGGCTGCCCCTGCACTACTGGGGGGTGGGGGTGGTGGGTGACATAAGTGGGGGCCTGGTGGAGGCTGCCCCTGGTGGCTGGGGTTGGGGGTGGTGGGTGACATGAGTGGGGGCCTGGTGGAGGCTGCCCCTGGTGGCTGGGGGGTGGGGGTGGTGGGAGACATGAGTGGGGGCCTGGTGGAGGCTGCCCCTGCACTGCTGGGGGGTGGGGGTGGTGGGTGACATGAGTGGGGGCCTGGTAGAGGCTGCCCCTGCACTGCTGGGGGGTGGGGGTGGTGGGAGACATGAGTGGGGGCCTGGTGGAGGCTGCCCCTGGTGGCTGGGGGGTGGGGGTGGTGGGAGACATGAGTGGGGGCCTGGTGGAGGCTGCCCCTGGTGGCTGGGGGGTCGGGGTGGAGGGAGACATGAGTGGGGGGCCTGGTGGAGGCTGCCCCGGCACTGCTGGGGGGTGGGGTGGTGGGTGACATGAGTGGGGGCCTGGTGGAGGCTGCCCCTGCACTGCTGGGGGGTGGGAGACATGAGTGGGGGCCTGGTGGAGGCTGCCCCTGGTGGCTGGGGGGTGGTGGGAGACATGAGTGGGGGCCTGGTGGAGGCTGCCCCTGTTGGCTGGGGGGTGGGGGTGGTGGGAGACATGAGTGGGGTCCTGGTGGAGGCTGCCCCTGGTGGCTGGGGGGTGGGTGTGGTGGGTGACATGAGTGGGGGCCTGGTGGAGGCTGCCCCTGGTGGCTGGGGGGTGGGGGTGGTGGGAGACATGAGTGGGGTCCTGGTGGAGGCTGCCCCTGGTGGCTGGGGGGTGGGTGTGGTGGGTGACATGAGTGGGGGCCTGGTGGAGGCTGCCCCTGGTGGCTGGGGGGTGGGGGTGGTGGGAGACATGAGTGGGGGCCTGGTTGAGGCTGCCCCTGCACTGCTGGGGGGTGGGGGTGGTGGGTGACATGAGTTGGGGCCTGGTGGAGGCTGCCCCTGCACTGCTGGGGGGTGGGGGTGGTGGGTGACATGAGTGGGGGCCTGGTGGAGGCTGCCCCTGCACTGCTGGGGGGTTGGGGTGGTGGGAGACATGTGTTGGTGATCAGTGGTGCAAGGTGACATGTGGGTTGGTTGGTGGGCATGGCCATGGTGGATGGGTTGCCTTTGGGACATGAGCAGGGGTGCAATGTAGTACCCTGTGGTGTGGGCTGCCTGCAGGGGCCGTGGAGGGTGTAGAGGGAACACCTGGGGGGACCCACATGGCCAAATCACGTGTAGCATTCGCCCGCACCACCGAAATACACGTACCCAGGCAAATCGCGTATGAAACTTCCCGCGCACCCCTGGAATCCACGTAACCAGCCAAATCGCGTGTGAAACTTTGCGCGCACCCCTGAAATCCACGTACCCAGCCAAATCGCGTGTTGAACTTCCCGCGCACCCCTGAAATCCACGTACCCGGCCAAATCGCGTGTGGAGCTTCCCGCGCACCCCTGAAATCCACGTACCCAGCCAAATCGCGTGTTGAACTTCCCGCGCACCCCTGAAATCCACGTACCCGGCCAAATCGCAAGTGGAACTTCCCGTGCACCCCTGAAATCCACGTACCCAGCCAAATCGCGTGTGAAACTTCCCGCGCACCCCTGGAATCCACGTACCCAGCCAATTTGCGTGTGAAACTTCCTGCGCACCCTGAAATACACGCACACGTTATTTTTCAGTCAGCGGGTGTCCGTGTTTGTGGGTACCCCTTTGCACGTCATTTGTGCTGGAGGGCCACAGTATAGGACATACATCATAGCTGTATATAGGTGCTGTTTGTTGGCGCACCTTTTGGCGCACATTTTTTACAGGCGCAGGGACGCTACCGCCTGCTTTCTTGTGGCGGTCGTGTTTGTGCCTGTGCGATGGTTTGACCGTGCGCTGTTTTGCCCCATTCGATTTCATGAATACGTGTTGTAGGCGACCGTGTGGGCGTTCCGCGCACTTGCACCCTGTACTTCCCCCGTGACGCCCACATTTTGGCAAGTTGTTCCCCATTCCGAGTGTTACGCCCCGTGTTCCACCTACTTTTGTTGTGTGCGCGGCGCTATGTGCGATTTTCGCTGTGGCCTGTGCGATTTTCGCTGTGACCTGGCGCACCCCGTTAGATGGCCTGTGCGCCAACGTGCGCCGCACACTTTTTTAGCGCACATCAGATGGTTTTTTCGCGCACGCCCTTCCATGAATCGAAGTGCGCTGCTTTTCGTGCGATGTTCGCACTTGCACTGCGATTTTCGCAATTCCACTGCGATTCACACGTTTTTGCCCACTTGCGCTGCGCTAATTATTCCATGAATCGGCCTCTGAATCTGTGGACCGAACCCAGATATCACACATTTTATTTGTCCCTACTTGTTGGTCATTTAAAAACAATACTGAACAGATTTACAAACAATTTACAAAAGCTCACTTTCAGGACCAAGCATCGGCTACTGCCGATTATTTTGTGACAATCCACCCCGCGGTTTGGTCTGTAGGCGTGAGCACATTTTTCTTTCAATTGCCTCTATGGGAAAAACACAAAATATGGGACCGCCCATATAACTTTGCCCCCCCCCCCCCCTTGATCTAACCTCACCAAACCTCTCAAGATCAATCTGACAGGGTCATGTACATGTTTTGCAAAGTATTGTGAGGTTTTGTCCATGGCAGCAAAGTTATAAGCCACACAAAAAGTGTTCTTCCTATGGGTGGAGCAACTTAACTACAGGGCCGTTACTGGAGGCCCTGAGATATATACTTTCAAGTAAAGCCACATCATCTATGAGTTCACTGATGGAATATCTGATTAGACCACAACACTAACTGGCTATGGCCAGTGCCTTCGGCCGTGCCCACTGTATATTGGTAAACCTTTTTTTGTTTGTTATATTTTAATACATTAAGGGGCCACTTTGTATGGCCTAATGGCTTTGGCTTTCGTCAGTGTCCACTGTATATTGTAAAACACTAACCAGACACTAGCAATGTCCATCGGCCATGTACTTTGTCCATAGACTTGGTCATGGCAAACACCACAGCCTAAATTGTTATTTAGTGAATCAATGCTTTTATTAGCAAAGTCATATTTGATATTATGTCTGATGCTGTTACAGATGTAATCAGTGGAGTTATATATCATGTAAACAGGGATGTCATCAGTGATGTCAACAGTGATTCCATCAGTGGTTTAATAGATAGTATAATTAGTGATGTCACCAGTGATGTTAGTATTGTCATCAGAGATGTGATCAGGGATGTCATCATTGTTGTCATAGGCTGCACAAGAGGGCTCACAAAGTAAAGGTGGCTTTAGCTGAATTTCAGGGGTTTTGTTACATTACGTTATCATCTTAATGCCCCTGCAACTAAAGTTTTTGCCTTCAATTTCAAGGGTTTTGTTATTCCACAGAATTCTTTTCACACCACTGGCCATGCCCTTCTATCGCTTCTGCTTTTGGTTGCCTCAGAATTCTTGAACCAAACTGTACTTCCAATCTCCGGATTCTTCACCATCGAGCTGACCGTTGAACCAATGTTAGTAGCCCTGACAATCTACACTTCTTCAAGCATTGCTTCCTGTCTAGAACAACATGGCTGCTATCCCAGAACTGCTGAGCTGCATGTACAAAACCTGTTCACCCTTGAACCATGCTAGCTGAGCACTTTGTTGCCTCAGCCCAATTCACAAGCTCTTAGTTGCACCTGTCTCCTTTTAACTGCCACTTGACCCGCCAGCATCTTCAAAGTGAATCATCATCGCCAGTCGAACTGACTGGCATATTCTTGAGCCCCAATAATCGGATGCCGAATTCAACAGCTTGAACCAGAGTGTGTATCCAGTCTCCAGAATCTTCATCATCAAATCAACCGTCAAATTGACCCTGGTGGCCTTCACAATCTGCAGCACCATGAGCACTTCATCAAACCTATTACAAAGAACAGTGCCTCCAGTCATGTGCATCATCACAGGTGAACTGGGTGTTGAACTGGCCCGAATGGCCCTATTGATCAGCATTTCTGCTAGCATCTCCTTCAGACAACACAAGCTCTTTTTCAACCTCTGCAAGAACAGACTCCCAGTTCATTCCCTTCTAACCACCAATAACCTCAGACATATTTTATTGACTGATAACTACCCCCTCTATCCACTTTTGGGCAACTAGAGAGGGGTTAGGTCACTGTTAGTCTCTGTTTTCACACAAGAACATATCCTTTTGAAGAACATTGTCATTTTTACTTGTTTCCCACTCATGATTCATTACTCAGAGAACTACATCTTGCTATTGTTGCTTATTCTGTGTTCTTTCCATAGGGGTCGGTTGTGTGTAGTGTTTTCCAATTGAGCTATTTTTGAAGATATTTTTTTGTATTGTATCATACAGTTAAATGAATAACTTTGAATACATATCATCAGGGTCATACCTTATATACAAGTATAGCCCGCCAGTAAAATACATTCAATCAAAATACATTTCTCATATACAAAAAAGTCCTATCAATTAAAAGAATCAAGGAAAGAAAGAAAACAAGAGGAAATAAAAAGTAAGAGAATTCACTCCTCTAGCATTTGAATTATGCCATACACATCTCTCCACATTTTAGCAAGAGAAACAATGAGTCACTTGCGGGAACCAGACATGAAAATATTCCATAGGATGGCCAGGGGGAGAGAACATCAAACCCTGATGCTCTAAGGGCCCTTCTAAGTAGCTGAGCCATGGCATCACAGTGTGAAAGGAGATGTTGTAGCGTTTCCACCTCATCATCGCCACAGAAGCAACATAATCTCTCCCCCCTAGATGTTTTAGACCATGGGCCAACAATCTTGAGTGTATTCACAGCATTACATTTCGGTGGAGATAGTGCCACACAATATGGTTACCCAGGAACTTACAAATATAGGGAGGGATAAGCTGCCTTTCAAGTATATAGGGATAGAACCCATCAGCCGTAGACTTGGAGGCCAAGGTGACAATCATTTGTTCATGCTTGAGTGTCACCAAGTTCCCCTCATCACAGGCTTAAATTGCTTCAAAATAACAGCAGAAGATCCTCCCAGGTGCTCCAGAACCTCTGATCAACAAGGCTCTGCATCTTTCCCAGATTTGAAAGCTTCATGTAGACAACCTTCATAGTGAATGCCTTCTACCAA
Organism: Ambystoma mexicanum; assembly: GCF_040938575.1. Classification (NCBI taxonomy): domain Eukaryota; kingdom Metazoa; phylum Chordata; class Amphibia; order Caudata; family Ambystomatidae; genus Ambystoma; species Ambystoma mexicanum. Next base: position 917,354,275 of record NC_090930.1, on the reverse strand, counting down.
ATCCCCATGAAAGTGTTACTTCGGGCGTGTGCTACTCTCCAATATAGTATCAAGCTGCTTAACAAAAAGTCAGGTAGAGGTCGAACTCCAAGGTGATCATCTCAGCCGGGACATAGGATGGTCAATCTCATGAGACGCCTAAGAAGTTTGATTTCAATCTTGGTTAGGATCCCCAGTGTGCCCAAGCCCCAAACCTCAGTTACATAACAAAGGATGGAAACAATTTCTGCAGTAAACAATTTGAGCAGTGCTCCCACTGTGTAACCTCCCCCTGGCTCACAAATTAACTAACGGCCCCCCAGAATTCGAGCAGAGCGCACCTTTAAGCTGCTCATTTGGGATGTGCCTCTGGAATTAGCTTCAAGAACAATGCCAAGATAAACATACTGGCTCACAACCTCAATTGGGGTTCCGTTCAAATTCCAAATTACTCTAACTGCAATCTCAAAGACCATGATCTTGGTTTTGGCAGTATTTACCCTCCGAGAATTCAGGGCCGAGTATGAGTTGATGTTAAACAATGAGGTTTGGAGGCCACTTGGCGCAAAGTCCAAGATGATTATGTCGTCTGCGTACCCCATCCATAGTACCACATTTTTGCCAAGCTTGGGCGGGAGGCACTTAGTGTCAGCCAAAGCTAGCCCCATATCAGAGAGGTATAGATTGAAATGGATGGGGGTCAAGATGCAGTCCTGGTTCAGGCCGAAGTCTGTGTGAATCCAGGCCGAAGTTCCCCCATGACCCTCCAGCCTTATTTTAACACAGGTCTCAGCGTGCAACAACATAATCATCTTTAACACACCAGACAGAATGCCCCGACTATCCAGCTTCCCCTACACCCTGGCACGATCAACCATGTTGAATGCAGCACTGTAATTCACAAATGCTGCGTATATGGGTCTCTTGCAAATTATCTGTGCTTGCTCAATAACGTCGAGAGTGCCAGATGTCGAGCAGCCCTTTCTGAAACCAGTCTGGTTCCAGGGAATGATGTTACCAGCCTCTGCCCAGTTGGTCAGCTCGTCCAATAAAATCCATGCAAATACCTTGGATGAAATGTCAAACATGGCCAGGAGGCGATAATCGCAGGCATCAGCTGGAGCACCTTTCTTGTAGAACGGAGCCAAGATGCTGTCATGCCAAGAGCAGGGGGGGACCTGGGTAATCGCAATACAGCTAAATAGATGATAGTGGACCCTTGCCAAGAGGAAGTTATCAGCCTTGATGATCAAATTGCAGGGCCCATCCAGCCCCAGCGCTCTGGAGGATTTGCGAGCACCAATGAACCCGGCAATCTCCTGTATGTCTTTTCCAAAATTTCAGTGCCCTATCTCCATAGGGACAAAGGACAGTTGAGAGTGTCCCAGGGTAGATGTAATGTAGGCGATCCATTCAGACTCAGGGATGCCGTTAAGGTCTGATGGAGGAGAGCTTTGGCCATTGACAATCTGCCAGTATTTTCTCAAATCTTTGTTAATTGTAGTCATCACCATATCACGCACCTTTTGCCATTCTCTTGAGTACTTAGAATAGGTGGCCTTAATCATCCTCCCGCCTTCAGCATGTGCCACTGGGTCAGCCACCTCCTGCAACAATTTCTGCAACACTTTCCGAATCGATCTCTTTTTTTCGCAGCAGTGTCTGTGTAGCTGTGTAGCTGAACAGGGCCAGAGGCCCTCCGATTATTTCCATTATTGTCCATTCGGATACTCTCAGGGACCTGAGCAATAAGGCCCTTAAATTGTGCTATTTTCACAATGCCCACTGATACGTCTTTCCGCAGGGAAGAAACTGGCCCCATTGTTGGAAAATCAGAGAAGACCCTTTGTGCAGTTACCATTGTGGCTTCGATTCTAGTGGCATTGCAACCCACTCTGGTCATTGCTCTATTGAGGGTTACAGCCCATGTATTACGGTCACTATAGCTGGGACACTCCATGTCTAGAGATAAGATGACAGGATAGTGGTTGCTCTTAAAATGATGGTGGATGCCCATATACATTACGACAGATGGATCATTAGCCACAAATACATAATTGATAATGCTGGAGCTGGAAGGAGAGCACTGGGTGAACGGTGGTGGACAGTCCGAAGCACCGGCCCCATTCACCATAACAAAACCCTGTGAATAAAGATGAGTTGCCCAACATAAACCCCTGGAACATCTGAAATCAAATCTAGACTCACGCCTCGGGCCGGTATAATGTACATCCTTGTTCCCAGTCTCAGGATCTTAATTGTTGGGAATCCTAGAGGTGAAATCCCCAAACAAGATAGTTGTAAGAACGCTGGTCTCAGAGTCGAGCCACCCCACCAGGTCCTTCATTACAGTCCTATGGGGGGCAGCATATGGAGGATTGTATACGTTAACAAGCAAAATATCCTGTGCCCCAAGCGAGTTAATCCCAGACAGCCAAGCAATCAGGATATTTGGTGAGTCACGTTGGATATTGGTCAATCGCAAAGGTTTTTTAGCACCCAAGATCAGACAGCCCATTGGCCTGCCCAAATTCCCTTTGATTGCAGGTTTATGAAGTATTTCCCACACATCTAGCACCAATGGGTCCACCATCCAGGCCTCTTGCCGAGCCAGTACACTCAAACAATCCACATGCCCAAACAGACCATCATATTCAAACAGATGTGTGTGCCCCCTAGTCCCTAGTGTTCCAGCTTATGAAAAAAGAGGAGTGGTTAGGGATGCCTCAGGTTTCTCTGTCAAACCATCCCTACAAACCACTCCAATGGCTATCCCCATTAGCAGTACCAAAGGCTACCTCCCCCATATCCATATTGGGTAACCCACAGCCCTGTAGGATGTTAGTTATGACAGGGTTGAGCTTGGCTAGAGCACAGGGGGTGCCCACTGGATTAAAAGTGGACTGGACTACTGCAATGCACTGTACCTAGGAGCCAACAAATACGTCATCAACAAACTACAGACACTGCAAAATAATATGGTCAGAACTGCCCTGAACCTCCCCACCAGAGAGCATATATCCAATGCAAGGAGAAACCATCACTGGTTGAACATTAGTGACAGGATCCTCTTTAAAACTGTGTCATTAACCTTCAAATGTCTTAATAATGCAGCCCCTCCATACCTGAAGGAAAGAATAAGTAGAACAACTTTTGCACGACCTTCTAGGACATCCAATTCCTATTGCCTGCAAATACCTAGATTCAGACTTAAAAAAACAGGAGGCAACAGCTTCAAAGTAAAAGCGGCCCAGCAATTGAATGCACTACCAGTTGAGCTCAGAAGGGATCAATCCTATTACAGCTTCAGATGCAACACCCTCCCCTGGTTACGCCTTAACGACCATTAAGACTATTGATCGCAGTTGTATGTTTACTTGTATGCTTGCTACCTGTACCTCTCGACATTTGTAACTAAGCCTCTAAGTACTCTCTGTAACCTTCTTTAACTGTAACTAAGCTTTAAGTATTCTTGTTATGCTGTGTGCCCAGTTACCTATGGGTTCGGTACACCCTACAAATCAATTAAAAAAATTAACAAACAAACAAAAGTCACAGCCTCTTTTATGCATTTGCTGATTACGGGTTTAGGCCCACTAACCGGACCACTCCCATGCATAAGAGATGGAAGGATGTTACAGCTCAAAGCAACACATTCATAACCAACTGTGAAAAGCACTTTTGAGTGATCAATGGCATAGTCAACCATGGAGCCCAGAAAGGTAGAAAAAAGGTGACATATTCGGCACCCTCACATTGAAGTACATCCTTGATTTAGCTGCTACCGATAGAACGGAGCAGGATGATTGAATGGAATAACTACAATATTCGGGCTTGATTCAGAAAGTCAGATCGATCTCTGCGGAAGAAGCTCCTGATTTTCAGTGCCCTTTCGGTAGGCCCTGTAAAGGGGTTCACATTAGTAGATCCTGTTTCAGTCCTAGTAGATGTAACTGAGGATGGGTACACTGATGTAGGTGCAGAGCCGACTGCTGGGCCATGTGAAATCCTGGCCACCATACCCTTAACCCAGGTATGGCTTATATCTATAGTTTAATGTGCCAACAGGACAGCACTCTAATAGCAATGTAGGTATTGGGACAGGGTTGCATATCGTAAAGGCTGCCCCTGTGCTATAGTGACTTTGGCTGTCACTGCAGCAGTCCAGAGGGCACTTGTAACCCCTGAACCTGCTCTGTGTCATAGAGAGCAGGTGTTGAAGATTAAGCTACTGATGCAGCTGGCCACATGTGTTCACTGTGCTTTTGGCATGTAGCTTTGTGAAAGGAGGACCTAATTAGCAGGTCACCCTTTCTGAAATCGAATTAACCACATCATTTTATTAGTTAATACAACTAAATAAAAAGTAGGGCTTCTGCACCCTTGCCAAATGGCAATTCCTCACACTCCCCCCAAGAATTTACTGGCCCCATCTACCCATCCTCTCTGCCCTCATGTGAACTCCTCAAATGCCTGGCTCTCACGGTGTCTCCTGTATCGATCTGAAGCTGAAGTGCGACCAATCTCACCAAGGTCATTGCCATCCATGCTCTTCTGTCCCTCACCCCACGGGAGTACTACCACCTCCTGATCAACAGCAAGCAACAGCACTACAATAATCCTAACATAACCCAGCCACTCAAGCCACTGCCATCCACACACACACCCAAGAACATGCGAAAACAAGTGCGGAACATGTGTGGAGATCCGGAGAATGTGGCTCCATGATAGTCTCAGACCTCTGCCTGGCTTACAAAGCCTCTGCTCACCCCACCCCTCCTCTGAGGCCCTATTGGTAGTGGCACTGTGGCAATATGCACAGGCAAGCCGAACAATTGGAGATACTTAAATTAGACAATTGAAAACTTAACTTTGTGGATCATCCTGAAAAGGTTCAACAGATTTACTGATGCCTCCTGGAGCAGGGCAGTGCTTACAAGTGAATCAATACCATGTGCAAATGCAACTGCAAGCCATGAGGAAACCTCCTTCTAATATCAAATCGAATTGACAAAAAATGGCATTACAACTAGAAATACAATTTCTTTGTATCATTTGCTTTTATTTCTCAAAGCTGCAATTTAATTTATTGTACTAAAAACATGTATTCGACTGTAAAAACCTGTCCGCTTAGTAGGGGCCACGCTATGGTCACTCCGTGCGATGACCAAAATAATTCATCAGCCCATTTTACAAACTCTATTGTGAGGAAGGAGAGGCGATTGCTTTTTTCATGGGAGCTGAACCAGACATCCGTGGTTTGATTAGGAAATGGAAACCTCGTTGGTAGGTCATCAATGTTACTTGTATTTCAGCGAAATAGAATTTCAGAGGTACTAGTGAATTCCAAACCCAAGTCAGGTCAAGCAATTCAGTTATTTCGAAGAGTACATTGCAACAATATCTCCAGCCCTGTTTTCTATTTCTAAATGTTATATTGGCTTTCCAGGGAGTGTGGAACTGCACATATTTATAGAAAAAAGTCAATGCAGTGAGAATAAAAAGAAGTCCAAGCAGATGGAATGCAGTCAGTTAATGAAGTTCAGGTCTCTGCTGCTTCTTGATTGGAGCAGAAATATATCAAACCACATTACACCTAACAATGTTGCCAATCCTCATTGTAATTATGAAGGTGCACTACTGCATCTCTGATTTGAAGATTATGGGAATCTGAGAAAAGAGCGAGCCAGTTTAACAAAACCCTTACATCAAACCTTGGCCTGACAGTTTTATATCCAAGCAGTCTACTGGAGGTTCATCGTTTAATCGGAGCTTAAAATGTGCAAGTGGCGTGATACAAATGATTAGCTACTTGATTTATATTTGTCACTTGCACTAAAGTCCTGTTAAAATCGTGCATTAACAAAGCCATCAGTTTTTGATTCTGTATAGGTATTGGATAGGCATTTGCCAGACAATGCATCATATGCCCAGGAATTCACACCATTTACCAGGTGTTACCACTCATCTTAAGGTAGTAATATTATGGCAGTGCCTGGAAAATGGCTATCCCATGCCTGTACAAAAGTCCAAACTTGGCTTTTGCAATATTTGTTTTGCAACTGTTTCGGATTGGTTATATTTTGAGAACGGTCCTTGTTTTCATTCCTACTGCTTGAAATGCCGTTTTTGAACTGAGCATTTTGCAAACCTAAATGTTCAGCAGAGAATGGGAGGATTTTTCTGGACACGAAATGTCCTGGGTGTTGGCTGGACTGCTCGTTTTAACAACATTTCCCTCCCTCCCCTTACTCCACACTACAACACTCCTGCTGCCAGCTGAACATGCAAGGTCAAAGAGTAAGTAATATAATTAAGCTCACTTTATATACATTCGTAATGAAAATGGAGGCATAGAAACAAGCTGTATTACCATTGTGCTGTCATTTTCTCCACCATGTGCCAAAGTTTTGCCAGGGCACTTAATTTTATGCTTACATAATTATTTATTTTATTTATAATGCGCCTATACACTATGGGCCTCATTATGAACCTGCCGGTCTGGAAAGAATGGTGGCGGTAAAACCACTGCCACCGTTCTTTCCAGACCGGCTGATTAAGAGTCCTGCAGGCAGGAGGTGTCACTCCCGCCAGGTCTGACCTGGTGGGATTTACACCACCCGCCTGCAGGCAGACATGGAAACACTGCCTCCTTCATAGACCAAACTAGTGTTTCCATTGTCCCCATGGAGTCCTTTGGGGGTCCATATGAATGAGGATTTACAGAATTCCGCCTCCGGAATTCCCGGGTCAAAGGGGTCGTAATTCCCTGGTGATTCCGGGAATCACGGAGGCGGAATGGTAATACGGGTCCGGCGGTAACCTGCCGTTTTTTTCCGCACAGTTACCGCCAGACTCGTAATGAGGCCCAATGTGTTTCAAGGCACAAAAAGACAAAGGGTTGGGCAAAGGGAGGACAACGAAAACAAATAACAATCCTACTAGGACTTGTGACATACGGAATGTGGACGGAAGAGTGGCGGTCAGGGAAGAGGGCTAATGGGAAAAACAAGTGCCAGGGGAGGCCAGGTGGACCGAGGCAGGGGAAATCAGAGAGTACAGGGGAAGGAAGGTCCACAAGGTTAGTGTGAGGTAAGGAGCTGGAAGGTCTACAAGGGTGCAGGCCCAGCCAGGTAAGTGCGGGGGCCAGGGGTTGAAGGGCAGTGGAGTTTGACCGGAAGCAGACAGGGACATTAGTATGGGAGGGGGAGAGGGAAGAAAGGAGAGAAAAGGAAGGTCTTGAGAAGCTTCTGGAATTTGAGGAGATCTGGCTTAAGTCGGAGAGGGACAGGAGGCCGTTCCAGAGGGAGACGGCTGCGGAGGAGAAAGATCTACCCCCCACTCTCTGCTTGGAAAAGCATCTGATCTGCAGAGAGTTAGAGCTAGACAATCTAAGGGCTCTAGCAAGGCAGTATTTAAGGCTAGAGAGTTGGGTGTAGAGGGCTTCCAGGCCCCAGAAAGCCTTGTGGATGATGCAGAGGGTCTTGAGCTTGGTCCTCACAGCAACCGAGAGCCAGTGGAGAGATTTTAGGGCTAGACACATGCAGTCCCTGGGCTTGAGGCCAAGGATAAGTCTTGCAGTCCTACTTTGGATTAGTTGAAGAGGGCAAAGGGAGGATTTAGGCAGATTGAGGAAGAGGCCATTACAGTATTCCAGCCTAGAGAGGATCAGAGTTCTGGAGACAGTGAATCTCCAGGGGAAGGTGAGGAAAGGGAGAATGCTTTTGAGGAGGTACAGCTGAAAGTGGGCCTTCTTGGCAAGGTCTGTGAAGTGAAGAGAGAAGGAGAGAGAGGACACAAAGATGCCAACTAAGGTTTTTTGCTTCACAATAGGGTGAGGGGAGGGGGCCCATGGATGGCAGCCAGAGTGCGGGAGGGAAAAAGGGAGCAGGGGTCCCAATGAGAAGGATCTTTGTCTTTCTGGTATTAAGGCAGAGATCATTAGCAGAGCACAGTGCCTCAACAGCAGACAGGCAGTAAGGAATGAGAGAGGAAGAGGAGGATGAGGAGGAGGGGGAGGAGGGGGGGGGGAGCAGGAGAGAAACTTGAAGGAGAGTTGTATGTCATCCGCATAACACCGGAAGTTAGGCCAGAAAGTGGAGATCAAGTGGGCTAGAGGAGCCAGATAGCTATTGGACAGCCAAGGCGAGAGGATGGAGTCCTGTGAGATGGTGGCGAGAAAAGGGCTATGTTGAAGCTGGGAAGGTCGGTCCAAAAGGACAGAGGTCAGCCAGTCCAGAGCCAGGTCTGTGATGCCAATGGTATCACAGAGCTGATTAATCAGGGTAGCAAGATTGACCTTATCAAAAGCAGTGGACAGGTCAAGAAGGATGAGAATCAAAGGAGAGGTGGAGTCAATATTAGAGAGCAGGTGTTCAGGAGAGCCGTTTCTGTGCCTGTGGCAGCTCTGAAGCCAGAGTGGTGGAGTTTTGCTTTGAACATGGCTGAATAAAGTGCAACTGAAATTCTTGCTTTGCAGTAGGATTTTTTTAAAACAAACATAATTGCACATACCGAGTTATTAGTTCCATCAAATGCCTTGACAAACTAACTGGATTTGTGCTGTATGGATTGTATGTAATCTTTGTAAGCAGTTATATTGCATGTATGCATCTTTGAATGAGACATTGGGCCTCATTACACGGACGGTGGTAACCATGGCGCTATTAGCGCCATAGTTGCCGCCGGTATTTTACCGAGTCCGCCATGGTGAATGGCAGAATTACCGCCCCATTCCAAGGTCTGTGGGGGCGGTAATTCCCCATTCACCATGGCACTTCCCCATTCCCAGTTTTGCCCCATAGGGCTCAATGGGAATAGGGAAGGCGGTAATTACGGTATCACAAATTGCGGTACCGTAATTACGTCCAAGGTCCCTTTGCGGGTCCCGTACTTAATGGCTGGTAAAACCCGGCCGTTAAGGTAGGGTCCCACAAAGGGACCTCGTAGTAAGGCAGTAAGGATTTACAGGCACTGGTACCCTTACCGGTACCAGTAAACCCTTACCGCCATCCGTGTAATGAGGCCCATTGTAAATAAACACACAGGTTGTAGGTCACATGTCTATGATCCCTTTAAAGCTGAATAGCTTGAGACTTTCTAATTAGTTATCATGCTCCTGGCATGAAGGGGCAACGTGCAGTAAAACCTATGAAGGCATTAACATAGAATTGAAATGTGCAAGCTGTATAGGTATATCATTTAGCACCGACAGCACCAACAGCACCATCCCCATCAAAGATAGTAAAGAACCTGGGAGTCCTGATGGACAATGCACCAACACGAGCCACAAATTAACGCCATAATCAAGAAATGTTTCTTCCTCCTACATACAATAAAAAGGATCCTATCATTCCTCTCTTTCACCCACGAAAACACTCACCATTATTGCAATCATCATGTCCAGAGTTGACTGCGCCAACAGCCCATAGCTAGGAATGCCAGAACGAACATTCAAGAAACTTCAGCACATCCAAAACCCTGCGGTCTGACTCCTGCTCAAACTACCACGAAGATAACGTATTACCCCAGCACTGAAAATGCTACACTGGCTACCAATTAAACACTGAATAAAGTTCAAAATGATGTGAAAAACTCACAGAGCGATCCATGGCCAAGGAGCAGAGTTAATAAACAAGAAAATAACCATGTACCATCCTACATGACCACTCAGATAAAGCAACCACATTTGATTAGAACCAAAACCATACAATAAAAGAAAATCCAGAGAATCATCTTTCTCTCACCTGGCACCAATAACCTGGAATGACCTACCAAAAACATACACAGCACAAGGGATCATCTGGAATTAGGAAAATTAATCAAACACGGTCTCTTTGCTCCAGAACCAGAAGGAAATGACTAGGAATCTCAGACCCAGCGGGAAACAAGAATCCCATGCAGTACCCCATGACCCCTAACTTAATCTACCCTAACAGGAGGGGCGGGGGAGGATGCTCCAACAACCCAAGTCCACATACAACTAGTCCACAGAGGAACCCTAGGTAGGTAGGGACCACACAAAGGACAGTTAGGGAGTGACCAGAACTCTCTAACCCAAACATTGCCAAGCCAGGGTGGGGAAACATGCCTGCATCAGCCAGATTCACATACTACTAGAGTAACACAGTGGAAAACTGCCACTACTCAATGTGCCTGCCAACTAGGCAGACAAACTACAATAACAAACACACAGAATAAACCTAGATGTGGAGCGCGGGAAAACAAAGTTAAAGAGGTAAGAAAAACCTGCTAACCCAACTCTACAACATCAACTTTCTACATACACTTCTCATACAAAAACTCACACAACCACTTCTATGCACAGCAACCCGCATGTACTTCACCACATTGCAACAACCGAAAAACAACACATAACTCGACACAACAACACACTGAGAAGTCGCACCAATCTGAAGACAGCACTTAAGCTCAGCGAAAGGTGCAAACCGAACTGAAGGTGCCACCAGGACATCAAAAATCTTACTTTACTATTCCCACTACACCCTACTAACCCGCCCCCCCCTCCACTTCCACCCTTTTCAGATCTGCCAGAGCACCTGGAGACCACTCTGGTGGTGACAGTGCGTGGTACAAATACCTTTAACATTAACATTTACCTGCTGTTTTATTGGATCTATGTGATCACTGCGCTGCCCCAGCAACCCCTGAACCCCATTACCATGACTAAGAGGAGCGTGGACATCCCTTCAACCCTTGCTTCCCATAGCCAGAGTAATGGGAGCAGCATTTTGTAACGTGCAGAAATCATTCCAGGCAACATAGTGTAGTAGCAGTAGTGGTACGATTCCATTGTATTAGGTACCACACTGCACAAGATACGTCTGAGACAACACATAAATACCTCATTCTATTCCAGAGATTGTTGTTCAATTCCGTTTTTTGTTTTAGATATTAGGTGTTTCTTGAGTACCACCTGCAAGCCAAAACTATTGGCATGCGAGTGGGGATATGAGAAAGATGGGATGTGAAGCGGGGCAAAGAGCTTGTGGGTATTATTTAACTTTTTACCTTTTTACCCACCTAGTGACTACCCATGACCATGTAAATCCATATGCCCATTCCTATCCAGTACCAGCACTTTCCTGCTAAAAACAAAACACCTCCTCCCTCCAGACCTCTTTGTGCTATCTCTATTTCAGAGTACTATCAAACTGCAAGCTGTTTTTGGGCAGCCATTGATATTAAGTGCCAGGCTATTATTGAAGTCTATGTAAAAAGGACGAGTATACTCGTCCTTGGCACTTAAAGGGTCAGTTTCTGGTGTAAACAATGTCTACTGAGAGAATGTGTCCCCTCTTCCCAGATGGGAGCCACCCTCCTCGGGGCTATGGGTCTAAACCCACTAAGCTTAACAACCCATATGGGGATGGGTAGGTGGGATCTCACTGGGGGTGACCCACCCATTGAGGTTTCTAATATCTTTTTTGGCTATATGGTTGTTAAACTAGATGATGACTTGACAATGCCTGTAGGAATTACTGGCGTGATTTCTGAGACCCCAGATGCAGAGTGTTGGTTGGGAATTAAAGAGCAGTGGGGAGTCCCACGCCCTTGCAGAGGGAAGGATCAAGTCCCATTCAGGTTTGAAAAGGGAGAGAGCCGAGAACCGCAGAGCCGGAGAGACATAAGATCTTCCTCCTGGGAGGGAGGCAGGAGACGCAGAGCTGGCGGCAGACAAGGGGAGCCCAATCACACCTATTTCCATGGAACGCTGAGAGCCCTGCTGAACTAGGAGGCAAGAAGTCCTGGCTGAGAAAATCCACACAAAACAAAATCATCAAACAACCGGGATGCCGAACGGTAGGTACCGGATTCAAGCTTACAGCCCGCTGGCCAGCCATGGCCAACCCAGAGCAGCCAGGACACGTAGCAGAAGTGAAATGCGGAGGCTAAACTCTATTCACCTGAGGAGCTCCAGCAAGAAAAGCAGACATACCTGGTGTCTCCAGGGAACCTGGAGAGGGGAGGAGAGGCCGAACCACACCTCAAGGTGGGGTGAGAGAATCCAGAAAGCAAGATGAGTTGAGAGAAGGAAAAAAGCAAAGGTGAGGTGAGTGAGACAAGACCCCCTGGAAGGGTGAGAGAATCCAGACCCCAAGGAGGGGTGATAGAAGTAGAATCCCAAGGTGGGTTGATGGAGATAACACCCCAAGGCAGGGCAGTGACAGAACCCCAAGGTGGTGTGAGAGAAGTGAAGACCCCAACTGTGGTTAGGGTGACAGAACCCCAAGACAGGGGAGAGACACCAGACCCCAATTGCAGGGTACGAGAAACCAAAGCCCAAGACAGGGTATAAGCAAAGAACTGCCTTGCAAGGTAATGATACCACAGGACCTCTGCACCATACAAAGAATACCTCAATCTTCATTGAGTTATTCCCTATTGGATGTTTTATATGGCAGGGATCCAGGGATATGCCTGATATGTTGAAGGAAACCTCAGAAGAATTTTCAAAAGAAAATGTAGACGCAACCTCGGTCTGGCAGATGGGTGTCTTAACCAAGATAACACACTGAATGGAGGAAGGCCTAAAGCCAATGGTGGGGGTATGTTATGTATCCAGTAATTCATACCCTCTCCCCAAGAGGGAGACTGCCCCTTGGGCATTATGGAGGTATACCCATTAAGCCTAACACCCCCGGGGGGTCAGAGCAAGCAGTATCCCTTTGGGGGTGGCCCCCCTCCATTTGAGGACAGTTTATCCCTAGAAAGGGATAGAAATTGATCTCTCTATTTCCACATTTCTAATAAGTGTGTTGGCTACATGGGAGTTAAACTATATGATGACTTGTAGGAATGACTGGCTTGGTTTATGACCCTCCATATACACAGTGTCCATTTGGAATTAAAGAGCAGTGGGAAGTCCCACTCGTTTGCAGAGGGAAGGGTAAAGCACCAATCAGGATTGAATAGGGAGAGAGGCAACTACCGCATACCTGGAGAGATCCTCTTCCTGCGAGGTGTGGCAGGAGATGGAGAGCGGGTGCAGAATCAAGACCCCAATGTGGGGTGAGAGAAGGACAACCCCAAGGCAGGGTGAGGGAATCAAGAACACAAGGCGAGGCAAGAGAATCCAGACCTCAAGGTGAGTTGAGAGAAGTAAAAGCCAAAGGTGGGCTGAGGGAGATAAGAACCCAAGGCGAGTTGGCAGAACCTATACCCCAAGGTGGGGTGAGAGAAGTAAGACCCCAAGGCAAGGTGAGAGAGGTGAAGACCCCAGCTGGGGTGAGAGAGTCAGAACCCCAAGACAGTGGAGGAACGCCAGACCATGAGGAGAGGTGCAAGAAACCAATGCCCAAAATAGCATTGAGTGTGAGAACTCCTGGAACATTCCTGGTAGACAATACCTGGAACACATGAAGGGTGGGAATAGGACTAAACCCAGATAAGGCACCCGTGGGAATTCATGACTGAACTGTGCTGGTGAGAGAGCATCGGAGAAGACCTGCAGACCACAGGATTAACTGTGCATTAAGTGCAGGGAGCCCCAGGAAGGAAAACATATCTGAGAGGGGATTAGAAACTAGCCAGTGTTCACTTGCAAGGGCAGAGAGCCTGAGCGTATCTTTGTTTTATATATTTATTTATGTTGTTGTCAGTGATAGGGACAGAATATATTTTAACTAGGGTTATGGACATAAGACTTTCTTGTTTTGTTTTCATAACAACATTCCTGATGAGCACACTTTGACAGTTTCTTTTGTAGAAAAGGGCCAAGAAACTAGACCTAGGGACAGAATAGGTTTACAGTCGGTAATAAAAGAACGTTAGTCAGAATGCCATCTTGTCCATCTCCTGTTTCTGATCTAACACACTAGCCACACCTAGTTTAATCTTCCATAAAGTCTAATGTCCCTTTAAATGGACACACTGCTTGATGTTTAACACAATAGTAATGACCATTCAGCTGTGGAAACCAAGTTGATGTTATCTTCCAGCTCATAACAGTGGTATTTTCCATGATACAGTGCCATGTAGCCCTATATATAGATATAATCTGCAGGTGTCTATTTATTGATATAACAGTTGTTATCATTACCCGCAGTGTGGTACTCAACCCGAGAGGTGGTTCTTTCTTTCCAACTAATGCAATTGCATCTCTTATTTGGCAAACATTCAAGAACCATATCTGAACCATATCTGAGGTAGTGTTAAAATTGATTTCTGAACTCTGATCTGGTGGGCAGAGGTTCAGTAGGCCAGCCTAGTTTCTTGGAACAGGGTAACCCTCTGGACAAGTCAGACCAATCAAGGTAGCATTGGCGGAAGTCAAGACTAGCTCTCAGGAGGGGTGAAGGTGATTGAAAGTCCACAATAATCACACACAGTAAACAACACCACAAATGTACTCTTAGTCAGGTGTACACATCAAAAATACATATACATTTATTAAAGGACTTTTAAGTCAAACACAAGATGAAACCACAGTAATTATTAACGATCTAACACAACCTTATACTAGGGAACATACATACAGTAACTGTTTATCCTAAGGTAATATTAAACAAGTAGATATCCGCAATCTGTAACAGAAGAGGGTCAGCCAGTGCATATATACTTTAGGCAGTTCTTCAGAAATCACAACCCTAACTAATTGGCAGTCCAATCCCTACAAAGTGTGGAGCCTTGTGCTCAAAAGTATGTTCAGCGCGGCAGCACTCAATCTTGAATTAAAGTACAAAACAGCCTTCTTCAAGGAGCTGTAGTGTCTCAGGAAGGGGGATGAGGCGATGAAGAATAGAGTTCCACTATTCAAGGAGGGTCTCCACAAGAGGCCAGAGCAATTTGCAGGAATCGGGAATAGGATGGTGCACAGGCTACCCTAACAAAGGAGAGTGGCCCTTGGGGGACACTCATGCATAAAAGTCTATGGATGCGCCTAGGGGTCACCAGTAAGTGTTGCAAGTACTCACCGACCCTTGCCGCAGTCCCGATCAAACTTTGCCAATCTAGTCCAGTTTATTCGCAGGTTGAAGTCCCACAGTTTTGTGTCCCTCCGGCTTTCAGGGGCTACGTTCCGGGACCTCAGTCCACAGTGGGACACTGGCCTTTTCTCTGCCTCTGGGGAAGGGATCGGGCCAATTCCGCTGCAGGTCATCTTAGGGCACATGAGGACCCAGCAGCAAGGTACCCACAAATCTTGTCACCACAGCGGGCGACACTGGTACCACGTAGTCTCGGGTTTGGGCAGACTCTCCTAATTCCGGACCTAGGAATGCTAGGTGTACGTAAGTCGGTGGGAGAGTGCCTTCTACCAAGAGCTCACGGTTCCCAAATCTGAAGTCAAAACTTGAGACGATGGCGGCTCCAAAGCAAAGATCCCATATGAGCTGGTTAGTTCACTGGGTGGTCCAGGGACACTTCTAAAGAGACTCGTTTGCAGGTTAAGCAGGAGGTGCCGAGAGTAGTTGGCCTCACTACTGAAACGGTTGAAGCGCCCTTGCAAGCCTTCTATGATCGATGAGAAACAGGGGCTCTGACAGCACAACAACAGGGTCAACGTGCCAAAAGGATCTGCTTCTTCAGTTGAGGATACTTGGCTCCTTTTCTAAGTTTGGTGAGAACGCAGAAGATCGAATTGGAATGGGTGTAGGGTGCCTTTTCTTAGCCAAAGTTTTCATTGCGCCAAAATTAAGGGCAACCAATGGGAAATCTGCTCACATCCAACCATCCCAGACATGGCCCAATCACGGACCACAGTGGTCCCAGTCATCCCAGCACACCAGAGATCGTGGCACCCAAGATGTGTATTGGAACTCGAGAGTGCAGCCCACGTCCTGGCATGCAGAAGCCCATGAAAGCTTCAGTTTGCACAGGGCCCTGCATGACCAAATAAGGAATTTCCCAGGTCTGCTCGATCTGGGGTAGGCAAATGGTCAAAATGGCCAAAGGACAGAACAAAGGACTTTGTGGCAGGGCCATTTTGGCACTGTCCTGGGCCAATCGCGGTAAACACGGTTTGTCCCATTGAAAAGTGTTAAAAATGCCACCAGCTCCATCCTGGGCACTCTTGTACATTCACCAAAAATCCTTCGAGGGTGTCTAGAGCCTTAAAAATGAAAAAGAGACTCCAGTGCACTGTACTGGAAGGTACATTGTGCACTGATAAAAAGTTACCAAGAAACGGTAACAAAGTAAAAGACTAAGGGAAACAAAGTCTCCTATTACTGACAGTCTGAAGGGCATGTCAGTTTCTCCTTAACAAGATGAGGAAAAGGCCAGTGGAGTACAGCAAAAGGCTGGGCGCCACTGGTAAAAGTCAGGCTAGGATGGTCAGACAAAAGCAAAACGTTGGGGGTTCACAACTGGAGGAAAAATTACACATAAATGGAAATGTTTCCTAACAGGTCGTAATCATGAGCCGTAGCCCTGGCAAATGGAAACCAACATGATTATACAAATTAACATGGTACAACCAAAAGGACAGAATAGCCACATTCATGTAAGGCCAGAAGGATATAGTAAAACAAATGATGTAGAACAAGACCACGATTTTAGACATTGATAATTGTGTCTTTGAATCTTTACTCATATAATGAATGGAGAAATAGCAGAATGGACTATTCATTCCTGGGAAGTATCTATTACATATATTCATATTGTGTAGATGTTCATCAGAATTATTCTTGTGAATGATACATCCATTAAGAAGTTAAGCATTTGACATTGGGAGAGAATTAAAAAAATGTGCTCGTATTTTGCGAGACATTTCACCTAACGTGGCTATGAGTGATACATGTAACGTTTATGTGGCTGCGTCAAGTTGTTATATTTTATTTTACGTGTTCTGGAGTATTATTCTTAAATGATGTATCCTAAGGGTATTTGCCCTTGCAGTGTTACTTAATTGCAAGATGCCTGGCCTAGTCTAAATGTCTCGAGACCCAGAAGTAACTTGTGTTATGCAGGCACAGTAGATGGACTATCCTTCATGAAGTCCATAAAAGCGGGTGCGAAGCTTCAGATGGAGTGAGGGGGGCCCTGCATCCCATGTTAAATGATATTACAAGTAGCTCGTCCACCCTTTCGGCTATGAATTGCTGTTTAGGTCCACCATGTGTACTGAATGAATTAGATTTGAAAAGATTCAAAGATCAGAGAGCTGCCTCAATTGATTTGTTGAAGTTAATATTTTTTGCATTGTGAGACTTTTAGTTTTCATCTCCTAATACACATCTGGATACTCCCAACATGTATAGCCCTCTTGGCAAAAAGCCAGAATTGGTTTATGGTGTCATGTGACATATATGTAGACTTCTCTGTTTCCTTTTCTAATTTTGCAGTTTTAAAAATGAAAGTACCCAAAAGCCAAACCACGATCAAAGCTACAAACTGATAAACCTTGAACCAGTCCAGGCTTCTTATGCAATAGCGTATTGCAGTCTGGGATTCTGAATTCGATTGCCTTCATTATAAGCAGTATGTGCCTACAGTGGGTGTATGCATAACTTGGATTCTGCCTTGTTCGTACAGGTGGTGGATACAATCAGGTATGTTCGATTCTACAATAGTGATAGAAGTTCAATTGGTCTATATGACATTAACATTTGTGTGCAAAACAGACCAATGTTTGGCTTTATTGGCTACTTTTTGGGTGATTTAATGTGCCCTGAAATCTGTGCCTTCCACTTAATTCCTGTTAAAGACAAACATTGGCAGTGCCTACCGGTATATCTCTGGTATAGGCAATATATAGGTACTTGACATAAACTACCTTCATATGTCCAAGTACTCGCATCATTAACCCGTTGCTTCTATCTCATGGTCAGATAGTGCACTTATGGCAGGGGTTGGAAAATGCCTATCTCTTGACTACACAGAGGCCACATATGTTGGCTTTGCCAATGCTTGTTATATGTTTCCAGTTGTCAATCTCCCATGGTACTGATAAACATAAATCTACCACATTTCTTGGATCCACCAATTCATGGCACCAGACTAAAATACCATTGTGCACATCAACATGTGTGCATCAAAGAGAAAGAGAGTCCCTCTTTCTTGGGTAGCAATACATTGGGGGTCATTCCGAGTTTGGAGGCAGCCATGGTGCTATTAAGGCAGCCATGGTGCTATTAGCACCATGGCTGCCTCCAAACTCGGGTCCGGGTCCGGATAGTTGGAATGGGGATTTACCGGGACATTCCGACCTATGCGGACCCAGTAAGTCCCCATTTCGAAAACCATTCCCCATTCCCATTGAGCCCCATAGGGCTCAATGGGAATGGGGAAGGAGCTAATAACAGGCCTGCAAATTGCCCTTAAAACCAGCCGGCCCTAGTGGGACCCGCTAAGGGACCTCGGAATGCGGCGGTAGGGGGTTAACGACACTGGCACCCTTACCGGTGCCGTTAACCCCCTACCTCCATACTCAGAAGGACCCCCAATGTCAAATTCAAGATGTCAAGTGGCCATTTTTCCAGTCATCGGGTGAAGCATTCAGGCAAATACAGGATGCTCAATTCCTACTCAGAGGACCCAGGG
Organism: Ambystoma mexicanum; assembly: GCF_040938575.1. Taxonomy (NCBI): domain Eukaryota; kingdom Metazoa; phylum Chordata; class Amphibia; order Caudata; family Ambystomatidae; genus Ambystoma; species Ambystoma mexicanum. Next base: position 917,335,792 of record NC_090930.1, on the reverse strand, counting down.
GACATTGCCACCTGTTACCAAAAAAACGATGATGCCCGTCTGACCTTAATACAGTCACTGTGCCAATTGTCCTTAAAAACAGTGGCACTTGCCCTTAACGTCATGTCACATGTCCTTAAGAAAGCACCTGTTCTTCCTCTCTTTAAAATAGTGATTGTTCTGCCTGTCCTTTTTTCACAGATTGGGCTGACCGTGCTCCTTCATCCTAATGCTAAGACTGTGACACGTGTACCTCAAAAGGACACTTCTCCAACTGTCCTTAATGCAAAGACTAGGCCTCCGGTTATATAAAGAGACTGTTCCACCTGTCCTTACTGTGCCTCACTGCCTACTCTGCACAGTGTCTCCAGAAAAGAGGCTGCAACGCAGGTTCGTACCAAAGAGTTAGGGCCTCATTACACGGAAGGCGGTGAGCCATGGCGCTATTAGCGCCATGGCTCATGCCGGTAAAATCCCGGCACCGCCTTGGCGGAAAGGGGATTTACCGCCCCATTCCAAGGTTGGAGGGGCGGTAAATCCCCCTTCCGCCATTGCCTTCCCCATTCCCATTTCTGCCCCATAGGGCTCTATGGGAATGGGGAAGGCGCTAATTACGGCACCGCAATTTTGCGGTGCCGTAATTAGCTCCGAGGTCCCTTAGCGGGTTGGTTTTTAACGCCTGCAAAAAGCAGGCGTTAAAGCACCAACCCGCTAAGGGACCTCGTAGTAAGGCGGTAATGGTTAACGGTCACCGTTACCATTAACGGTGGCCGTTAACCATTACCGCCTTCCGTGTAATGAGGCCCTAATGAAAATGTGCAATGCACTGACTATGCCGAGACACCTGTCCTGACTACAGAGAATGTGTGCCACCTACCCTCAGTAAAGAAAAGGTGCCACATGTCCTTCATGCGCAGTCTTTGATCACCCTCATGCCATAGTGCTGCATGTCCTTAAAACTGAGATTGCATCAACTGCACCACGTGCCCTTAACACAGAGACAACTATCGCTAATAAAGGGCATTTGCTCTGTGTCCTCAACAGAGGGTCTGTGCCACGTTCTGCTGATAAAGATACAGTGCCAACCTAAAGAAATATCAGTATGTAATTGATGCAATTTTCAAACACCCTACACGGTCGTATATACCAATGTAAACAGGGATTGCCAAAGGCAAACGTTTCTGCTTTTTTTCTAGTCATTTGCCAGGTGCTACCACCGTGTGCTCAGTTACTTGTACCATTCCCAAGCTGTTGTCATTTTATGGGAAGGTAGTGTTATTATGACACTGTCAATGCTTGCGTTTTAATCACGTGTTCTACCATTCTAACTTCCCGTTGGGTGAAGATTTCGATTAAGAAGCTTTTAGCCACATTTATGAATCAGTGAGGGGTTGTAAAATATGGATTGATGGGACAACACGCATGCGTCATCGTGTTATTCCTGTATGTAGTCAAGGATCTGGCAATTTGCAGCTGTATTTCAAAAGCAACTAAAAATGGTTATTTCAAAAACTGGTACACCAGGAGCCAACATGTACTCTTGTTAGTGGTAGATGAAACCCCTTTTATTGTTAAGTACTCGGGAGTCAAAAGAGGGTCTCCACATTTTACCAACCTGAACATACAAGCAACGATCATTCTAAAAGGAAATACTACTTGAACTGCTCGGGCAGCTATTATCAATGTGTGGTGACTGCAACATAACAGGTCAACAACCAATTAATGATCAATAAAGGGGATTACAGGACGTGGAGATTTAGGCAGATTGAGATGAACTGCTTACTAATTGGCCATGTTTAGTCATAGTGATTTTGCAAGATAGGTGTAAGTAGCTTTGAAACGAAATGCATGCGAGTTAAATGTATTCTTAAATTTCTGCGTGTACATGTTTGGCACAACCTACGCATTTCTTTTTTCAAGAAGAGATTGTGCTCATCATTTTCTAAAATGACAATGATGTGTTATTTATAAAGTCCTTATGCCTAAGACCTTTACATAGAACATATATTCATACAATATCACCCAAGCGAAGTTGGTATTCATTTATAGCGCTTGGAAGAATGAAAGGCGGAGTTGACCTTGCTGAGGTTCAAACCTGCATCTTGCAGATCACAGCAGCGAGCGCTCAACCCACTGAGCTATACTACCAGCCTGTAAAAATGTTTGCTCCCTGCCTAAGATTCACCAACTACACCTGTTTTTTTTTTTGTTTTTTTTTTTGTTTTTTTTTTCTACATGGACTCACACGAGACCACAGTAAAGATTTAAATATATTTAAACCTTGATTAATTTTAGATGAGGACTTATTCTAATTTCAACACTCAAGTATGTCATTCTTTAGTTATGTAACGTAATGAAATAAATTGCGTTGCTGATCTGAAGCTGGGAAATTCAGTACACAATTAAATAAGTGCATTGAACCTTTGTTAGACATGCAAAACTGAGTCATGCAATGAGATGTGTAAAACCTACGGCACATGCCTATTTAAAATACCACACTCATAGCCGGAAGATGACATCACCATGATTTCCACAGCCACTCTTGCTTGATTAGTGCCATACCAATGAGTAATAGCAAGCAGCGTGTGCAAATAAATGGACATTAGTCGATTTAAAAGTTTAAATGAGTAGGAAGATGTTGCTTATAAGTCAAGTGGCAAAAGGCCCACTTTGTCAAGTCATTTATGTTAAGCAGCAGTGTATTTACAGTTGTATTTGTATTTGTATTTATTTATTTTATTTGTATAGCGCAAACCAGGCCCGGAGGCTACCGGGCGCATATCTTGAAAGCAATGGTTACATAAATTGCAAACAGTGATTATATATCAATCAATAAATATAGCATAGAAATAGGCATAGGTAAGTAGTACAACGATACATGGTTTGTCAAATAGTACATCCATACAAAGGTTATTGCATCACGTTTTCAGAATGTAGCTTGGACATTGGTAGTGACTAGCCAACATTTGGCTCTATGTTTGAATAGGTTGAGGGAGGGGAGGTTTCTGATAGTCAAGGAGACAGCGTTCCACAATTTGGCTGCCAGGACTGGGAAGCTGGATCCACCAGCTGTTTGGAGCTTGTATCTAGGTATCAGTAGGCTCTGGTTCAGGGTAGATCTAAGTGAGCGAACTGGGGTGTATAGCGTGAAACGTGAGGAGAGATAAGTGGGGGCCAGGTTATTCATGCATTTGTAGGTTAGGGCAAATGATTTTAGTGAGATCCTTTGGGTGACTGACAACCAATGAAGGTTCTTCCTGGTATCCGAAATGTGTGCAGATCTGGGAATGTTGAGGGCTGCCCTGATGGCGTTATTTTGTATGATCTGGAGCTTGTCTAAGGTACCCTGATTAGTGCCCTGGTACAATGCATAGCAGTAGTCCAGTTTGGACATGACCAGGGTCCTAGCAAGGGTAGTACAGTTGTGCGTGGAAAGAAAAGGACGACATGCTGTGATCAGCTTGCAGGTATAGGCGGCGGCGGCCGCAACTGCATTTGTTTGTCTGTGAAGGGAGAGGGTGGAATCGAGGTAGATTCCCAACGTTTTGGTATCTTTGGAGACTTTTATTAGATTTCCATCGATGTTAAAGGAACTGAACATAGGGTTCAGCTTGTTTAGTCTTTGCTGAGTACCTAGGATGAGGAGCTCTACCTCATGCAACGCTGTTAAAAGCTAATAAAGGCATCACATAGTGTGCTATGAAATTGCCACTTGTGATGGTCTGAGAGGGATTTGGGCTGCATGTGGGCTCAAAAATATATTACCTTTAGCATGCACATGGGTGTTGTGGAGAACTCCCCTACATACATTCTGGTGGATGGGAAGGTGCTGCAGGGGGGCCAGGTGCAGCCACATGTGATGTGGTTCTGGGCACAGGGGTGGTTAAGGTGAATCTCCTGGCTACTCCCATCCTGGCATGTGCTGAAGGCAGGGGGTTGTCACATTGCCACCTTAATTGCTTCTGTTCTATCATGAGAATCAAATATCTCTCTTGAACATTACCCGATGTAACCTGATTGCCATGATGTGGTTCTGAAGAAATAAACCTGTGAAATATACTACTGAGCAAGTGTGTTAATGGGAAGCCTACATCATAACATTGGCGATGAGCACTGGTCTCAGAGAGTAACCCATGTAGGACCTAAGCAGAGAAGCTAAGCAGAGAAGCAGGGAAGCAGAGAAACAGGTGCAAGGCATCAGATAATGGGAAATGTGCGTGACTGCTGGGAGGAAGGGGGGGTGTTGCAGTTATGAAACTGATAACTAAAGTGAGGAAGAGAGAGACCCCCTGCCCCCCACCAGAAGAGTCCCACCACCCCGGGAGATATAAGCTGTTGGAGTGAAGTAGAAGGAGAGTGGTCCTGCAGTATAGCAGTATAGCCGACAGAGTGCCCCTGCATCCAATAAGGATCTGGAATGATTTCTCCAACATGAAATAAACACCATGGCGCTGTTATGTGCGGTAGCCAAGGCGCTGACTTGTCCTGGACGTGATTACTTGGCTCTGCAGGGTGCCGCAACATACAGTTTGCATGATGGAGTGAGGCGAGTGAATTTGGAGTTGGACCGCGTGAAGGATGGGGGTCTGTCCGTTGCGGCCGTTGGGGCCTGGAGGCTCTTTTCCCCTCCCTGTACAGAATGGTAATGATGACGTCAGCATGGTGGTGGGAGGATTGGCGGAGATAGAATCTTTTTTTCCTCTTCTATTCCTTGTAAACCAGAGCACGGATTACAAGGTCCTAAAAGAAAGGGACCTATTGCCTGGAGACATCATGCCCGATGATTGACTGTCTAGCTTCGTGACAATAGAATGAGGATTCTGTGTGCTGACCGAAAACACACTCACAAGCTGTGTTAGTGAAACGAGGTAGCTTGCATATGGCGAGAGGAATAGTTAAGCACCGTAAAGCAGCGAGAAGAGAAAGGAATCCTTTTCGTAACTGAGTTCTCTTACGGAAATGTGCAGAGATGTTCAATGACTGATACCTTAAGGAGGCTGTGCATTGTCGGCATGTCACGTTTAAGAATACATTTTGATCTTCAATCAAATGAAATGTAGTAATGAGACATCTCATTAACCGTGTTATTTTAAAGAGCACATTTTGATCCAATCCGAATTGAGAGCAAAATGTGTGAAGTGGGATCAAATTGTTATGTAGTGAATGGACACTGCGAAATTCAACTTAAAAGTACAACGGGTGAGGAATTTGTAAATGTGGGTTAGAATGCTGAAGTGTAATTCCGGTGGGACAAATGCAGTATAACGCACGTGCAGCTTCCATTAATGTTTTTTCTTCACACTTTATAGGTGCTAACTGTACAACAGTGATTATGTTTTGATGTTACCATCATTAAATGGTTCATATCCAGGTGGGAGGTGTCCGTGGTTGGGTAGGGAAATGCGCAGATGGTTTCAGTTGGTGTCATACATAACATTTGCTGAGTATTTAATCATTTTGAGGAATTTCAGGAACTTTCCAGCAACGACAAGCTGCAATGAGGCAGCAGTTTACTATTGTTTTTTTTTATTTATAGAAGATGGACAATTTATTGTTTTACTGAAGATGTTCTCATACAGAAATTGTTTGCAATTCCATGGTTTATTTCTGTGCTAGCAGCGCATTTATAGAGGGTTAGAGCTGGCAAAATGTAGAGGAATTGCAGTAGAGTTGTTTATAATGTTATGACATCGAAAATATATTATAAACATGCATTAAGGTTAAGCTGTTTGAGAAAATAGTGTGTGAGTCAGTTGGAAATGTGCAATGAATTGTGCATTTTATCGCAGGCATTTCGGTAAATAATGAGCTGGGGTTACATGCTCTGTGATGGTGTATGAGGTTTGCCTGGTGGAAATGTGGTGCATTGTGGAGTGTGAGAAAGGACTGGGTTTTGCCCTTCAGGGATATACGCATAATTTGGCGATAGATGTGTGTGTGTGTGTGTATGTGGTTTCACTGATATCAAATGAGAATGCAGTATTTATGGTTAAAAATCTTACGTGTAGGATATCAGGTGCACACTGAGATCTATGAAGGACTCGGTGGTGTAGCTGGTTTAGTTATGGAGATATGGTTAGGTTTTTCTTGTCACTGATGTCATTGGAGGACTTAGTGGATGAGTGCTATGATTATTATCTGGTATTAGTATGGAGTATGGTTGTAATACCAGTTGTTCATTGATGTCATTGGAGGACGCAGTGGTCATGTGTAAGGATGCTTTCCTGGTTTAGGTAATGAGTTATGGTCAAGATACTGGTTTTCTATACTGATGTAAAATGAGGATTTGGTAGTTGTGTGTAAGGACATCGACTTTGCTGAGAAAGTGTCAGCAGAGTGTCAATTGAGTTTGGAATGATTGTCACACATGCAAGATGAAAGTGATTATGGTTTGGTTTGGGACGCCCGCCGGCCAATCTGTGTGTTGTGAATTTTAAAAGTGTCTCATGACTTGTGGAGATTTGGAGTTTCAAGTCAAGAGTTGAATAGCGTAGTTTCTTCAGTCTGTATTTAGATGAACTGCACTACGCATCATTGGGTTCTGTGTTGCAGTTTGATCTCTTTTGGCTCATTTCCATCTGTCATTGAAAGCGTGGGTTGATAACTGTTTTAGTGTTTTTAATGGGTTTCAGTGTTGCCTGGCCAGCATATTGAGACTGCTTGTGAGACGATTGTGCGTGTTGTTTGCTGTATCTGCGCCCTTTTGGCTAGTCAGCGTCTGTGAGTGTGTGGGTGAGTGTGAGAGTGTTTGAGGTCTACTCCATTTTCAGTGTTTACCTAGTGAATCGGAGTGTGATGATACCTTTTTTAGTTAGTACAGTATCTTGATGGTACAGAAGGGGCAGCGTATTAGCCCATTTAGGGGCATGGTGGTGCTCTGGAGTGGCAGTCAGAGGGTGGAGGAATGCAGTTTAGTAGCCCATGGAGGGGCAGGTTAGTGCTCTAGGATGGTGGCCTGGATGTTCATTTGCAGCAGGAATGGATGGGAGGAGTTATGACATTGTTATATTTTTTTAAGGTTTGTAGTGCATAGGTTGTGATGCTGCCTTTTGTAGCAGGTTAGTTACGCCTGGTTGGGTGCCTCTGTTTCTTGGTGAGGAACCGATTTTGGTCTTACAGGAGGTGTGAGAGCCGTTTGAATGCTGTATGGAAAACCTGAGTGTGAGTGTGATGTCTGAGTGTGAGTGTGATGTTTCCATTGCTCATTTGGTAACAGGAGGAGGTGTGTTACATCTGAGTCCTGACCCTGTGTGCATATCTTGGTAAGTGGTGATGTCTGTATAGAATGTGAGCGTGAAGCCCTGTGTGCCTGAGCAAAATGTTGTGTGGTTGGGGTTCTGACCTAGGCAGTTGATCAAGACATAGCCTGGGTGGTGGGAGCTGGTGGGCTCTCCACAAGTATCTCTCTCGAACATGACCTGATGTAATCTGATTACCATGATGTGGTTCTGAGGTAATAAACCTGTGATATATATACTATTGAGCAAGTGTCTTATTGGGAAGCCTACATCAGAACAGTCACAATTGAATAGCCCCACTTTATAGGTGCTAGGGGCTACAGTCAAAAAGATGGAGATATAACTAAACTGAGCTTCAATCCAGTAGTAAGTTGGACGGCTCAAGATGATATCTCTGGCTCTTGCATCGTTGTCTGGCCAGTCAGTCTATTGTGAGAAGGAGAAAGGACGAGACTTACAAGTGCTTCTGTGTGTTATTTCATTCCCATATTCCATTGATCCCATGGAAAATATTACATACATTTCATTCTACGATTCGTACCTTAAAGATGCTACAGCTCCACATGGTCAAAAGTCCTCAATTTCCATCGGGTCTGCCAATAATGCAAAAAGTATTTCCTATGCAATCCACTTCAGAAAACCTACTGGGTTCTGCCAAATGCATCTCACGTGATAGATAGAATACAGAGCGTGGATGTCTGTCACGTGTGCATACTGTCCCGTTTAAAGGTCAGGTAAGACAGGCATGCATGACGTGATCGCATCAATCAGATACTCCAAGAATGCGCCTCTCACACAGCAGCTAGAAACCCTTGCCAGCCATTGGCAACTCATTATTTATAATTTGTTGGTTGCATTAGACCAGGAGACTGCACCATTTTTTTTCTCTAAAAGTAACATTTTAATTGTTTTCTTTTTTGAGAAATGCCTTATCCCCTATGAGTTGTGATTTTTTAGAAAAAGGGTGGGGAGCAAGTGCTTTAGTAATACACCAGATGATGCTTCTTGGGAAATACACTGCAGTCACATCTATTATGGGTTGTATGAAATTGAATTTCATTGGTCACAGAACGCATGTCATGTCAGTCACCAGAAAGCCAGGTGGGGGAAAATACTGTGTTACGCAAATTTTACACTGACTTCCCGAGCACAGCTCATGTGTAAAATGGTCTCCCTAATTTGCAAGACCCTCGTGATCACAATTAGCCACGGAATAGCGGTCCAATGTGGCCTTTTCATCAGTGTGTGTTGAACACAATGTATGGGCAACTAATGTGCTTCAATGTATACCGAGGTCTATTTTTCCTATGTACATAGGCCACCAGACAGTGGGCTGTAGGGCTAAGTACCCTCAGCTGGGTGTAGTCAGTCAGACCTGTAATACTGCAGTGTTGCGAACTAAGAATATGGTCAGAAGGTCTGTTCAGTAGAGCACCACTAGTGTTTGCCATGCAATGGCCTAATTCAGGCCAACTTGGTCCGTTCTAACTTCTCAATTATTGACCATCATATATCTTTGGGGGAGTGGTGATGTTGTTGAACGTGTGCTACCATCACTGCATGTCCACATCCTAGTGTGATACATGACATGTGTTCCCTACATATATGAGCTTGTAGGGGCATTTGATCATATATACCTCATTGCTAGTGTTACAGTATGTAAATGAGTTCAGTTTCCATGTAGTTTTTAGGTCTAGAGCTATAGTCAGAGTGTGTGATGTTAGTGAACACACACTGCATACTCCACATGGTGAATGGCCTAGTGGTGGATCTGTAACCCACAGGGTATCCTGGTGTTCAGTAATGTCTGAAGGTTGGTAAGACTGAACTAGTGTGTCTGAAAGGTTTTATCTCTCCTTAATAGCAAACTGAGGTCTTGGCAGGTTGGAAGAGCCCATATTCACTATTGGCCACACTGTTAGAACCTCTTTTTTGATTGTATTGGTGTTATTTGAGTAGCTAAGGACTGCTGTTATCAGGTGTTCTCCTCTGGGTCTCTTATCTTGTCATAATGTTATATCTTTGGGAATGTTGTGGGCTATTTCTTGATGTTTTTTATCAGCCTCTTCCGGTATCCCCTTTCTCGGAGATTACTAGTGAGCTTGCTGCCTGTGTATTCTACTTCATGAGTTCTGAACAATTTCTTCTGCATCTGAGAAAATGTCCGAAGGGTAGGTTATCCCAAAGGTTCTATGGATGGAAAATTGTGTATTCCCACAGGGCGTTATGATCTGTATTTTTTGGAAGATGGTAGTGGCAAGACTCCCATTGTGAGCTTGGATCTCTACATCAAGGAAATCAATGGCCCTCATTACGACCCTGGCGGAAAGGGGTTTACGCCGGCGTAAACCATGGCGCCCCTTTCCGCCTGAGTACGAGTTCCCGTAGCGCCATGGTGATTTTTACGCCTGCTTTTTGCAGGCGGAAAAATCCATGGCGCTACGGGACTTGTTGTTAATTACGCCACCGTAATTTACGGTGGCGTAATTAACGCCTTCCCCACTCCCATTATACCCTATGGGGCAAAAATGGGAATGGGGAAGGGTAAATGGGGATTGGGGACTTACCGCCCCGCCAAGGTCGGAATGGGGCGGTAAGTCCGCCAACCACCATGGCGGAGTTGGCAGCTTAGCGCCATGGACCATGGTGCAAATTGCACCATGGTTCTCCGCCAGGGTCGTAATGAGGCCCAATGTCTTGTTTGCTCATTTTATAGGAATAATTCAGATACCTATTTCTGGATTTCAGCCATCCTATACATTCTCCAATAGTTGTGTGGTTACCAGTGAATAGATCAGTATGACATCCACATATCTGTTTCACAAAGAGATCTGTTCTTTGAAGGGATTTCGCTGCCTGTAGATGTACCTGCTCTCGAAGTCTGCTACACATTAATTTTCAAGGGAGGCGCACATATTGCACCCATAGCTGTGCCTGAACACTGTATATAGAACACATCCTTATGCATGAAAATATTTTGTATAAGGGCGATCTCTGTTAATTGGATGACAAATAGACCTGGAATTTCCGTGGTCGATACTTGTTATTGTAATACCATGTCAATGATCAGTAAGGTCTCCACTTGGAGAATATTGGTATAGAGTGATTCTATATCAAGTCTGGCCAAGATCTGGGTATGGGAATCAAATTTAAGTTTTTTTTTACCAAGTTAAGGATTCCAGTAGTGTCCTTGAGATATGAGCATATTTTAGGTACTTTTGTTTCAAGAAAAACATATACAAATTGTGACAGGGGCTCTAAACTGGAATTAATACCTGTCACAATCAGTCGACCAGGTGGTGTGGACACACCTTTATGTACCCTTGGAAGGGCACAGTGTCTGTGTCACATGACTTCTACTTCTTTAGGGCTGATAAGCCCTTCATAGAATGCCTCCTCAACAATCTCGGTAATCAGTAGTTTCGAGTTGGCATTTGGATCACAAGGCAACTGTTGATATGTGTCCCTATTGCTCAACAGATCAGCAACCATTAGAACATAGTCCTTGATATTCATGAGTATGATTGCTCCCCCTTTATCAGCAGGATTTATAATATTAGAGTTCTTGCCCAGGTTGTTCAGTGCAATGCATTCTTTCTGAGAGATATTCTGCAGTTGATGGCTTTCCTCCATTTCAATCTCTTCTTCTTGAGCATGGCTTTTTCAAAGGTGATGGATTCTACTGTGATGATGTTGGGGTAGAACGTGGACTTAGATTGTAGACCAGTCACATCTTTCTGCTCATCCTCTTGACTGCTGTTTTCTTGGAAATAATGGGAGTCTCTGTAATACAAGGCAGACCAGGGATAGAAAAAAGTTAGAGTACCACACGAGATAAGTTCAGCGAGGAGACGTGTCCCATAAACTCTCTTTCTTAGGCCACTCACACTTCCAGTGCCCCATACCACCTCCTGCAACCAGATCATTCATGCCCTAACATCATCAACAAAAGACTCTTGTCACAGCAGCCAGGATTTTACTCTTACAGAAGGCTTGAAATGTACAAATCTGCTGTGAAAAATGTACCATATGAGAGGTATCCCCACATGTGCTATATGGCAACCTTCCTTGCTGGGAAGGGCAGAGGACCAACCTATCCTTTGAGGCCCTGAACTGAGTTTCACACCAACCCAGGAACAAATGAACATCTTAATGCTCTGGTTGCTGGCACAAACCATTTGTGTGCAACTCCAACCCAGACATCACATGCCTGTCCCTAGTTTATTTGTATTCAGGACTGTTGTCACTTGTTGAATAGAACCGGTGATTGGACCCTCTCGACCCATGCAACAACTTGATGCCAAATTGCCACCTAAGAAAACTGTAAAATTGGTTGAGATCTAGATGGAGTCCTATGGACTCTAGAAATTGGGACTTAAACTACCCTACCACCACTTGTAATCCCACAGTAAATCCACACGATTAAGTGGCAGTAACCATAATTCCATTTGGTGGTATTTTAGCTGATATAACCACCAAAAACTCTTAATGAGGTCTGTATGTTTTGGACTTGAACATTTGTTCAGAGACTATGACACTTTTATCCAAAAGTCGGAATCCTTTGTCTTCCTTCACAGAGGAGAGTTATTCGTGTTTTGTTTCATAGAACCTTGATTGGAAATACTTATGTGTTGGTATCTTACTACTTCTTTTTTTAGGATGCTTTTTTGCTTGCTTACACCCCTCTCAAAGATTGTATTCTGCCCTCCTCAGCCCATGCTCCAATAAAGAGGCAAATGAGGTGTACTATTCATGTAGTGCCTGCTTCACCTTTATGCTTGAGATCACTATTTGTTTGGTAGTGTGAATTGCAGTAGAAGTTTAGGAACATCTACCCATCCCTGTACTCTTGCAGTGCAGTAGTAATTTCATCACAGTACATGAATAGAACCATTTTATTAAAAAAAATGATACTTGCATGCAGGGAACCACCCACATCAGCATTAACATGATGTTGGGTCCCCTGCATGCAATTTGTAACTTTTGCAAACGGACTGCAAAAGTAAAGTGTAAAACCAGGGAAAATCACATTTCATGTTTGGTGTTAAGCATCATGTTGCAAAGAAATCTAATCTCACCTTCATATTACACTTACCAACAATGTGTAAAATGGATTCCTATGGAAAATGCATGGTTTTAGCAGGTGCCAAATTGAAGAGGTTTCCATAGTAGCCATTTTGGGGTTGATTTTATAAAAAGTGTTAATTGGTATGTGTATATATTAATTAATTAGGTGATTTCGGCAGTTTCATACAAAACAGATCAGTATAAATGATTGCATGGGCAACATAAAACAAAAAGAAAGGAACTTAAGGCATGTTGGCATGCAGATGATTTTTAAGATGTGAGCAAAATATAGAGTAAGTAGGGATAGATCTAATGTGAACTGGTAAAGATAGGGAAAATGAGCGATAGTGAGACTGGGGACAGTAAGTAGGAACTGGACCTGAAACTAAAGGTAGCGGATGGAGACAAAGAGAGAAATGAGAGAGCGGAGACATATGGAGCGAGATTATGAAGACATTTGAAAGTAATGCAGAGAAAGCAAAACAATAGATAAGACTCATAAAATAGCCACAAGAGTGAGTGGATGGAAGGGAGAAAAGAAGCACAAGGAGAAACCCCACAAAGAGTAAAGATTGTAGAAGGGGATAGAGCATAGAGGGGCAAGATGAGAGGCAGGGAGACCAATAAGGAGTGAGAAACAATATTCAAGGTGAGAGAAAATCAAGGTAGTAATCAGATGTTAAGTAGCATGAAAAGTAAGTAAAATGCAAGCTTTACAGATGTTATAAAGTTGGAAGCAACAGGAATGCGGTGTTACAATGTGTAAGGAGGGAGGAGAAGAATCAAAGGACACACAACGATTTCAGCAGATGGTGAAAAGGACAGGGAGATCGGAGCGAAGAGAATGGAAGGAGGCTACAAAGAGTGTGGGAAAATAGAGGCAGGGAAGAACAGAATTTCAGTTTTTGAGGCGTTAAGGTGTAGAAGGTTTGTGTTCATCCAATATTGGATTGCAAGGAGGACAGTCAGAGATAGTTGTATGGAGAGAGTCAGAAAAGAAAGAGAAGGGAAAAGAGATCTGAGAATCATGAACTTAGAAATAGGAAGCAAGTCCAAAAGAAGAAATTAAAGAAGAAAGGGTGCACACTTTGCATGAGTGGGAAAGTAGAGGACTTTCTTCCACTACAGGAGACAGAAAAAAGTGATCAGACAGATAAAATATGAACCATTGAAGAACACTACCAGAAAAGCTGAGAGAGTGCAAGGTAGCCAGGAGGGTAGAGTGATCAGACTTATCAAAAGCAGCAGAAAGACTAGAGCCTACAGTGGTGGGCAGAATAGAATTGGAGACAGAAAGCATAGCAGTTTTGGTGGCTGGAGTTGACAAAAGCCAGATTGGAAGTGGGGAAGAAGAGTGTGCTGCTCTAGGCATGATGTAGCTTGAGTGTAGACTTTCCATTCTAGAATCATGGATAGGAAGGTCAGAAGAGAGATGGGTCAGAAGTTGAATGGTAGAGAAGAATCTAATGGTGGGTTTTTTAAAGCGAGGTAAGATAATAACACACTGACAGTCAGAGGAGAATATTACAGAAGAGAGCGAAATTAATGATGGAAGTCAGAAATGACAGCACGAGGGGAAAGATCTGAGTGCTCAGGCAAGAGCGATGGAGAAGAATTGCTGGAGACTGGGAGTTAGAATCGGAGCAGAGTGAGTTTGTTAAGGAAATAGTTGGCCAAATCAATGGGAGAAAAGGAAGAAGATAGAGAAGGATCAGGGGAAGGGGATAAGAGGATACTGTTTAGAAGTTAGAAGAAGCAGCAAGGGTGAGGAGGGTGAGAAAAATAAGATCTGGGAAATATTGTTTTTGGCACAAACCAGAGGAGTCGTAGGGTGGATGGCAGAAAGAGAGGGAGGATCAGTGGGTAAATCCTTTTTTTACAATGGCATTCGGCTTGCCTTAGTGTTTTACATCAAGAGAAAAGATAAGATGTGAGCCATGGCCATGGAGGGTTGATGGGAGGATGGAAAGGATGAGCATGGAGAAGAGAGACAATAGTGTTAATGAGAGAAGCATTTAGGGTCAATACGGGAAAGTCAACAGAAAGAGAGGTGAATTCAGAGAGAGAACGAAGAGAAGAAGTGAGTGCTGACAAATTAACAGAAGAGTAAAAGGTTCTGTGATTGCAACAAAATAGGATTTTGTTGAAATGATGGGATCAGAGGAGATGAGAGAGGAAAGAAAGGATAGTAGATAGTGATCAGAGAAAGGAAAGAGTTAGTGTAGACTTATGAGGTTGGGGAAATAGTGCCAAATGTAAGATCAAGAGAAAAACCTCTGGTTTGAGATGGAGCTCAAGGATGTTCAAAAAGATTACCAGCCAGAACTGAATGAACGGAAGATGAGGCATACATGGTAATACGGTGAAAATTAAAGTTGCTAAGAAGAAAGAAAGATGAAGAAAGAGTAAGAAACAATGAGAGGAGACAAGATCAGTGCAGAAAGAGGAAAAAGTACCTGGAGGACGATATACAATTGGAAATAAAAATTGGGTATGGCTTGGAGAATGCAAAGAGGTGATAGAAGGATTGGGATAGCAGAAGGGAGGAGGGTGAGGAAGAAGAGTGATAGAACATACCAGTACCACCCCCTCTGCCAGATTGATATTGGGAGTGAGAATAACTGGAAAGATTAGTTGTGAGTGAGCAAGGTGAGACTGCATCTGAGGGAGAGATACATGTTTTGGTGATGCAAAGAAAGTGAAGGGTGAGATGAAGGAAAGTGTCAAGAATACTGTAGGTTTTATTGCAGATAGAATGAACATGTTTAAGTCCAATAGTAACAGGACGTGAAAAAAAAGAATCAGAAAGCATAAGAATCAGGTTAGGAAAGTTGCGACAAATTTGGGAATCATAGTGTGAGGAGTGCACCCTCCAGTGAACTGGGCTGTCGGCAGGCATGGATAGGAAAGTAAAAAACAAACATAACAGTGAGGAACAACTGGAAAGATCTTTGTCTGACAGGTTGTGGGTTAGTGGAAAAACAACACAAAGCCTTATGAAAAGTCAACTGGGCCCAAAATATATTTTGAAAAGGGAAGGGGCCTTCCTTTAAAGTCAGCTTTAAAAATGATGATGAGCAAATTCAATTGATCAATGTATAACTAAATAGTGATATTATCGGATATTTTAAAACAATAGATTTTCAGGATTATTTTTAAATGTTATTAAGAGTTTTTAAGTGTCAAAAATATCTGATACTCCAGCAAGGTGCAGAGAATCCATGACTAGCCATTTATTTTACAATGAAGCTGGAAGGTGGCAATAGTCTTTCTTTAGGTTTTTGATGGAGACCTTTATCTTTTGTTACAAGGCATCACTACAAGGACCAGGTCTTCACCAACCTCTTCACTGGGTGATGAGAGTGGACTAATGCATGGACAGGCATGGTGTCACACATTGGTTGCCATGCAGTTCTTAGGCTGAAATACATTGATGACTTGTTTCTTATTCGGGATGGCACCTTAGAGGAGCCTACATCTTATTGACAATAAGATTGTCATCTGGAGACTGCAATTTATAGAAAACGTACTTCAAGAAATGCCATTTTTCACAAAAGTAGTGCCCATCCTTTCTCTTTGGTATGTAGTATAAAATATGGTGAATTGTGAATCAAATGCAACTGCGGTACCATGGAAAAAAACACATGTCAGGCTTCAGAGTCCATGTCACGATTTGAACAAGGTTATCACAAGTATAGACTATCCAAAGCTTTATTACAAATCGAAGCAAAACACGCATATTGGTAAATCTCGTGAAAATGCAATGGTTAATGCTTCTAATTGTTTTCCTTCTGGCCCTAAAATTAGATGTGTTACTTGCTTTAACAATCAACATCCATGATTGGATGGATCCAGGATTCTTGACATCCAGGATGGCAAGAATCTTTCGCGAACATTGGTGAGCACATAGACCCTATACTGATACAGCCCCAGGCCTTACATCTGACAATTCAGTACATTTTTGTATGCTCCCCACAACAGGGAATTTGGTTGCCTCAAGTCACTTTTGATACAAAGCGCATCTACAATGTTATAGTATTGTGCGGAAGACATCCATAGCTGATGGCAGAAGCTCTGTGTGTCCATTTTCAGACCAACAGGAAACATCCTTTTGCTTGTAAGATTCAAGAGATGATATCATCAATGGAATGATTAATTGCTTGCCCACTTATATGGATTACATGGTGGCAGGTGACTGTGATTGGAGCTATGTAGACTGTATTGCAAACATGTTAAAATTACATATTCAAGAACATATAGATGCAATTTGCAATGCAGATTCTCAGCTATCTGGTGCAACTCCACTTTCAAGGAACATAGTCATCAGATTGAAAATATGTAATTTTTTTTTTAAAGTGAACTTGGCTCCAAAAGGTGGTGATCTTGAGCAGACATTTAGACAATCAGGGCACAAACTGATGCATTGTCTTCAAACATTTGGCCCTAGTGGCCTTAATATGCATAATGATTTGCATGTATTATTTAGATAAATGATGTGGATTTATTGGTTAGTGGCTCTGTCTTTATTTTTGTACCTCCTTTATTGTTGATCTAAATTATGAGAAGCAACATTTTTGCAAACACATTCCATCTGCTTAATTCTCTATATGTATTAAGCATATATGTAATATATTTTTGTGATCATGGTATGGTATTTTATTGATCTTTAGGTCTTAGCTATCCAAACATCCTATTTTGTAGGTGAAATTATTTGAGAGTTTGCAATTGCTCTTCATGATGCTCTGTGTCCTGTGTACATGTTCTGTACATTGTGGGTACTATTCCATTAGTGTAGCAAATCTGCACTGTGGTCATATGTTTTTCTTATTTTATATTTTTAGTGAATTTACAAAATATGAAACTCTTTCTTTTTTTTTTTCTATTACTTGATTTAATTGTTTAAAACAATTTTTACAAGATTTGGATCCTTAGAGTCAGAAGGACAAAAAAAAAAGAAAAAAAAAAAACCTTGATGATAAAGGGATAGCAAAGTCAAAAAGTCAAAGAAGAGACAAGGAGCAGCCGAAGAAGAGGAGGATAGAGGCGGAGAGGAGGACGAAAATCCTGCTTATTTCTCCTTACCTCCCGCAAGAGTAGTAGAGAGAAAATTTCAAGCCGTGGTTTACATTTACTTTCCCCTCCTTATTGAGTTATTAAACCAATATCACGAAAAAAGCCCACCACTGCTATAACCCAAGACGTCTTTTCTCCGCTGATTAAACAACACCACCATTCCTCTTCATCATAGAACTGCAAATTTCTGAAAAGAGGACCGAGATGTAGTTTACGTGCAGCCAGCACTGCTGGGCAATTCATTAGCAGATGTTTGATAGTTTCCACCTCATCACCAATTTCGCAGAATCTACACCCTTTTTCTTCTGACTTATTCCTTCTTGACAGAACTTCCTTAGTGTGAATAATGTTCAGCCGAATTCTCAGGAAAGACTCTCGTACTATCTTGTCAGGACATTTCGACAGGTACTGTTTTGTAGAGTTGACTTTCTGCCAGATCAAAGGCAGGTCGGATATCAATTTCGAAGTCGATGCCTTCTCCAATGTGTCAATCCAATCTTTTTCCATAATGCGCGCTTTCACCTTTACCGGATTGTTAATAAGTTCGTCACTGGAACTACTCGCCCAGTCTAGGAGAGTTATCATTCTTAGTGACCAATCCGACAGCATTTTGCACGACCCTGATATTATTTCCTGGTGTATTTCCTTTAGTATCAGCGGCGGAGAGGGTAGCAGCGTTTTTCGGTATAGCATGATTTCATTTCGAGCCACAATGGAGCTCAACGATTGAAGCGACAGCTCTCTCCTTATTAATACAATTGGAAGCGACTGTGGCAAATTGAGCAGTTTTTTCCAAAAGAGTCCCTCCACTTTTTCCCAGAAGTTCGATGGTAAATTAGGTAAGGCTTCAACTCCATAAGTCAGGGTAGGCACTACCTTCGCTCTGTAAAAGGTCAGGACTGGCACTAATGTGAAACGGCCAAATTTGGTCGCTACTGCTCTTGCCTGGGCTGTGAGTAGGCGAGTTTTAGTCATTATGTTATCTTGCATTGGGACTTCTTTTATGCTTTTATTTAAGATAATCCCAAGGTACTTGAAGTTGGTCACAATTTCCAGCTGTTTGTTGTCCACTGCCCAGCCAAATTTCTCCGCATCACGGGGCGACTTTCCAAACGTCATTATTTTGGTTTTATCGAAATTCATCTGGAGATGGTTTTCTTTAAGATAGGCGTTAAGATTGTTAATCTGTCTCTGCAGGCCTATAGGTGTGAGGTCCATGAGGATAATGTCATCTGCGTATAGCAGGCGTGATATTTTGCTTGTTCCCAATGTCGGGGGGAAACTACGGACTCTCTCCTCGTATTCCTTGAAATCCGCTATATAGGCGTTGTACAAGGCCGGGGCCAGTGGGCAACCTTGTTTGACGCCTCTCTCAGTCTTGATCCCGGAAGAGAGGCGACCCAGATTATTTAACCGTACACACATTGAGGTTTCTGAGTACAGGGCTTTTATTGGATCCAGAATCTGTAAGGGGCAAGCGTGATGATGTAGTTTCTCCCATAGTAGCCCTCGATCGACACGGTCGAAGGCCTGGACCAAATCAATAAAAGCCATGTAAATTTTGGGCCGTCCCTCTGATACCTTAGCTTTCAGTGTGCTCAAAGCCAATATGTTTGCCGTCGTGCCAATGTTTTTCACAAAGCCTCCCTGCAGAGGATCAAACAGGGCTGATGTTGGTATCCAGGATTGAAAATTGTCTAACAATAGGGCTCCAAAAAGTTTGCCTATGGAGTCTAGCAGCGCTATTGGGCGATAGTTCGAGGGAATGTCTTTTGAGCCCTTTTTGAAAATAGGCACCACTAAAGCCTTTTTCCATGACAGTGGAATCTCTGAGTGCTTAACACACGTCATAAAAACCTCTTTGATGAAAATTGACCACGCTTTCAGATTTTTTTTCAGATCATAGTTCGTGATGCCATCAGGGCCGGCTGCTCTAGATCCATTAAGTTTTTTGATTTTCCATTCGATCGTCTCGATATCAGTTGGAACAGCCCAAACAATCTTTTTTGTCCGCTGATCTGGTGATAATAGGTTTTTAGATGATGATGGGACTCCATAGAGATCGGAAAAGTGAGATACCCAACTTGCATCGCTTATTGAGTTTTGAAGGGCTTGGTTCAGGACTTTCGAATCCCCCTTAATTAGGGACCAGAAGTCTCGCGCGTTCTTACCACAAATGGTTCGTAGCATGAGCTCCACGTCATCTTGAGCACGCTGGTATTTCGATGTCCTTAACCATGATTTGTAATTAATCACCGCCAAAATTGCTTCTTCTTTTTTCTGTGGAGACTCAGAAGTAGCTGCTGCTCGCTTCAGTTTTCTCACCCATTTTCTGCGTTCTACTAGTTGTGGGTTGAATACGTGATTAAATGGCGTTGCAGTTGGCTGCTTCTTTCCCTTATTAGAGGCGAATATCGAGAGAACTGAGGCATAGTCTGTCGATGCATTAGCCCCAGTAAGATTCCCGTTTTTCTCCTCCTTATACAGCTGTGTCAACTGGGCGATTGCATATACGGACATCTTCAGCCGTATGCCACTTTGGTTGACTTCCAGGTTTGCATTTGTGTAGCGGGCTTCTGATCTTGGTGAGGCCCAAGAAAAACTCACAATATTATGGTCGCTATGTTTAGTCCTGGTCACTTCAAAGGATTCTTTTATTGTTAAAAAGCTCCTTGATACCTGGATGTAGTCAATGATGGCGGTTTGGTTGTTTCTCTCCCAAGTTGGGATAACCTCTGCATTAGGGGCTACTCTTTGTAGCAGATTATGTATATCTCTTGCCTTTATTAGGTTTGTCCATCTCCAGGCTCTTCCCGTCGGAGAGTTTAATCCTTTAGTTAAGTCAACGTTCAAATCCCCCACCAGGATGGTGTAATTGGCGGTGCTCGAAGTTAGGTGATCGTCGATGATCGTCTCCATTTGATTGATGTAATTGTCACAGGTCACCCGTTTTGGGTTCCAATAGGTATTCACCAGTAGTATCTCAAACTGCGGGGCCTTATCACCACCATTACGGGAAGTGTTCCAAGTGATCATTACTGCCAATATAAACTCTGTTCTTTTGAGTACCTTTTTCAGGTAGAGGCCACTTCCCGATCTGATAGCTATAATAAGCCCTGATCTGGGTCTGCCCTTATTTTCTTTAAGAGCCGGCGAGTGAATCAGGTGGTAACCGTCCAAAATAGGTTTCTCCCTCAGCCAAGTTTCTTGTAAGCACAGCACATCGAAACTTGTGAGGTCGACATCTGACTCAACAGTCAGGTGTTTGAAGCCCCTGGTGTTCCAAGACCCTAGCTTTAAAGAGGGAGGATCACATGTCGGAGGCGCCTTGACATCCTCAAAGAAGTCAGTAATTAATCCTTGTGGTGGCTACTTGCTTCTTTGGGGACCTCTGCTGGATTCCGGCTTGTCTCCATTTTGATTGATGAAATTCGAGGGCTTTAGATCACGAAGAGGCGCCCTACAAGACCCTCTATCATTCAATTGTTGTTCAACTAGTTGGAAAATTTGACGCGTAGAAGGTATCGGCTTCTTATCGGGGGCCCATTCCCTCTCATTTCTGCCTCTTCCGGTGGATAGCTGCTGGTTGCTCCTTCTTACTGGAGGGGCATCCTCCATCTTACCAATGTTAATGAAGCCCCACTCTTCACTTCGCAGTTCGTGTCTTCGTCTGTTTTGCAGGATCGGCCTTTGGCGTCCGTAATTTTGTTCGTTCGCCTTGTGATTTGTCGCATTTCGTGACGCCCCCTCTTGGGGTGGCTTAGGCCCCAGGATTCCATCTGCGACGTAGAACAGCTCGAATCCCAATTTGAAAAGGTTTGACCTTTCCCCCCAAATCTGTTGCTGTATATAGTTTGAATCAATGTGGAGATACGAGCTGTCTTTTCTTCCATTGGGGTTTGGCTCGAGGATGTTGATCTCCTTTGTGATATTATTTTCCAAGAGATGAGACTCGCTAAATAATTTTGCCAGGGCTCTACGGTTCAGGATCCAACTGTCCTGTTTTTCATGGACCCTTTGGAGTTTGAAAATCCTGGTAGTATTTTCTTTTTTTTCTTGAAATTCTTGATCCACAGCTGCCTTTCGCGGGAGCCCCTCCGACACAGCTCCCCTTTCATTCCACCTCTGCTCGTGGACTCGTGATTTATAGTGCGGATTTAGGACTGCTGGGGAGGCTCTTCCAGCCTTTGATCTCACCTTACGGTCTCTTTCTTCCTTCAGCGACCTCACTCCTGGATCTACGGAAGCACTTTTGTTGTCGCTATAACACTTTTTCTTGGTTTTAAGCTGGGGAGAACGCCTGTCTTCCCTGGATTTGTGTGAAATATTATCCTTCTTGGATCTCGATCCCTCGGGACCTGCCATGGAGGTCTGGCTCGAATTCCTCTTGTTCTTGGTCCGAGGTGTAATTGATGGTGAGTCCATGAGGAGGGCTTTTGTTTTTGGTTCTTCCGCGGCTCTGTTTTCGCGAGTCTCTGGAATTTTTCGTTTTTGCTGGATTGGGGGCAGCGGGTCTATCTCGTCCTCTTCCACCGAATATGTACTGAGGTCGATTAGATCAATTGAGTCTAAGTCGCTCACGGACTCCATGTCAGGGGGGTCCACCTGATTTTGATCGGCTGGCTTTAATTTAAACACTTTTCTGTTTTGCACAGGTGACGAGTCATTTGCCGTCTTTGACTCTCTTGTGTTATTAGGTTTCAGCGTTGCTGTTTTCCTCGGGTCAATTGACGCTGGTTTGGCCACTCTCTGAGCCTTTTTTCTTCCGTGGGCCGGATAAGGGGCACCTACGTGCTTAAAGATTTCAAAGGTTGACGGGACCCTAATTGCTGCAAAATTTGTTCCCGTCAATGCAGGTTGAATCTGACCGTCTTCCGGGAGCTTAAGGACTATCGCACCATTTTTCGTGCCTGCTAAGCTCTTTGTTTGCGGGTCAGTTAGGCCCACCTCGGTCCTAGGAGGCTGGGGGAGGATGGAATTTCCACTTGTGGCCCTCAGATCAGCTAAACTGCAGACATCCTCCGATGTTTGAGATTCCTGGTTACTTAAGGAAACCAGTTTGGGCGCCATCGAGTTGTCGTTCAAGCCCCCATCCACATGCTGAGGTCTCTTGTTACCTGAAGCATTTTGAGAGTCGTGCCCGCAAGTCCTGTGGGCCAACACAAAACCTTCTAGATAGGTGAGTTTAGAGTGCATAAATGCTATCAGAGTGTTTTGATCTTTGAGCGTCTCATGGATCGATTCGTACAGCTTCCCAAACGGAGCCAATGCTATCGTGACGGTGGACAAGATCGTCATTGGATCTAACTTTTTGACAGGTGTTTCAGGCATCGGTTTGGCAGTGCGTTCGCTCATCCGACTAGGAAGCACAGGGGAGTTCACGTACTGATCGTTCCCGATGCATTTGTCTAGGCCAATTCCTAACCCTATCTCCTTGACTCCCTTAGGGGAAGGGGGGGAGATCGAGTCAAGAGGAGTCGGAGGGAGCATTGGTTTGAACGAGGAGGCTACCCCCTCTTCAGGGTCAGATTGAAAAGAGATCTGACCCTTCCTCTCCCGCGAGCCCCTCCTGTCCTTGTTCTGGTCTTCCTGGGGCTGCCGACGAGGGTCCTGGGTTTCGGCAGCTAGAAGGCACTCTTTTTCTCTGCGTGCCACTTCAAGAGCGTCGCTTATCTCTGAAGGATTACTCCGCACATCTGTGCCAGCCTGAATGTCTCCTTCATAACCAAACCCAACCTCCAACCCTGGTAGCGTATTACTGGGTGGGTCGTTTGCAGGCCCGGTGGGTAACTTCGCTGGCACCGTCTTGTTGTTAACCTCTTCCCCATGAGACTTAGGTTTTGAAGGTAGAATTAGATTTGAGAGATGTAGGGCTGTGTCCTCCATTATGGCCAGCAGCTCCGCATCAGAGAAGTCCTGCTGTCCACGACCTTCACGGCGCGATTTCTTACCAAAAAAGTGTTTAAGGGTGATCATTGCGTTTGTGGGGTTCTGGTGCTGAGTTCTTTTCCCTCCTACTCCCCCTCTCTTATACGGAGCTTTTAAACGCGCTGGCCTTTTGGGGAGAATTTTCTGTATGTTCCCCTGTGTCTTTGAATGAACGGAGGGGTCCGTCCTCCTTTTGTCAGATAGAGGACTCGATGGTAGGGTGTTCATTGGAGGAGCGTTGGGCAAAGAACCTGCATTAGGCTGAGACAGCGCTACCGGGCTGAGGGACGCTGTGATAGCCGAGGCAATGTAGTCTTGGGAACTTGGAGAGCCCATTAACCTGACCTCTCCTTGAGGCGACAATGATCTCGCCCTATCTACTGGCACCAGTCTCTTCGGGGAGGTAGGAGGAGTAAACTCTATAACTACGGGGCTTGCCTCTGGGCCGGTTGGTGGTGTGGGAGGGGAGATCTCCTCGCAGGTCATCCGTTTCCCCCATCGTATGTATCATGATGTTCACTTGTTCCCCCCCATTGTGGGCGTATAGGATAGGCCCGCCCCCAAGACCCCCTTCCTCGGGTTGGCGTCCACTGGCTCTCTCTCCAAAGCGAGCGGGCATAGGTAGATCTCAAGTCTAATGGGGGGGGGTTCTAACCGTGGCACTGGATTTATCTTAGATGACGCTTGGGGTTCCCTGCTTCCCCCTTTTGTCTCATGGGGTGAAGTTTTGGGCGTGGGTGTTTCGCTAGTCATGGAGAAGTCTGTGGCGCCCTTGCCCAAGATGATTGTTTCTCCCCCCAGGTATTCACTCCTCTCGATCGTAGGGAAATTGAAAACACACTCTGAATGTTGTGATTGGTTCTTTACATTATTGGGAAATGTTGTTAGGGGGAGGTTATGATGCAGGTCCAACGAGGGACCATGTTCAGTTACCTGCTCAGCTGCATTGGTAGAGCTGCTATTTGGAAACTCTGGGCACCGCAGCTTCATGCTCCGTAAGTTTCTCGGCTCGAGTTCGTTCACTGAAGGTTTCCTTTTGGCTCTCAGCGCCAGATCAGTCATGGTGTAAAGGGCCCCTCCCTTGAGACGCGCTGTTAGAAGAGCACTCCTTCCTCCTCCCGACGACCGCGGACTGCTGACTGCCCTTGTCAGTCCCTTCGCGGTTCGCTTCGCTAAGGGTAATGATTATGTACCAGAGGCTCACCAGAGCACACGCCTCTCAGCACACGCCTCCAAAGGAAAGTAAGGAAATACTGCGCTCTCGAACAGCGCTCACTGCTCACACTGCTGACTGCCCTTGTCAGTCCCTTCGCGGTCCGCTTCGCGGAGGGTAATGATTATGTACCAGAGGCTCACCAGAGCACACGCCTCTCAGCACACGCCTCCAAAGGAAAGTAAGGAAATACTGCGCTCTCGAACAGCGCTCACTGCTCACACTGCTGACTGCCCTTGTCAGTCCCTTCGCGGTCCGCTTCGCGGAGGGTAATGATTATGTACCAGAGGCTCACCAGAGCACACGCCTCTCAGCACACGCCTCCAAAGGAAAGTAAGGAAAGTAAGGAAATACTGTGCTCTCGAACAGCGCTACTGCTCACACTGCTGACTGCCCTTGTCAGTCCTTTCTTTTTGAAAACCAAGGAGTATGCTGAAGATAACCAACTGTGAATTAATTATCAATGTTTTCCAAGATGGCCAATATGTTTCTCCATCAATGTAGTATTGCTTTACCATTGCACCTTATTATTTTTGAAAGGCGGATTACCTAATTTCCTGTTAAGACACAGAACATCAGAAAATCTGTCTAACCTTTATATTCGAAGCATTGGTTGCATTGCATCAAGACTGTTAACCTGAAGAAGGATCGGTGGCTGAGATGGGTGATATTTCCAGAAATGTGTTCATCCATGTATTATTGAAGGAATATGGGCATTACAGACTTTTAAATATGTAGACTTTGTTCCAATAGACCTCAAGCAATAGTGCATTTTTGTTTTCCATTTGTGCATTTTCACATGAACGTGTCACTTTTTTGAGCAAGTGTAATACTTTATATTGTGCACTTGGCAGACTCAAGTTGATGAATTATGTCTTGAGCAGAAGCTATTTTTTAAATGATTTTTTATTGGAATTTAAAGTTGATTTGTTAATCAAATAATGTGCTGTAGTGCCTTCAGCTTTCGTTTGTTTATCATTCTCAGATAGGATAACTGACATGTCTATGCACAATCTATGTGGACCTCTATCTTGGCACATTACTATTGAAGTGTGTGACAGGGCAATGGGCCAATCGTATGGGCTTTGATTCTTGCTGTCCCTGTGATGGTACCTCCATTGAGAGACAACAATCCGTTTTCTCTTTCACTAACCCCTACCCTGCATATAAAACCCTTAGTGAGAGTGGCTGCCTTTCAGTGGGTGGTAAAGGCATTCATCGTGGGCCAATGACTCCTCATTCACTGTGTTTGTAGAGAAGCTTCTCATTTGTAGAGACCGTGGAAAATTCGATCAAGTATGGTCACAAAGTGTGAGCAATATTTAATTTGGATGTTTTAAGTCATGGGGATTGCAGGGTCTGTTACCTGGTTTCAAATTATAAAGCAGCTTCACTTTATAGCTTTATTTCCTATTTGTATAAATCATACATACATGCAGGCCTATATATTGTATCTTTTAACATTTTGTACCGTTTGTCTCGATGAAAGGTGTAATTTTGGTTGGTGTTTCAGCACTTTGTATTCCTGCAAGTTTGTAAAGGTTTTTAGGTCATGAAATAAAAACATTGGGCCTCATTACGAGGCTGGCGGAATGGGTTTAACGGCACCGGTAATGGTGCCGGTGCCTTTAAACCCACTCCGCCCTGTTACGAGGTTCCCTCGCGGGACCCGGAAAGGACGTCTGGTCATACCAGACATCCTTTCCAGGTCCTGCGAGGGGACTAGGGAGCTAACAACGGGCCCCCTACCCATTCCCATTGAGCCCTATGTGGCTCAAATGGGAATGGGGATGAATTTTTACCGGGTCCATGGAATGGGCAATTACCGGGTCCACCAAGGTCGGCATAACCCGGTAATTGCCCATTCCATGGACCCCGTAAAATTACATTACCGGCGGCAGCCATGCCCTTAATATGGGCATGGCTACCGCCAGCCTCGTAATGAGGCCCAATGTCTGACTCCAACCATTCATGCACAATATGGTGCATCCTACATTCAATTTAACAGATGAAAGTCTTGTACATTTTGTCCCAAAATGCATTTCCTTTATATGGTGTAAGCTAAATCAGTGTATTATTATGCTTTCTGCATACATCACAATGGTATCATCATTACTGTGCCACCAATATGGAATAGTATTACTTGTTGAACCCAATAGCTCTCTGCTGTACCACAATCAAAATAAACAGCTATACTAAAAGAAAAAATAAGGGAACATTGATTAAACAGGTGAGGGCTGACTTTTGAAACCCTGCATGATAACAATCAGTGGCTTGAACGATAGTATTTAAAGATGCTCTAGGGATTCACTGTCCTATGTGAAACTCTGCATCTGTATGTAAGGACCTAGCAACACCAAGTACACATCCAGACGAAAGCATCTCGTCATTAGTTACTGAAGATACCACACATCTTCTGAGACATAGCATTTAAAAAGGATAAAATGTACTGTAGAGTGTAGACTGTACAAACGACTGGGTGGTTTTATGCTAATGGCTGCGTTCATAAATACAAATTAGGCAAGGTGTGGGGGTTCTTGTTGACACCTACTGCAGAATAGCTAGAGAAAATCTCATCCTGCATTGTTGGCTGCAGATTGGGTTTTTGGAGAGGTTAAATGAGTGTAAATTAGAGGGGCAATGTATTGATCATACAGCCATTCTGGAAGAAAGAAAAAAAGCACTATGTCCTTACCTACCTCTCAGACATAGAACCTCACAGAGTTGAGCATGGTGGCATAACCTAAAGTACAGAATAAAAGAACCTGTTTATAAACACCAAAATGAACTGCCGAAATGGCAGGAAAGACTCCTGTTTGAGCCTTCAACCAAAGGAGAGAAAAAAGGCTATCATCGCTAGGACATGCAACGAGTGTAGGTCTTGAGAGCAGGTTAAGCAGGGTGTGGCATAGTGCAAAGAAGTTAAGTATAAACATATCAAGTTCAGTGAAGAGTAACACATAAAAACAGTTCTTTGTGATTCCATCCAGAATATTTCATCGTGGGAGAATTCAACAATTTATTTTTATATAGGACATTTTACCACAAATGTAAGGGGAGACCCACTCGAAACCTTCCATATAAGTCCCTCTTACCTTCATTATTACCCTAACCCACGCCCACATACATTTGCAGAAAAATGTGATGGAAAACATTCAATTAATTCTCCCAGGATGGAAAATCCAGTGATGGAATGTTCCTATCCCCATGCATGCAAACAAGCATGCCTATGTGACAAATAGGACACACAATGACAACATGCATGTGTCTTTCTCAAGCACAGGTCCTGTTTGGCCTGTTTCTCAGTTTAATAAAGGAATGGTCAGATTTGGTTGTGAGGAAACAGCACCTCCACCCAGATCTGTAATCATCATATCCACCTGACAGATATTAGTCATACCTGAAGCAAATAAACACCTGACATGTTATTGTACTAGTTCAACCATATCTGCTCGAGCCTGTTCCTGGGTCTACCCTTTAACTCCTCTTGAAAAACTACCACTTATTGCTACCGACACCCTTTACAACCTCACTGATCTTCCGCCTCTGACCATTGCCTCCATGCTTGATTGCTCTCCCTATACTGTTGATTTCTCTTAAAATTCCTCCTACTCCTTCTTAGATCGAATACCTGCACTCTCCACCCCTCATGTTTTGCACTCAAGTAGTATTCAACCTATCTGCTCCATCCATCCTACTCTGCATACCTTATAGTTCCTTCCCACTTCTGGCACCATTTCACTGACTGGACATCCCTAATGCATTATATCAGAAATGTTGACAATATAGAAGGCTTTACACCAGCTCTAAAGAACAGCTCCTATCCATGGAAGGTGCTCTCCCGCCATTATCAGCTGTAACTGCCACCATGTGATTTTACTGTTTAGCGTCATCTATATATTGTACTTCCATAAATAGTCTACATTACTTTAATAGTACCCCACAACATATGTGTTAGTCACCATAATACCATTCCCATGTACCAGTTCTTCTCTTTCATCATATGTCATCTTCTCAGAACGTTCTATCGCTACCATTGGGAAGCACCTTACTTTGACATTCTCTGGTCTCTTGCCACTTTTGCAAAGTTTTTCTGGAGGAAGCATTGTTCACCTATATTTCTAATAAATACAAACACAAATACAAATGCACCCTGCTAATTAGTAAATGTAACCTGTGATACCTTTGAAAGTATGCAGTCATATTATCTACTACTAGTTCAGGACCTTCAATTCTGCAGATGATGATGTTCAAGAGCACAATAGCTTACCTGCAATTCCCTTACAGCATGAGGAGAGCCCCAATGTCGAGTAGGATATGTTGGTGATATAACCATTAAAGGCCTCTAAGGAATTGACCATGGGCCAAGCAAGTGCAGGTGCATAGTCCACATGGAAAATGCAGCTGTCACCCACCAATCAAACGTTAACCGCATGTCATCCAAAACATCAGCTGGGAGCACGTTTATATGACTCAAGTTAAAGTTTTTAAAGTACTGGTGTATTTGGGATCAATGTACAAATGTGGCAACTAAATAAATTGTTACCCCATATCAGGAGATCTTTTTCTTTGATGTGATTGGTTTTATAATCAAACCTTACCCAAAGAAATAACCTACATATTATACAAAAATACATTGGCCCTCATTACGAATCCGGCAGTAGCTGTGCCGGTAAAACTGGCAGGCTGCCACTGGACCCGTAGGGATTTCCCGGCTCCAGGCTGCCAGAATTACCGGAGCATTACAGCCCTACAGCCCGGTGATCCAGTAATTCTGGAGCCGGCATTCTGAAAATCCCCATTCCCGTGGAGTCCATAGGACCCCACAGGAATGGTGAAGTGGAAACACTGGCACCATGTGGTAATGGTGCCAGTGTTTCCAAGTCTGCTTGCGGCCAGTGGTGTTATGCCCTCCAGGTCAGACCTGCCGGGTGTAACACCACACGGCCACAGAACTTGTAGTTAGCCTGCTCAGAAAACAGTGCCGGTAGGGTTTTACCAGCACCGTTATATCCGGACTGGCTAACTTGTAATGAGGGCCTGTACTATACTATTTTACACAAGTTAAAGGAATAGAAATAATTTGTTTTCCCAAGACGACCACTCTTCCAAAATTTGACTAGCAATACTCTACAATTATCCAAAATGTAAATATAGTTTAATTAACTTTCTTTAGAAATAAAATCAAAAAGGAACGTTAACAGTATGTACAAAATATTTTTCTGTTTCATTCAATTTTGTGACTGTTAGTAAAGTGTGTGTAACATAGAATCTCAAAGATTGCCCACTGCATGGCCATAAGTTTCGCCTCTCAGGTGCTTTTTCAGGGCAATTGATTCTCATAAGCATCAAAAACAATGGGCCTCATTACGAGGATGGAGGTAGCCTCGCCAGTAAAACAAATGGGCAATTACCAGGGTATTCTGGCCCCGCTGGACCCAGTAATTTCGTGTCCTTTCGTGGGTGCCGAACCAGTACATCCCATTCCGATTTGATCCCCTTAGGGCTCAAATGGGAATGGGGATGTCGGATGCACCGTTTAAAAGGCTGCCGGTGTATCTGAGTTGCTGTGCTCACGTGTGCCGCTCTGCCCACTAGGGCAGACCCGGCGGGCTGTCTGGCACCCACAAGCACAGCTCGTAGTATGGCGGTATGGTAGCAATGGTGCCGGTAAAGCTACCGGCACCGTTGTTACCTTACCACCATACTTATAATGAGGCCCAATGTGTGTAAACAATAGTGTCCTAGTCAAACCAAGTAGTAATTATAAGCAACGCTAACTAAAGTTAATATCTGATGAGAGAGAGTAGGGTCACAAAGAAAGGGATTTGTTATGCAAATATAAGCATGTAAACCAAAGGAGACTCATTGTCAAAAAAACTGTAATTAATCAACACATGAACAATAGAATATAAATGTGACAAGGAAAAAGAAAAGAAAAACAATCTGTTGTTCCAACTACTAATAAACACCAGAGGATATGAACAAGTGTAATTCTGGAATAATAACGTAGGAGACAAAGTTGGTCTAGGCACTGGGGGAGTAACACTTGCAGCTTGAAAATATATTAGTGCCAATGCTCAAAATTGAGATTGATAAGCAATATAATCCATATCCAAAATTGGCAACTGTGGGTACAAAGAGAAATAAAAATAATAGTCAATGAACCTAAACTACTATCTCATATGTAATGCTGTCAGGATCAAGGCCAACTTGGGTAACCCCAGTCTCAATTGATAACCAGGCTGATCTTTCACAGGGTGACTTTTCCTGCAAGATCGCAGCCTGCAGAGGATTAAGAACCTGTCAGGCTAGGGGCTCAGGTGAAAAGGTGGGAGCAAACAGCAGAGCTACAAAGGGAACAAACAAATATAACAGGTCAGTGTACCCTCATTCCCTGGAGTGATACAGACCACAACTCCCTCAGACAAACCCCACTCCTACCTGTTGTGATATAGTTGCTAGCGGGCAACCTACATGGAAAAACTCCAGCTGGAGCAGTTTGAAGAGTTCAGAATATCCGGAAAGGAATGGAAATCTAGGAAAGGTCCCGCACTATCTTCTCTGTACTTGAAACCTGACATGGACAGCACAAAGGCGCAATCTAGGGGCAGAACAGACTATGAGTTCCAGGATGCAGGTAGTCCCAAAAGAAGTCCGAGTGTAGAGAGTCTGGAGAACAAAAAATACCTAAAATATATAACCAGGAATTAATCCAAGTTTAATTCCAAAGTAATCCAGAGGCAAAGAAAAATAGAATCCCCAGGAGTTGACAGATGGAAAGGATCATAAATGTGACCAGCCACAGGGACAAGAAAAGGGCAGTCCAGGAGACATAGAAGCCAAGTTCATGGGGGACCGGGAGATCAAATAGCGGGAGCGAGCATCAGTAGCAGCGAGGGACAAAAACAATTGCAGCGCCCAGGAATCATAAATGCTGAGGTCGGGGGGCCAGGAGATCAATCCAAGGGGGCAAGCATAAGAAGCAGTGAGAGACGAGATGAAGGTAAAGTCCAGGAAACAGTAGCGAGATGATCGAAAAGCAGGAAGAAATGCAATGGAAGCCAGAAACCAAGAAGCTGCTTGCCGGGTGAGCGCAACAGTTAAAGAGCACCGCCTGACAGGCTTTGTTTGCTTAAAAGCTATTTATTTTGGATAGTGCAGGAAGGAAGGATACGTGATGCATCACGTGAAAGCTGAGAGCTGGGCTTGCTGTGTTAAACGGAAATCATATTATGCCTCCTTTTGATTTATATTGGCCTAAGCCTAGTTGCTCTGCGAAAAAAATCGCATTGCAAAGTTCCGATTTCTGATCGAGTTCGCCGCCATTTTAGAATCATCCACCATTTTGATTTCTGTTCATATGATTCTCTGTTCTAAAATGGTGGACTGTGTTTCTAACTTGCAACCACGCCTCCGACCTTTGAGTTCTGTTAATGGTTAGACTGTCCGCTGGTCGACTGTTAAGACTAGGTAAAGAGACCTTGTACTACGAATGAACTGTTGTCTTAGTACTGTCTACGCTAACAAGCCTCATCCACGAATACACATCAGCGACAATGATGCGTAAACGCCAAGTGTGGACACAGGCTGAACTACATTGTGTTGGGATATAGACTAAGGCTTACTGTGGGATCCGAGAATATAAATCACCATTGTAACTTGATGGAAATGCAAAATCATGTAATCCTTCTGCATATTATTATATAAACTGTATGTGAGCTAGGCACAAACTCTAGACCGCAGATTATTAACATGTAGAGGGGCTGGACAATATTGTTGAACCTGTATAAAAACCATGAATATCTAGATGTCCAGCACTCTATCTCTCCTCTCTTTGACGGGCTGGTACTCATTGCGGGGTGTTGAGAGCCAGATAGCTATCTGTATCTGTTTCTATGTTTCTTTGTAAACTGCACAGAATAAAATATATGTGAATCTTTATAGCCCGTGTTTGGTGTATTTCAATTTGTGGTACTCAGCCTCAATATTTCCTTTTGCTTTAACAGATGGCGCCCGAATAGGGATCCTCAAGATTGATGCCATCTCGTTGAAGAGTTGACGCAGCTATCGGACCGGGATCGGACGGTGAGAAAGGGGGCCCCTTCTTGGATGAGACGCGACACTTCAACAGTACTGCACAACCCGATCCCCGGACGGTGAGCACGTGATCCGAGACGGCATCTTGACGAGGGTCCATATATCATTGCGGGCAGTTTTGCCAAAATCACCAACCACGAGGGTCCTTTGTTGTCCTTAGTAATCCGATCGGACCTCCCTTAGTTCTTTGATCAGGTGAGTTGTGCCCCAATTCCTAAGTATCCTGATATTTGATTTGGCGCATTGTCCTCCCGAGCACAATTATTGACCAGGTAACACCAGAAATCTGATATGCCTGAAAAATTGTCTGCCTGTTTCAGGGCATTATTCCACAGAGACATACAATCTTTGGAATTTGGCCATCCAATACCACAGGAGGGGTCGCCGGCATGTTCTATGTACTGTAAGTACGGCGTTGGTAGTATAGTGTTTAACGATATTTGGCACAGACAAACCAGACATGCTTCCGAACTTCAGTGGCCAATCAATGGTAGCTTTGAGATTTCTCATATAGAATATTTAGAATCTATATTATTAAAGAAAAAAGCTAGACCCGCAGCATTTGATGTATTACAAAATTGGAAAAAAGAAGCTATGCAGCAGCTTAAAAGTAGAGAGAAATACGCACGCCGACATATGTCGAACGCAGAGAAAGCGTTATTGTATGATCAACAAAAACAGTCAGAGTCAGTTAGAAACATGGACAGGGCTTTTCAACTTGGCATTCAGAAGAAATACCCATCTAAAGATTTCCATGCATCAGATGAACTGATTAACAAGCTTTTAAATTAACGAAGGCCTGGTCCACTGCGCCACCTCCGTATGTACCTATTCCTGCTGTTTTACATCTTCCTGCTGTTGTTCCTCCTCCCGTAGCAATTCCTGCTCCTCCTATCGTTCCTCCTATTGCTCCTCTTCCTCCAGTTGTTGCTCCTCTTCCTATTGTTGCTCCTCCACTTATACCTCCAACTTTGCCTGCTGATATAGGTTTGGTAGATTTGTCTTTTCCACCAGTGATAGCACCTTTGTTACCTAGTGTACAAGATGTGTCTTTTCTTTCTCTTCCAAGTGGTTCTGCTTCGCTTGTAGTTGATAAGGGAGAGGAATCAAAGATTGTAACTAGCAATACAGTTTCTGAAGAAAGAAAGCGCGATTTGAATGCATGGGCTAGACAGTGCATGGAGAAGGGTGAACAATCTGATGTTCTTGCTACACTCTCTAATTTCGATAATTTTCCTGAGAAAACTGTGTTTATTGAAGGACTGGGAATTCATTTATCCGTAATGTGGAACAGACTGAATGATACAGATATCCCACAAAGGTTGAGGGATCTGAATGTTTTAGCATATTCAAGAGATACTGCTGAGAAAGTATATGAGCACATCGAGAGGGTTTTGAGTATAGAAGGGAGTTAGTAAAGTTACGCAATGACGAAATAGATGGTGATAGTTTGAGCGCTATTTTTGTAAAGAAACGGTTCCTTCCTCTTAGTAAGTCGATGAGTGAAGAAACGCAAATTTGCACGAGAGATGCTCTTAGATGGATTTCAGATATGTCGATATCTCCCATAGAAGTATATGACACGTATAGTCAGTATACACCAGAAATGCAGAGGAAAGTGATACAGGTAATGGTAGAATACCTGCAGGATGAATGTATAAAAGGAAAGATTTGTTGTCCCGCAGAATTATTGAATATCTACAAGAGAGATTTTTCATCTGACACTCCTTCAGCTGCTTTGGCACTCGATTTGGCTCTGTTGCTCAGTAAGCATTCTGAGTTGCCTACTTCTCAGTTGCCTATGAGAGAGGTTCCTCCGACATTTGTCCCTAAAGTCGAGGTTATGTCTAATGCTGCAACGGGGTTAGCCGCCTATGATATTGATGCACATTATGTATCCCAGTTTGTTCACGTCCCGTTCTCAAGACAGGAAGTGAACACCATTAGATAATCTATCCCAGATAGTAGAAAGAATCGACAGGGTTCTATAAAGAGATAGAATCTGTCTTGCAGTCATCAGTATTTGCTCTGGGTGATATAGATGTATTATTTCCTGTCCTCCTACCTGCCGATTTGTGGAAACAGATTAGGACAGTAGACGATGTACCAGAGTTAGGGAACACACAGGATGATTTGGTTAGGCAAGATAGAGATAGACCAGCTGGTGAGAGACCACCAGAGGTGATACTGACTTTGCCTGATAGAGTAGTGACAACATTGATAGCCTTAATTCGTGAGAGAATGATTGTCTGGGACAAACGTACTGCTTGTATCCAAGGAAAATCTGAGGGCACTACCGAATTCTTTAATCAGCTTGAACAAGTATTTTCAAATTTCAGTGAGCAAGATTTAGGCACAGAGGGCCTCATTACACGGTAGGCGGTGAGCCATGGCACTATTAGCGCCATGGCTCATGCCGGTAAAATACCGGCACCGCCTTGGCGGAAAGGGGATTTACCGCCCCATTCCAAGGTTGGATGGGCGGTAAATCCCCCTTCCACCATTGCCCTTCCCCATTCCCATTTCTGCCCCATAGGGCTCTATGGGAATGGGGAAGGCGCTAATTACGGCACCGCAATTTTGCGGTGCCGTAATTAGCTCCGAGGTCCCTTAGCGGGTTGGATTTTAACGCCTGCAAAAAGCAGGCGTTAAATCCCCCAACCTGCAAAGGGACCTCGTAGTAAGGCGGTAAGGATTTACCGGTACCGGTATTTTACCGGTACCGGTAAATCCCTACCGCCATCCGTGTAATGAGGCCCAGAGTCTGGAAAAAGATTATTTGTGGACAAATTTGTGCGTGGATTGTTACCTGACATCCAGTCGCAAAAGATGACTTCTGAGAGCGCTTGGCAAGCTAAGTCTCAGTCTGAAGTGTTGCTTATGGCTCAGTATTGTGAAAACAGAGTCAATAATGAGAAAAACAGGATTGAAAAGAAAAAGGGAGGCTTGAAAACTAAGGTGTTGTTGCAACAGATTGTTAGAGGACCTAGAGGGGGTAGTACACAGTTTAGGGGACAGTATGTTCCACAAGGTAATATGCCGTTGGGTCCTGTAAACGCGAACCAATGTGCTTATTGCAGACAAGAGGGTCATTGGCGAGCACAATGCCCGATCCTCCAGCAGAGGTCGAATAACACATTTGGTATCATGGGTAGACGATCCAGAGGCCACCCTGGGGTAGAGGATCCTGTGTAAGTGACTTCAATCCGGCAATCCAACTAAGTCAATGCTTAGGATGGGATGCCCAGTGGAAGCCCTTATTTATATATTTTTATGTCAAAGTTCTTAAATCTGGATGATGAACCCTTATTTAACGCCCCTCTCTTTGAATCCCACTGACCTCACTGAGCCAAGAAGTAGGTTTGTTTTGCAAATTAAAAGATTTATTTGAAGAATTAAACAATATATATATATATCACACTTTTATGAATAAAATAATATTTGAATAGCACACTTATGAATATGGACGGAAATCAACAATGGGTAATATTATAAAATTGACACTCTCTTTAATCACTAAGGAGTATGAATATGGAAGACACTGTAGCAGAGAATACTTTAGGTAATTCGAGGAAATGCAATATGGGAAAGAATGCAACACAGAAATAAACTTGATATGATTTCAACAAAAGATAATATAATTACTTTTTCCCCTGTGACTACTCACTGCCCCCCATGCAATATGAAGAGATGGAAATAAGGGCACACAGTTTTCAGGAATACAATCAAGAATGCAGTTCAATTCCAGTTCCCCCCAGCAAGCTTAGAGAAAACAGGTATGATTTTAAAACACAGGTGAAAATGCTTTTGAATGTAATTGCAAAGGATGGGAAAATATACTAAAATGCTTTTATTTCACTAAGGGATATTCAGGATAAGTGAGAGTTACTTTGGATTAGTTAAGGTCAACACTAGCAAGGATTCATGAGTGATTACCAGGTTGAAAACGAATCTAAGCAGTTGAAACAAAGAAGCAGCTATTTTAACATGTGGTGAAATTGAGATAAATTGCAATTTGCGGCACTTTTTCCGCGTGCGTAAATCGCGATTACGGAAAAACTAAATTTCGCTTCTAGGACATACGGTTCAAAAGATACAGAAGTTTTTGTGAAGGTAGATTTTCAGAAATAAAGTCAAGATTTCAGAATGACAAATGGCGCTTATACAGATTCGAAATCACAGGATGGACACAAAATTCTAAATGCAGTTCTTGACAGGTTGAAATGGATGGATAAGATTACTTTAAACTAAGAGATTGGTTCTGTACAGCTCTAGACTAGATACTCACTCCTAGTTTTGTAATGGAATGCGCCTCGTCACGGATCTGGTCAGGTTTGGACTTCATTCGCCACCGGACGGTCTCAAGCACTGGTTCTGCTCACAACACGGCCTCTGGTCTGGGTCTGACGGGTTCTGGATACAGCACTGCTCTCTCTGGGCCTGGATATGGGTTCTAGCACAGGGTTCTTAGCTAGAACAGCAAAACAGCTCAGCCAGGCTGTTGGATTTTGAGATGCCCCTGGGAAGCTTTAGGGGTTAGAATCAGGATGCAAAAGATCCTGAAGGCCTGTTGAAAAGATTTCAGCTTTTGAGATTGGGCCTTTGCTTCAGGTTCTAGAGCTTGGTTCTAGAATCTGGTCTCTGGATCTATCTGGAGTCTCTGTCTGGATATTGTCTGGATCTGGTCCGGCAGAGTGCTGCGCAGGAATCAGTTGAAGTGGAAAAATGATTGGTTCTCATCTGTCCTGAGCAGTCTCTTTTTATGTGTTTTCAAAGTGGGTGGGAAGGCTGATTCTACATGCCCAACCCCCTAAGGATTTGATAGGTTAGAGGATTCCCTGTGACCTGACTGGAGAAAGGATTGGCATGTCAGAATGAGTCAGAATGATGCTGTGTGTTTGGCTTGAGGAAAGAACACTGCCCTTTGCTTTTACTTAGAAAATCAGTTTTTCATAACAACCATGTTTCCCAGATACACAAGTTGTTGAGAATACATGTACACCTCA
Organism: Ambystoma mexicanum; assembly: GCF_040938575.1. NCBI lineage: Eukaryota > Metazoa > Chordata > Amphibia > Caudata > Ambystomatidae > Ambystoma > Ambystoma mexicanum. The sequence goes on along the minus strand of NC_090930.1, from coordinate 917,298,188 downwards.
CAGATTAATTAAGACCGGTTTCTGTTCAAGTCCCATGTTCCTACGTGCCTGGGTTCAGAAATAACAATTTATTCGCGATTTTGGTGGGTTTGCCAAGATTGGTTTTGCACCCAATTTTACACAGACATACACACCCTCTCTGAGCATATTACTGTAAGTCTTTTACGTTTCTAGCATAAACACTGCAGCTACAATATTAATAATTATGGGGGTTGGTCTCAGAACATCACACGGCGTCCTTCTTAGTCTTGAACTGTGAGTGAATTTGTCATTTTAAGAATCTCCAAGTTTGACATTTCTGTCAGCTTGGTAAACTTTGTAAATTGCAATTTTATAAAACATATATTTGCTCTCAATTGAATTCACATCTCAGTCTGGTCCGCCCCCCCAGAACTTGGCTCTGACTAAGAGGTTACATGGCCTGTTTCCTGCCAGGAGTTGTTGGCCAGTCACACCCAAATCAGCATATTCCATTCAGTCAAGGAATCTATTGTCTCTTTTTCTTGCCAGCAGGGGAAATCTCCTCCTCTCATAACAGTTCTAATTAACATGTCCATGCGATCTCCTGTCCTGTTGGTAGAGAGGACCCAGGTGTGAAGGGTTCTCATGGAAGCAGGCCTCTTGAACTTTTAATTAAATCAGATTGCCTTCTAGCCAATTGCAACTTAGTTCCTTGTAAAAAAAAATACATTTATAAACTCACAATAAGCAACATATCTTTAAATCAAGTCTTTTTCAAAAATGAAATCACTGTGTGGCACTCTATATGGCTTTTTGATAGAATTCTCTTCTTTGGCTTTGGCATAGTTTGGGCTCCATGTTCAACTTTTCAAAAATAGTATGGTTTTAAAACGCTGGCTTCTGGAAGTGGTGAGCAACGGTACTGCACCCATTTTTTACAGCTGTCTTTACATCAGTATCTTTAAAATGGGATTTAGCTTGATAACATATGATTCTTGCTGATATTGTGTTGATGTGAATTCTTGCAGTAGAATAATGTGGAACACCCAACAAGAAGGTTGGATCGTTTTGGTGGTTTGTGAGCCAAGATTTTAGCACATTTTGACAATCAAGAAACTGAATTCCCAAACAGCTCTGGGTTGCTTTTGGCAATCAGTATTGCTATTTCCAAGTAGTTTCAGGCTACTGTGTGTGTAGCCCAATGGTGGTTTTAGGCAGTGACCTGTGCTCACTTATATAGGCAAATGTGGGTGGCAGCCTATTTTTCCGGCTTTTACTGCGCATTTTTCGATGGTCTTCAGCAAGCAGCATGCTTTCCAGTGGCCATTCTGATGTTTCTGCTGCCAGCAATGCACAGTACTGTTGGAGGGCTTGGATGAGTGGGTTAATGCATCCCACAAGCCCCCCTCTTGAAATGGCGTTGATTTTCCATCAATGGAACTCGTAAGACTGGGATGTTAGCCTCATCTTCTTCTGATTCCAAAATGGCAAAGTTCAGCATCTTTTCCTCCATCAGGGGTGGATCGATCGGTTCTCCTCGCCAGTCCTGATGGGAGTATTGAGCGATACCCCGGCCCCTCTGATCTTTGCTCCCGGTCCCCGGGTCATCCTCCTTGGTCAGTCTCCATGGTTTATCTCTCCTACAATGACAAAGCAAAGCAGCAGAAACATATTCGTAGAGATTTCCCCACCACTATTAATGTAGTGTGGTGGGCATATACATTTTATAAATCAGGAGACATTTGCATTCTTATTATATTTTATAGCCTATGTGTGGAATATTTTAGGGTTGGAATTTTATTGATCTGGCGTGGCCTCTTCTGGGATTCCAGAGGACTCCTCCATTTGCTGTAGAGTGTGCCTGGGTTGGCAACACTTTAGCTGATTAATATGGACCCACTTATCTTCCCCCTCCGCCAAACTGCCTTTGGGGATGCGGATCTTGTAGGCGACTGGTGAGATCTTGTCTACAATTTCAAAAGATCCCTTCCAGGTAGGCAGAAATTTCTGCTGTTTGGCCGGGTTCCTTTGGAAATTGTATAGATAAATCCGGTCCCCTACATTGTATTCTTTCCTAGTAGTCTTCAAGTCATAGTGGGTCTTCATGCTATCGGCTGATCTTTCTAGATTTCGCTGAGCATAGGCAAAAGCATGTTGAAGGTGTTTTCTTAAATTTTCAACATACTCATGAGTTGTGGAGGCATTGATCAATGTCTGCTCTTGGGTCCTGTAAAGCAGATGCTGGGGAAGCACCATCCTGCGTCCAGTCATCAGCTCAAATGATGACATTTTAGTTGCAGATGAAGGGGTAGATCTGATGGCCATAAGGACAAGAGGTAATCGGATATCCCAGCTTGGCCCAGAATCTGCCACAAACGTTTTTAAGATGCTCACAATGGTTTTGTTACAATGTTCTACTGCACCAGAAGAGGCTGGCAGGTAAGCAATGTGTAGCTTCATTTTAACCCCAAGTATCTCCCACATCTTTGTCATTACTTCGCTGGTGAAATGGCTACCTCTGTCTGACTCAATCCTTTGGGGCAGTCCAAAATGCGAAAATATGTGGTTGATCATCAGGGCAGCTGCTGTTTATGCCTTGCAGTTTGGGGCCGGGAGACATTCCACCCCTTTAGTAAATAAGCATGTCACCGTCAACATGTATTTATTCCCCCTAGAGGAGCGAATCACGGGCCCTATAAAGTCGACTTGTAAATCTGACCATAGCAGTGTCATCCCCCTCTTTTGGAGAGGCGCACGATGTGTGAGGGATATTGGCTGAAATTGTGCACACCCAAGACACCCCTTCAAGTATTGGTCGTGGTCCTGCCCCATGTGTGGCCAGTATGCAACCTCTCTTAAGATTTCAAGTATTGTATGAAACCCCCTATGACCGGATGTGGCCGCATCATGGGCGTGACTTAACATCAGGCTTCAGAATGAGGTAGGAACCACCCACTGATCATGGCCAGCTTGGGATTTCCTTACCAACAAACCGTTTTGAATTCGGAACATTTTTGGACATTTCATCAACACCCTGAGGTCCTCTTTCCCAATGTAATCGGTATCCGTCAGGGGAAAGTTCTCCGGGTCCTCAATATGTTGATAAAACTTACCAATTATTGCATCCTCTTTTTGAGCCATAATCGAATCAGCATCTGGGGTCTCCTTACTCCATTGTGCAGTTGAAAGATCATTGTGAGCATTTGTCTGGGACCTAGTGATAGCAGTGACCTGGACTTCCCCCAACAGGGACTCGATTTTCGATTAGATCCCCTTGGATGGCCTCGGTTTTGGCTAGCTGATCAGCTAAGTCATTTCCAGTTTTGTCTGGTCCCTCTACTTTGGAATGACCCTTGATCTTCTTCCAGTAGATGGTCATCCCATTCACGGTGACCAGATCATCAATGTTTTGAATTATCTTCCCATTTTTCAAGGGCTTGTTATTAGCACATAGCTTGCCTCTGGTTTTCCAATTAACCAGGTGCTCCACGAACCCGTTCCGTACATAATCCGAATCTGTGATTATGACCAGTTTGTGGAGTTGATGTTGGACAGCAGTGAGGATGGCTTGATGGACAGCCATCAACTCTGCCACTTGACTACTTCGGGGACCAATCTTGTACCCAGCAGAGGGTTCTGGGGACTCATTCACCCATGCATTCCCTATGCCGGCCACAAGTTCTTTTTCCCCCTTGTTATCAACATGATAAGAGCATCCATCCACATAAACAGTGGGAATTCCCTCACACTTGTCTTCTTCAAAGACTTTGTGGGGGGAATTGAGGTATGCCTCCATGTTGTCCTTGATTTTTAGACTTTCGTCCTCGAGACAGTTTTCTCTGGCACAATCATGCAAGTCAGCCAGAGCTTGCGCGAGGGGACTCTTCTTGTTTTGGCCCTATCTGACCTCCACAGGAAAGCCTTGCATTGACAGAAACCAGGAAGTAATTCGGGAATTACTCACATTTCCGGCCCGGATTCTGTCACTTTGGAGATATTGCAGAGGCTGGTGCGGAGTCTCCACTATGATGTGTTCCCCCTGGATGAACGGGCGGTAATTCTTCAAGGCCCACACCGTTGCCAGGAGTGCCTTCTCACAGTTGTTGAATTTTTCCTCCACAGAGGATGAAGTTTTACTTGCATAGGAGATTACTTTATTGACCTTGTCATGCTTATGGTATAATACTGCAGTCAAGCATGTATTAGAGAACCCTGTCTCCAAGAAAAACTCCCTGTTTCTGACAGGGTAGGCTAGGCAGGGCGCTTGTGAGAGGCTTCTTTTGAGTTGTCTTACTGCCTCGGATTGTTCTGGACCCCATTCCCACTTGAACCCCCCCCTTCAAGAGATGAATCAGGGGTCTAGTGATCTCTGCGTAGCCCTCAATGAACTTTCTGCTGTAATTAGTCAGTCCAAGGAGGCTCCTTAGGTCCCGCAGAGTTGTGGGGTCTTTCAGTTTCTGAAGGGCTTCCACTTTCTTTTCCTAGGGACAGAGACCCTGAGGAGTAATCTCATGCCCCAAGAAATTAACACGGGTTCTACACCACTGTGCTTTTTGGAAGGAAAGTTTTGCTCCGGCGGCCCTCAACTGTGTGAGAACATAACAGATCTCCGCTATATGTTCCTCAACAGTTGAGCTCTTGATGAGGACATCATCTACATAAGCCAGGTTACCCGTTGCACCCAGGTCGGGCATGGCCTTATGTAGTAAAATGTTGAATTCGTTACCAGCGTTGAGGTATCCGAAGGGAGTCCGGGTCCATGTGCACTGCTGGCCCCCAAAGGTAAAAGCCAGTTTGTATTGGTCCTCCCTACTGACAGGCACAGTCCAGTATCCATTGGTCAGGTCTATTGCAGTGAATAACTGTGACCCCTGGATCTGGGCTAGCCCTTGGTCAATGTAGGGAAGAAGCCATCGGGAAGTATGGACCCATTTGTTGAGCTCCCTAAGGTCGGCGCAGAGTCTCCACTGGCCGTTTGGCTATAATATCCCCAGCACCGGATTATTGACGATGCTGTAGACTGGACGGATTATCCCACGGGACTCAAGGTTCTTAATTATTTCAGTAAGGGACTCCATTGACATGAGAGGCAAGCGATATTGCTTCACAAACACTGGAGTCATGCCAGGGTCCATGGGAATGGTTGTTGAGTGAGTGTTGGTGCGACCACAATCATATGAGTCCACTGCAAAGAGATCTTGAAAATCCAAGAAAACTTGTTTCAACTTTTTCTTCTGCTCCAGAGTCACACAGGCATCAGCTAGGTTGACTCTCTCTTCAACCATCTGCCTGAACCTGGGGAAGACTTCTGGTTTCGCTATCTCAGCGGCCTCCTCCAGCTGGGTGGAGAACTCCCTGGTCAGAGTGCTGATTTGGACTGGTGGCTTCAGGTGGGAAAAGCAGCCCTCATGGACCTGGAAAATCACCTCATCCCTCCTGAAGTCACAAGTCACATCGTCCTTATCATAAGGGCAGGAAGTGTACACCAGGAAGTTCCCCCCATTCCGGGTAAAGATCCTGTCTGGTGTTGTATTGTCATCACTGTCACTGTCAAGACAGTCCTTGGGGATTGGTCCTAACAGTTCATTTCCTAAATCAATGGAAAAATGTTGTTCATCAACCGCCATTCCAATAATGGTGCCTGCGGTTAGAGTGATACTCTTTAAGTCGTTGTTATCCACCTCTATTGGAATGGTGTCATGTTCTTTATTTACTAATGGTGTTGGGTTTACCCCCAACCCTTGCTGTTGGAGAGAAGCATTTAGATGAATATAAGCATCAGGGTTTTTCAATTTTTGTCCTCTTTTAACTTTCACTTCCAGGGAGAATTGTCGGGTCCTTTCTGGAATGGGGACTTCCTCTCCAATCTGAATTTCAACTGCATAAGGTAGCAGTTGAGCTGACCCAAATGCTTTCTCTTGGTCATCAAAGCCCATGGGATTATCCGCTAATCGAGACCAAGCTTTGAAGTTTATTAGGTCCAAACTAATGGCAAAGCGATTGAGAATGTCACTGCCTAAGTAAAAGGTGGCAGTGATGTCTCACACGACCCAACAATTATGGACTATGCTCTTGTTGCCAATGGAGATTTTGAGCATCCTCCTACTTGGCAGGAAATGTTTGAAATTGGGTGCTTCCAGATCCATTTCCCATTTGTCTATCAGTTTGAATGTGGCAATGGCTGGATCTTTTGGGAGTTGGCAGAACATGGCTTCGCTGATGAAGCTCTTACCGTTGTTCACACACACTCGGGCGAGAACAGAGTCCTTCCCATCATTTAACTGAACAGGGATGAACAACTGCTCTCCAATTTGCTGAATATCAGCCAGGCTCTGAGCTGATTTCTCAGTGGGAGTGTCTGATTGTGGATTGGTAAATAATTTCAGAGTGTTTCCTTCCAGTGTGGAATACCACCTTAAACTGGAAGGAAGGTTGATTTTCAGAACTACAGAGGACCCCCATCACCAGTGTGTTGTCCTACTGCTATTACTGTCACGTTTGGAATTTGGTTGTTCTGGAAGTGAAATTCTACTTGGTCAGATTTTTGTTCAACCATGTGGCATCTGCCGTTTAGACTAACATGGTTGACACTCTGTTTCAATTTTATGGGCCGGCTAGTCTGGGTCCAGAGGACCTTGTTTACGCAATCTATTAGGGGTGACAATCTTTTCAGGAGGTCATTCCCTAGTAAACAAGGGGTGCCCTCTGGAGTCACTACTATGACCGGGTGTTTCACCTTGTGTCGCCCAATTTTAATGTCCAAATCTGCAGTCCCCTCGACGGGAATTTCCTTCCTGTCAAAGTTCTGAAGTTGTCCAGGGAGAGAGGTGAGAGGAATTTGGTATTTCTCCCCCCTTCCTGAATTTAGTTCATCAAAGGCCTTTCCGGACAGAAGGGTAGCTTGGGATCCAGTGTCCACCAGTGCCAAAATTGTCCCCTGCCCCTGTACTTGTCCCGGGGCATAGTATCTTCCATCCTTCTCCGCAAGGGGGCACAGATATTGCACATTTCTTTTGGGTTCCCCTGGTTCTGGGCTGCCACCCCCTTTTTGGAGGCAGTCACCAGGATGGGTCTGAACCAGGGGATTTTCTTGCTGTTGGTTCTGGGCTGGGATGATGGGGGCGCTAGCTCAGTCCCCACATCTACTCAGTCTGGATGTGAATCCTTTGGGACCCATTTTTCTTTGGGAGGAGTTCCCCCGTCTCTGAAGGAGAAGATTCTTTTCCCAGGATCCTCTGAGGATCCCCTTGCCTTCAAATTGGAAGATCTGTACCTCCTCCTCAAAGTGGGTCTGTTTGGGTCCTTTGTTTCTCCTACCTCCTCTCTGCTCCTTGGGTGGCAGACTTTCAGGGGTAGGAGATTTTTTTTCCGGTTCCTGGGTTTACAGGGGCTGTTTACAAGTGGGGAAGGAAGCTTCCTCCAAGGCTTTACACCCCCCTTCCCCTTGTGCCTCCTCCCTGGGAACCGGTGGTTTGTCGGGGTGCTGCCCCGTCATTGTTCTGGCGCACCAGGTCCAGAGTTTGGGTCATTCTGTGCTGGCATGCTCATCAAAGGGTTCTGCTGAGCCCTCAGCATGCAACCCAGATCCTGTGCCATATTTTGGACCTTGCACTCTAACTGGGAAACCTGCTCGGGCTGATACGGGGTTCTGTTTTCTCCCCTGGGCTGATCCCGGGAAGGGTAGCTATCCCTTCTCTGGTATTACCCTGGGTTGGGAAGATTTGGGTACCCCTCCTCCCTTGGCCTCCCCTCTCCCGGATTAGGTGGTCTGGGATCAGGGAAGTGGGGAAAGAAGGATGGATGATTTTGGGGTTGGAAGTTCTGTGGGTACCTGGGGAAAAAAGTTCTGCCCAGGATTTGGTGAATTTCTGCCCTCCTGTAGAATGTTAGGAGGGAAGTTCCCTGGGTTAGGTGCTTGGCTGGATCCACCCCCTTGGGCTGGAGGAGTCCACACATAACCCCGGATGGGTCGGTTTCCCTTGTAGCGGGGACTTACATAGTCAGGGGAGTGAGGGACCCCATTTGTGTGACTACCTCCTTGGCTCCCTGTCTGTGACTGGCCCGAGGGCCTTCTGGGCTTGGAATTATTCTGTGCAGGCAAGTTTTTAGGCCCCCCCATCTCCAAATCCAAAATGGGGGCAACCTTTACCGCTGCCACCTTAGCAGCAGCTGGTTGGTTTGGGGCTTTTCTGGGCATTATTTTTATTTTCTATGGGCTTCTGCACCTCATAGATTCGGGTGGCCTGTTTAATGACCCAGTCTAGTGACCTTTTCTCATGAAAATCTCTCACTAGCTGGGTCATGATGTATTTGGGTAATGCATGGAAAAACGTATTTACAAATTCTTTACTGTCCGTGTGCACCCTTTTGGTAGTCTGCGCAAAGGCAGGCTTCAACTCCTGCACAAATTCTTGTGGGGCCTGATCCTCCCCACATTGTAAATTGTAGGCTGCATTTCGAGCCTCTTGGGGATTTCTATGAACAGAGAAGTGCTTTAAGATGGCCGCCCTGTAGGTGGACCATCTTGAATGATTTTGATCCTCCAGCCCCGCAAAGAAACTGGAGTATTCTGGGGAGAATGTCCATTTTATGTACTGAATGCAGCTGCTGCTGTCTTTCAAATGGAAAGTGTCCATCATTTGCTCAAAGAGCTCCAAGTGTTCCCAAACAGAATACTTGGAGTTCTTATGGTAAGGAGTGATGACGCTCCTTATTGCTTTGATCTGGTTTAAGGGGTCCTTAAGCAAGGCCCTTTTTTGCCTTATTGGCCTTCTTGGTTCGGGTAACCTTGGTCCATTCATCCTCTGACTCAGAAGCACTGCTCCCAGAGGTACCCGTCTGATCTGCCAGGTTTTCTCGGATTCTGAGAGCCTGGGAATGGCTGGCAGAATGTGGGGACCTAGTCTCTTGTGTCCTGGGACGCTCAGAGGAGTTTTCAGATTCCTCCTTGCTGCCCGGATTTGATGGGTACACCCCCACTGAACTAACTGGGCAGAGGTTTTCAGAATGCCCTTAGAGGGCCTACTCTCCCGGGGTTCCCCACTAAATTGCACTGTACTTGGGTGCCCATACCCGGATGCCCGCACATACATTCCTGGGAGGTACTGGCCTATGAGCCCCATACTTCTGACTGGATAGTGATCTGCCATCCCCGTGGCCCTGGGCTCATGTGCGCCAGGGGACATGGGGGTGGCAGAGTCCAGGGACTGGGAGAGATGGAGGCCTCTGGTACTAGGGCTCCTGATGTTATGCTCCGGTGTTTACCTTTCCCAGCAAACCTCATCTCTATCAGACCCTGCTCCCTGGTGCCCTGCCAGAGCCTGTGCTTTCAGTTCCTCAATCAAGGCCTTACTAGACTCTATCAGTCTCTCCTGCATGGCTACCTGTTGCTGGAGCCTATCATTGTGCTGGCAGAGAGCCTCATTCTCTCTCTGTGCTTCCTGGTTGGTTCTGGAGTACTGGGCCAGTCTTTGCTGCAGGAGGGTTACCTCCTGAGTCCCATCCCTACTGGCCTGTTCCTTTCTTGCCAGAGCATCTTCCACCCTCCTGGTGTGCTCTAACAAGTTTTGATGCTCTTTTTGGAGGTCACCCAGTCGCTGGAGCGCCAGGTGATTTTCTTCCATTTTCTTTTTTAAGTGGCTGACTTCCTGGCCTAAGGTATCCCTTTCCTGAGTAATAGCCTGCATCTGTGCCGCCAGGTCGTCCCTCTGCCTATGAAGGGCACCAGCTCTCTGGTGCTCCTCATCAAACTCTGCCTGGGTATCCAGGTCTTTCAAAATCAGTTTATTGCTCTCTGCCTTCACTCTATCTAGGTGGCTTTGCAGGGTGACTACCTGCTCAGCACATACCCTATTGAAGTCCAGTTGTTGCTCCAGCCTCTTCTCGCTCTGCAGTAGGGAGTCCAAACCTTCTTGATACTCCTTCTGCAAAGCCAGAATTCTCGTATCCTGGTCTGCCCTTTCCTGTTGCAGGATACCCATATCCTCTTTTATTTTAATTATATACTGCCTACTATCATTTTCTGACTCCTGGCTCCTCTGCAGCCTCTGCTCAGAGGAGTCCAGATCAGATTGGGCCTTCTCTATTGCCATCAGTTGCCTACTTGCCAGATGTTGGCCTTCAGCACATTTGTCCTATATGGCTTCCATATATAAATACAAATATGCCGCTATCCTGACAATCTTGTCGTGCTCATCTTTGGCCTTAGTGGCCATGTATAGTTCACTCAGGGCCACCTGTAAGGGACCCATATCCTTCCAGATATCTAACCCAGTTGCAGTGACCTGTTGTGTGATTGCCTGAAACCACACATTCTGATCCTGCTCAGTCCACTCACCTCTCACAAATAACTTATGTAAAAGGTGTTCTCTAGCTATCTTGATGTCTACCAATGTCGCCATTCCGGAAATTGATTTCCTTCCTGACTTACAGAAGTTTGTTATTTTATTTTGCAAAACAGACCGTTTCCTGAGAGCGTTCCTTTTTGAGGGGTGCTTTTATAGCGTAACACAGCGTGGTAGCCCAACATGATTTATGTATCATATTAGTTAGCACACTGTATTAAGATGCACAAGTGGTGGATCTAATCCAGAAATCACGGACGAGCCCCCAATCGGTAAGTGACTTCAATCCAGCAATCCAACTAAGTCAATGCTTAGGATGGGATGCCCAATGGAAGCCCTTATTTATATATTTTGATGATGATGATGATGATGAAGTTGTTAAATCTGGATGATGAACCCTTATCCAACGCCCCTCTCTTTGAATCCCCCTGACCTCACTGAGCCAAGAAGTAGGTTTGTTTTGCAAATTAAAAGATATATTTGAAGAATTAAACAATATATATATCATATTTGAATAGCACACTTATGAATATGGACGTAATCAGCAATGGGTAATATTATAAAATTGACACTCTCTTTAATCACTTAGGAGTATGAATATGGAAGATATTGAAGCAGAGAATACTTTAGGTAATTCAAGGAAATGCAATATGGGAAAGAATGCAACACAGAAATAAACTTGATATGATTTCAACAAAAGATAATATGATCACTTTTTCCCCTGAAACTACTCACTCCCCCCTATGCAATATGAAGAGATGGTGAGGGCACACAGGTTTCAGGAATACAATCAAGAATGCAGTTCAATTCCAGTTCCCCCCAGCAAGCTTAGAGAAAACAGGTATGATTTTAAAACACAGGTCAAAATGCTTTTGAATGTAATTGCAAAGGATGGGAATATATACTAAAATACTTTTAATTCACTAATGGATATTCAGGATAAGTGAGAGTTACTTTGGCAAGTTCAGGTCAACACTAGCAATGATTCATGAGTGATTACTAGGTTGAAAACGAATCTAAGCAGTTGAAAGCAAGAAGCAGCTATTTTAACATGTGAAATTGTGTCATGAACTTCAGATCATGCCCCTTTTGGACCTCCTGGTCCTTGTTTCAACGGGGCTTGCATTCCGTACTACTTCCAACATGGCCGTCCAGAGCTGAAGCCCTTGCTCGCTCCATGCGCTGAACGCGGCGTGGTCTATTTATAGACTACGCCTTCCGCGGCTCCGTGCGTCTCAATGCTACTGCAGAGTAGCCCAGACGTGTGTTCGTAGCTCGCGGTATTGTTTCCCTTGTCCCAGTGCTATTATCCATTCCTTTTCCTTTCCCCCTTCCTGGTTCAGAGCTTTTCTAGCCTTTTCCAGTGTCCCGGATTTCTGGACTCCTTGATCCCGGAACTTAACGCAACCTGGAACAAGATGAATCTGTAGCAGCGCTGTTCAAGACCAGGAGCGTTTGCAAGAAGGCAGCGATCGAAGTCACCGGCAAACATCGGACCCAGGTGAGAAGGGGGGAACTCCTTAACAAATTGAGCTAAATTGCAATTCGCAGCACATTTTCTGCATGCGTAAATTGCGATTAGGGAAAAACTATTGGAATGTCATTGTAGGTGTGTTGGAAAGCTGGGGATCTTATCTTTAAAATGACAGTTAAATTTTGCTTCTAGGACATACAGTTCAAAAGATACGGACGTTTTTGTGAAGGTAGATTTTCAGAAATAAAGTCAAGATTTCAGAATGACAAATGGCGCTTTTACAGATTCGAAATCACAGGATGGGCACAAAATTCTAAATGCAGTTCTGGACAGGTTGAAATGGATGGGATAAGATTACTTTAAACTAAGAGATTTGTTCTGTACAGTTCTAGACTAGATACTCCTAGTTTTGGAATGGAATGCGCCTCGTCACAGATCTGGTCAGGTTTGGACTTCAATCGCCACCGGACGGTCTCAGGCACTGGTTCTGCTCACAACACACCCTCTTGTCTGGGTCTGATGGGTCCTGGATACAGCACTGCTCTCTCTGGGCCTGGATATGGGTTCTAGCACAGGGTTCTTAGCTAGAACAACAAAACAGCTCAGCCAGGCTGTTGGATTTTGAGATGCCCCTGGGAAGCTTTAGGGGTTAGAATCAGGTAGCAAAAGATCCTGAAGGCCTGTTGAAAAGAATTCAGCTTTTGGGATTGGGCCTTTGCTTCCGGTTCTAGAGCTTGGTCCTAGAGTCTGGTCTCTGGATCTATCAGGAGTCTCTGTCTGGATATTGTCTGGATCTGGTCTGGCAGAGTGCTGCACAGGAATCAGTTGAAGTGGAAAAATGAGTGTGTCTCATCTGTCCTGAGCAGTCTCTTTTTATGTGTTTTCAAAGTGTGTGGGAAGGCTGATTCTACATGCCCAACCCCCTAAGGATTTGATAGGTTAGAGGATTCCCTGTGACCTGACTGGAGAAAGATTAGTGTGTCAGAATGAGTCAGAGTGATGCTGTGTTTATGGCTTGAGGAAAGAACACTCCCCTCTGCTTTTACTTAGAAAATCAATTTTTCATAACAAACATGTTTCCCATATACACAAGTTGTTGAGAATACATGTACACCTCACAGATTAATTAAGACCGTCTCTGTTCAAGTCCCATGTTCCTACGTGCTTGGGTTCAGAAATGACAACTTATTTGCAAAATTGGTGGGTTTGCCAAGATTGGTTTTGCACCCAATTTTACAAAGACATACCCAACCTCTCTGAGCATATTACTGTAAATGTCTTATGTTTCTAGCATAAACACTGCAGCTACAATATTAATAATTATGGGGTTTGGTCAAGAAGGTTTGGACTCCCTACTGCAGAGCGAGAAGAGGCTGGAGCAACAACTGGACTTCAATAGGGTATGTGCTGAGCAGGTAGTCACCCTGCAAAGCCACCTAGAGCAGGTAGTCACCCTGCAAAGCCACCTAGATAGAGTGAAGGCAGAGAGCAATAAACTGGTCCTTGTTTCAACGGGGCTTGCATTCCGTACTACTTCCAACATGGCCGTCCAGAGCTGAAGCCCTTGCTCGCTCCATGCGCTGAACGCGGCGTGGTCTATTTATAGACTACGCCTTCCGCGGCTCCGTGCGTCTCAATGCTACTGCAGAGTAGCCCAGACGTGTGTTCGTAGCTCGCGGTATTGTTTCCCTTGTCCCAGTGCTATTATCCATTCCTTTTCCTTTCCCCCTTCCTGGTTCAGAGCTTTTCTAGCCTTTTCCAGTGTCCCGGATTTCTGGACTCCTTGATCCCGGAACTTAACGCAACCTGGAACAAGATGAATCTGTAGCAGCGCTGTTCAAGACCAGGAGCGTTTGCAAGAAGGCAGCGATCGAAGTCACCGGCAAACATCGGACCCAGGTGAGAAGGGGGGAACTCCTTAACAAATTGAGCTAAATTGCAATTCGCAGCACATTTTCTGCATGCGTAAATTGCGATTAGGGAAAAACTATTGGAATGTCATTGTAGGTGTGTTGGAAAGCTGGGGATCTTATCTTTAAAATGACAGTTAAATTTTGCTTCTAGGACATACAGTTCAAAAGATACGGACGTTTTTGTGAAGGTAGATTTTCAGAAATAAAGTCAAGATTTCAGAATGACAAATGGCGCTTTTACAGATTCGAAATCACAGGATGGGCACAAAATTCTAAATGCAGTTCTGGACAGGTTGAAATGGATGGGATAAGATTACTTTAAACTAAGAGATTTGTTCTGTACAGTTCTAGACTAGATACTCCTAGTTTTGGAATGGAATGCGCCTCGTCACAGATCTGGTCAGGTTTGGACTTCAATCGCCACCGGACGGTCTCAGGCACTGGTTCTGCTCACAACACACCCTCTTGTCTGGGTCTGATGGGTCCTGGATACAGCACTGCTCTCTCTGGGCCTGGATATGGGTTCTAGCACAGGGTTCTTAGCTAGAACAACAAAACAGCTCAGCCAGGCTGTTGGATTTTGAGATGCCCCTGGGAAGCTTTAGGGGTTAGAATCAGGTAGCAAAAGATCCTGAAGGCCTGTTGAAAAGAATTCAGCTTTTGGGATTGGGCCTTTGCTTCCGGTTCTAGAGCTTGGTCCTAGAGTCTGGTCTCTGGATCTATCAGGAGTCTCTGTCTGGATATTGTCTGGATCTGGTCTGGCAGAGTGCTGCACAGGAATCAGTTGAAGTGGAAAAATGAGTGTGTCTCATCTGTCCTGAGCAGTCTCTTTTTATGTGTTTTCAAAGTGTGTGGGAAGGCTGATTCTACATGCCCAACCCCCTAAGGATTTGATAGGTTAGAGGATTCCCTGTGACCTGACTGGAGAAAGATTAGTGTGTCAGAATGAGTCAGAGTGATGCTGTGTTTATGGCTTGAGGAAAGAACACTCCCCTCTGCTTTTACTTAGAAAATCAATTTTTCATAACAAACATGTTTCCCATATACACAAGTTGTTGAGAATACATGTACACCTCACAGATTAATTAAGACCGTCTCTGTTCAAGTCCCATGTTCCTACGTGCTTGGGTTCAGAAATGACAACTTATTTGCAAAATTGGTGGGTTTGCCAAGATTGGTTTTGCACCCAATTTTACAAAGACATACCCAACCTCTCTGAGCATATTACTGTAAATGTCTTATGTTTCTAGCATAAACACTGCAGCTACAATATTAATAATTATGGGGTTTGGTCTCAGAACATCACACAGCGTCCATCTTAGTCTTGAACTGTGAGTGAATTTGTCATTTTAAGAATCTCCAGGTTTGACATTTCTGTCAGCTTGGTAAACTTTGTAAATTGCAATTTTATAAAATATATATTTGCTCTCAATTGAATTCACATCTCAATCTGGTCCACTCCCCCAGAACTTGGCTCTGACTAAGAGGTCACATGGCCTGTTTCCTGCCAGGAGTTGTTGGCCAGTCACACCCAAATCAGCATATTCCATTCAGTCAAGGAATCTATTGTCTCTTTTTCCTGCCAGCAGGGGAAATCTCCTCCTCTCACAACAGTTCTAATACACATGTCCATTCGATCTCCTGTCCTGTTGGTAGGGAGGCCCCAGGTGTGAAGGGTTCTCATGGAAGCAGGCCTCTTGAACTTTTAATTAAATCAGATTGCCTTCTAGTCAATTGCAACTTAGTTCCTTGTAAAGAAATACATTTATAAACTCACAATAAGCAACATATCTTTAAATCAAGTCTTTTTCAAAAATGAAATCACTGCGTGGCACTCTATATGGCTTTTTGATAGAATTCTGTTCTTTGGCATAGTTTGGGCTCCATGTTCAACTTTTCAAAAATAGTATGGTTTTAAAATGCCGGGTGCTTGCAGTGGTGAGCAACGGTACTGCACCCATTTTTGACAGCTGTCTTTACATCAGTATCTTTAAAATGGGATTTAGCTTGATAGTATATTATTATTGCTGACATTGTGTTGATGTGGATTCTTGCAGTAGAATAATGTGGAACACCCAACAAGAAGGTTGGATCATTTTGGTGGTTTGTGAGCCATGATTTTAGCACATTTTGACAATCAAGAAACTGAATTCCCAAACAACTCTGGGTTGCTTTTGGCAATCAGTATTGCTATTTCCGAGAGGTTTCAGGCTACTTTGTGTGTAGCCCAATGGTGGTTTTAGGCAGTGACCTCCTGTGCTCACTAATATAGGCAAAAGTGGGTGGCAGCCTATTTTTCCAGCTTTTACTGCGCATTTTTGGATGGTTTTGAGCAAGCAGCATGCTTTCCAGTGGCCATTCTGAAGTTTCTACTGCCAGCAATGCACAGTACTGTTGCAGGGCTTGGATGAGTGGGTTAATGCATCCCACACCTGGTAGAAGTCAGTTTTCTCAGAATTCTCAGTCTTTTTCGCAAGACAATCATCCACTGAGTGTGGACAATAGAAATATTTTTGATCATCCTTCTACTGCATATCTCTCTGAAGACCTTCCTTTCGACGATATATTGTTTCACTAGGATTGCCCAAAGCAGGGTTTGGAACCTATACCTATTCCCATTAATCAGAAAGGCCCCTACGTTCAGATGATGGTGGGAAATAGGAAGCATCTATTTTTGATAGATACAGGAGCACAGAAGTGTTCCATTGACCATTCACGGGTTCCAGACATTCCACTATCAGGGTAAACTAATGTTTCTGTAGGGTTTTCTGGTATGCCAGTGGTTAGTCCGGTTTCTTTGCCGGTACCGATTTCACTGGGTCCATTCACGGATCACTGTCAGTTTCTTTTAACATCAAACTGTGGTGAGAATTTGCTGGGGTTGAATCTGTTGAAGGAATTAAATGTGGTAATTCATTGTTCTTCGGATGGAGTTCATTTGACGATTTCACCAAAGCAATTTTCTGCCTCACAGTTTCTGACTAGACCATTGCCGCTGGAATTTAGTGATGTTCCGGAGTGCTTATGGGCGATGGATAACAATGATGTTGGTGTTTTACAAATTGAGCCTGTTCAAATTTTCTTGTAACAAGGAGTAAAGTTGCCATGTATTCCTCAGTATAAGATTTCAATTGATGGTGAGCAACCTTTGAAATGTATAGTTTCTGATTTGGTACACCGTGGGGTAATTGAAGAAATTGCAGGTAGTTTGTGCAATAGTCCGATTTTACCGGTGTATAATAAAGGAGATAATGCAATTCCTTTTCGTTTTATTATTGATTTACGCGCTATCATCAAGATCGTCGCTCCACAATTTCCTATTGTGCCTGATGTGACAACGATATTAATGATGATCCCAGCTTCTGCTACTCATTTTAGTCTCTTAGATCTTAAAAATGCCTTCTTTAGCATTCCTATACACAAAGATAGCAGATATTTGTTCGCGTTCACCCTAGGGGGATGCTCGTTTACATTCACCCGTGCACCGCAGGGGTACACAGAAAGTCTGAGCATTTACAGTAGGGCTTTGAAAGCACAGCTTGATACACTCGAGTTGCCTGTTACTTGTACATTGCTCCAGTAGGTTGACAACCTTCTTTTAGCTGCAGATTCAGAAAGTGCCTGCAAGTAGGGCTCCGTGTTATTGCCTATTCACCTAGCAAAGCATGCTCATAAAGCTTCACTGAAAAAGTTTCAATATTGTCGACAGGAGGTCGCCTATTTAGGCTATCTCCTGTCAAAGGAGGGAAGAAGATTGACGCCTGAGCGGATTAAAATAATTTCTGGCATGTCTGTCCCAAATACGCAGAACGAAGTCAGAGCCTTAATAGGAATGGCTTCTTACTGTAGGCAGTGGATCCCAAATGTTTCACTAGTGATCAAACCAATGTTGGCTTTGACAAAGAAGGGTATTTCTTTGCCATTGGCATGGAACTTGGAACACCAGAAAGCTTTTGATTTGCTCAAGACTGCACTGTGTTCAGCACCAGTTTTGGGCACACCAAATTATGAAAAGGCCTTCGAGTTGTATGTGCATGAACGTGATGGATGTGCGTTGGCTGTGTTGACGCAGGAACATGGGGGAAGAATAGGCTGTGCGGTTACTTTTCCTCCACCCTTGATCCTGTTGCATGCGCTTTGCCGAGATGTCTGAGAGCTGTCGCTGCTGCTGCTGCATCTGTAAAACAGAGCAAGGGTATGGTCCTAGGCCATGCTTTAACCTTGTTGGTACCTCACTCTGTAGACTTTCTATTAAATAGAATGCAAACACAACACCTCACCTCTGCACGATTAACGAGATACAAATTGTTCTGGTTTGTACCGCATATTAAAATTAAGAGGTGTTGTGTATTGAATCCGGCTGAATTATTACGTCTCCCGCAAGATACTGCTTGCATTGACAAAATGTCACATGACTGCCTTTATGCCACAGACCAAGAAACTAAAGGCAGAATTGATTTGAAAGATACACCTTTGAATGATCCACAAGGGGAGCTGTTTTGCAATGGTTCCTGTTTCAAACTTCCGGATGGTACATCCACTGCTGCTCATGCCATCACTACACTGAGCACAATTGTGGAATCCAAAAGAATTTCGCATAACTCCGTGCAGGCCACAGAGATTATTGCATTGACACGAGCTTGTGAACTTTCCGAAGGGATTAGAGTAAACATATATACTGATAGTATGCTTTTGGGGTAGTTCACAACTTCGGTAGACTTTGGGCAGAACGAGGTTTCTTGACGTCACATGGAACGAAGATGCAATATGGCAACTTGATAGATCAGCTACTCTCAGCGCTTGTCCTTCCCACTCAGCTAGCAATTATGAAGTGCGCGGCACATCAGAAAATCATAGATGATGTAGGAAAAGGGAACGCTTTTGCTGACCAGATAGCTAAACAGACGGCTACTGATCTCTATTCAGATATGTATACTACAAGGGAAGCCATTAATGTCTGCACCATAGACAAAGGAATTGATTCTATAAAGAATATCCAAGCCGATGCCACTCTAGAAGAAACTAAGCAATGGGCTGAGGGTTTGGCAAGTTGGATGATGATGGGTGTTGGGTGGATAACCTAGAGGGAAAATGGATGCTGCCAGACGCGTACATCACTATGATGGTTTCAATGGCTCATGGTCCCACTCACATATGCTCTAGGAACATTTGTAAAATGTTAGAAACTGTCTGGGTAAATGTTAACATCCTGAAAACTGCTGAGCGTTTTGTCCCGAGTTGTATGGTCTGTTTACAGCACTATATGGGGAAGGCTACATCAACACCAAGGGGTAGTTTTGGTCCACCTTCTGTCCCTTTCGAAGTGATCCACTTTGACTTTATTGAAATGGAGCGTTGTAATAATTTCAAATTTGTTTTGGTTGTTATTTATGCCTTTAGTAAATGGGTTGAAGCCTTTCCTGTAAAAGATGCAACATAGTCTGCAACATCCCTTTTCATTTGGGGCCACCAGCACCATCTACGTAGAAGTTGCAAGGTCTTTTGTTGACCTGGATGAGGAACGAGTTTGGCGTCATGAGACCATTCGCTGGCAAAGAGTCGAGTCTGGGCATCGGGGATAGATAGGAGTCCTTGCACAAGCTGTTGGTCAGTTGTGCTTTTTGGAAAATGATGTCAGAAGGATGCTCTTTCAACCCAACATCGGATCCTTTTCAACAAAGGGGAGGAGAGTGTACAAACACAGAGCACACAACCCCTAGGCAGGAGCGGATTGATAGGGTGGGTGGTGTCAAAATCCCCTCCTATCATGGATAAAGCATTGGCCTTACCATGAAGAGGACCAGGACAATACGTAGCAATAAAGTTAAACATGGCAAAGAACAAATGCCAACGAATTTGGCGGACATTGGTGCATTTTGTGTGTGACAAGGTCGGAAGGTTACTGTGATCAGAATATACCGTTACTGGATGTCTGGCACCCAAAAGGTGATGTCTCCACTCCTTGAAAGTGGCTGTGATTGCCAAGAGTTCTCTCTCCATGATCATGTATTTTATTTCACAGGCAGACAAAGTTCATGAATAATAGGCCACCGGATGTAGATATTGCTTGGGCGGACACTTCTGTGAAAGAATGGTACCAACAGCCATGTCCGAAGCATCAGCCTCCATTATGTATGGCAAGGAAGGCTCTGGGTGTTGCAGTACTGGGGCTTGTGTAAAGGTGTCATTTATTGACTGGAAAGCCACCTGTGCCTCCGTGTTCCATATAAATGGGACAGAAGGACTGGTAAAACGAGTAAGGGTACCAGTATATCAGAAAACGAGACAATGAACTGCCAATAAAAATATGCAAACCTCAAAAATGACTGTACTGCCTTTAGTGTTGTGGGTACCGGCCAGTCAAGCACCACACAGACCTTTGTGTTACTCATATGAACTCCCTGTGAGGACAAGTCAAATCCCAAGAATTCTACTGAGGAAGCATGGAAAACGCATTTCTCCAGTTTGGCGTAGAGTGTGTTTTCTCTCAGACTTTCAAATACTGTCGGTACATGTTGGACATGTTTCTTGTGTGACTCTGAAAGATTAGAATATCATCCAGGTAAATCAGGACAAAGCATCTAGAATGTCAAGAAAAACTAAATTGACAAAGTACTGGAAAGTAGCAGGAGCATTACATAGACCGAAGGACATGATGAGGTATTCAAAAAGATCGTACTTGGTCTTAAAGGCGGTCTACCACTCGTCACCATGCCTCATTCGGACCAAGTTATATGCCCTCCGGAGATCAAGTTTGGTAAATACATTTGATGAGCTCATTGATTTAATAGCTCTAAAATCAGAGGCAGCAGATACTGATTTTTAACCGTGACTATGTTCAGTGCCCTGAAATCCACAGAAGGACAAGAAGATGGGAGAAGCAGGTGGGGAGTGGGGTGGATATATGTGACCCAGACATAGCACATTTTGAATATAGTCCTTGAGGAATTCCTTTCATCTCGTGATGGTGCCGGTGTTTCCTCATTCGCCTGCAGCCGGTGGTAATCCCTCCAGGTCAGACCTGGCGGGAACACCACCTCCCGCCTGCAGGACTCGGGATCGGGCGGTCCGGAATTATCAGTGGCAGCGGGTTATTTCCGGACCGCCCGACCTGTAATGAAGCCCCATGAGTTCCAGGATGCAGGATGCAGGAAGTCCCAAAATAAGTACCAGTATAGAGTGTCCGGAGAACAAAAAGTACCCAAAATGTATATCCAGGAAGTAATCCAAGTTTAGTTCCAAAGTAATCCAGAGGCAAAGAAAACCAGAATCCTCAGGAGAGTCCAGTGACAGGATCATACATGTTACTAGCCACAGGGACAAGAAAAGGGCAGTCTAGGAGACAAAGGAGCCAAGTTCATGGGGGACCGGGAGCATCAGAAGCAGTGAGGGACAAGTACTATTGCAGCATCCAGGAAATGGAAATGCTGAGTTTGGGGGAGCCAGGAGATCAATCCGAGGGGGCAAGCACCAGAAGCAGTGAGGGACAAGACGAAGGCAAAGTCCAGGAAACAGTAGCCATATGATCAAAAAGCAGGAAGAAAAACAAAGGATACAGTAAACCAAGAAGCTGCTTGCCGGGCAAGTGCGACAATTAAGAAGCGCCACCCAGAAGGCTTTGTTTGTTTCAAAGCAAGTTCTTCCTGGCAGCGCGGAAGGGAAGGACAACTAATGCATCAACCGAATGCCGAGAGCTGGGCTTGCTGGGAAATTAAGTCTGCTGCGAAAACTGGAGGGCTTGCTGCCCCAAACACCATGGCAAATACCACAGACCTTGCCGCCTGACGCTCAAGGAACAGGTAGCTCTCGGGAGCAGTTGGGACGCGACAAATGCAGCTCAATATTAAACCGAGTAAAGTACCTTCCAGGGCAATCCTTGTAACACATTTTGCCATAAAATGTACCGAAATTCTACTTTGCAGTCCATATAAACCAGGTACAACCTATAACCAATAATGCAAAAAATAAAATCGGAAACTGATGAAAAGTCTAACCTTAACTCCTTAAATAGAATCTACATGCAAGCAATGTGATGCTTAGTATACACTTACTCTATTAAGGGAAATCCCTCGGAAATGTACAATATATAATCTGACATTCTGCATGGAACTGACATTTTTAATTGGCATGTATACATTGTGCAAATTTAAAGGATGCTCTTACACGAAAAATAAGATTGGAGCCATAAGATAAAATGTACAGAGTAAAAATTCTATGTGGTGCCCTTATTACAGAAGAAAAAAAAAGTTTAATTAAGCTGCAGTTTGCTATTAGTTTATCAATTGATATCTGCCACAAACATGTTTATATAATTACAAAGTGCTATGACACCACACTGGAAACACAAAATGTCCTATTGCATATACCGGCACATAGAAAATTAAGCGCCATGTTCACATTCCATAGTACATATTTAATAATATGGGTTTAAATATCATTGTCACTCTTAAACAGTTGGGAGAAAAACATGAATTAGTGTCCAGAGTTTTCCCTTTCAGAATGCACTCCCTGTTACACACAGGATTGTTGCTTGATACTCTCTAACCCGCTTCAATATAAACAGATATTGATTTTCTTTAATAGATCTCGGCTCTAATCTCCGTATCCATTCACTTGGGACCATTGTAGGGAAATGGATTTTGACATTTGAATTGATATTCCTGTTCCGTCACACAAAATAATGATGAGCATCATTTAGGTCTAGGAAAGATTAGCAGCAGCCACTCCAGGAAATCCCCTTAGAACTCCAAGTGCATTTGTGATTTGCAATCCCTGGCTTACTGATTTTAGTAGCTATGAAGTCGTGTATTACTCAGTGTTAAAACGTGTTTGCTTGAATTAATTAACTTTGTTTTGACAGTTACCAATCGCCTTTTTAAAATGACAAGTGCTTGTTCAGTGGGAAGACCCACCACAAGAGCTTCCATGGGATTGTGAGTTTCATTACTAGGCATAATGAAATTCAACATTTCCCACCATAGCCCGTGCAATGGCATCTTCAGAATTATAAATGTTTAGCAATCAGTATCTGTATGTAGAGTGAGTGTGTGTGTGTGTGTGTGTGTGTGTGTGTGTGTGTGTTTCAATGTGTAAGAGCGACATCGTCTATGTTTGCAATTGCAGAAGTGTAGATTTTCACGCCTTTATTTGTATAGACTTTTGCACAATTCAGAAATGGCCCTCTCTTTTCTTTGTATGCATAAAGGGACGGAGATATCCCAGTGAGACAAATGTGTGCTTCTGTCCTTGCATTCATCCTGCATAGCTTTGGAAAAACAGCTTTGAAAACAAGAGCATAAATCATACTTGATGTCACCCAGCAAATTTTAGATTCATGTTATACTTTCATTTTGATTTAAAATATGGTTTGGAACTTTGAAAATGCACTTTATTAAATGCAAACTATTGGTTAGGATCACGAAATAAAACGCAGAAATATGTGTTGCTGGTGTGAAACTAACGAAGGGAGGACAAGGGATTTGGTCAACTTGGTACATTTTATATTGTGGAAAAAGAAATCTCGGTTTCTCCTCGCAAACAAATTGGATAATGATGGGCAAATCGCCTTTCCCATGGGTTTTATTTCCCTTACTGCTCAAACAGAGATCACCTTAAAGTGATTCAGTGCAGTTTGCCAGCCAGCAACCTGAATCAGATACCACTAAAATGCACCACCATAACAACAAAATCTCCACCCATCTCCCCCTTCACCCCTGCACCTTGCCCATCCCGGATCTATTTTGACATTCTTGAGCCTTTTATCTTAAATGTGCCTCTTCTGGAAGGAATGATGCTCTGTGTCCATGCAAATGGGCGTCCACTTGCCATATGATGGAAACACCTGGGCCGGTGAGGCTGTACCTTATATACGACAGATGACTATATGATGATATGATATGGCATTTACAACGTGCCTATCCATAAGTGTTTAAAGGCGCGATGAGGCAAGGAAGGGGGAACAAAGGGAGGACAGACAACGATCCTACTAGGCCAGGTGTCATTCAGATCGCGCAAGTGCATGGGATGGGGGAAAGGAAAGTGCGGGGGCAGGGGGAAGGGGCAGTGCAATACAAGGGAATAAAATATTCACAAGGTAAAGTAACGGCCAGCAGGTGGCAAGTGCAAAGGTAAGTGCAGAATCAGGTGTCAAGTGCTGATGGTGGGACTGTAGGGATACAGAACCAGTCACAAGTGTGGGGGTTGCCAGGCAGGCAGTGCAGGTGTGTGTGTGACTGGAGGGGGGGACCTGTGCCTGAGATCAGAGGGTGGGCAGGTAACCAGCACAGTTTCAACCAGGAGGTCAGCAGGGAAGAGGAGGAGAAAAAGCGGAAGCAAAGAGAAAAGTTTTTAGGTGCTTCCGGAACCGGAGATGGCTCTCCTCAAGTTTCAGGTAGGCAGGGAGGCTGTTCCAGAGCAAGGTCCCAGCCGAGAAAAGAGATCTAGCACCAACTTGTTGCTTGGAGAAGCAAATGATCCTGAGGGAGTTTGAGGCGGATGAGCGCAGAGCCCGAGAAGGGAGATATTTAGGAAGAGAGAGTTGAAGGTATAGAGGCCCCAGAAGGCCTTGTGGACAATGCAGAGGGTTTTGAACTTAATCTTCACACCCACTGGGAGACAGTGCAGAGATTTCAGTCCTGGAGAGATACGATCCCTGGGCTTGAGGCCAAGTACAAATCTCGCAGTCCTGTTCTGGATGAGTTGCAAATGGCAGAGAGTAGAGGCAGGCAGATTTAGAACGAGGCTGTTGCAGTAGTCCAGCCTAGAGAGAACCTGAGCTCTGGAGACACTGAGCTTCTGGGGGAAGGAGAGGAAAGGAAGAATACTTCTGAGGAGGTGCAGCTGGTAGTGTGACTTCTTAGAGACATCAGAGATGTGAGGTGAGAATGAGAGTGTGGAGTCAAAGATGACCCTGAGGCTTTCAGCCTCGCAGGTGGGAGCATGAAGAGGACCACTCCTGGATAGCAGACAGACAGTCAGTGATGAGAGACAGAGAAGAGGTGGACGAGGCTAGACTGGAAATGAGCTGAGTTACATCTGCATAGCACTGAAAGTTGGGGCAGAGAGTGGCAATGCGGTGGGCAAGAAGTGCCAGGTATTGGTTGAACAGCCAGAGAGAGGGGTTAGACCACTGGGGGACACCACAGGTAGAGAAGAAGATAGCGGAGAGGAAGGACCCAAGTTGGACCTGGGAGGGTCAGTTAGAGAGGAAAGAAGTCAGCCACGCCAGGGCCTGACCGGTGATACCCAGGTTATCACAGAGACATTTGAGCAGGATGGCATGGTTGACCAAGTCAAAGGCGGGACCTTGGCATTAATATTAGTATTGGGTTTGTAAGGTTCTCCCTCGTATATGAAAATTACTATACATGTCACATGAGGCATCAGCATAATACATCTCTGGCACTACCTGGGTATAGGATGTGTCATTTATCATAATATTGTACTTCCTTAACATGTGAAGCTGTGTGAATATGCCTTGCACATGTTGCTATAACTGCATTGATAGTATAAATGGTTATATGAGGATTTATTTGTATGAGAAAGACAGTTCTAGATATCTATGCTGATTCTGCTGGGTGTGCCCATGGTATAATATGAATGAACACATGTCATATTGAGGCAGCACCAAAGTTATTATATGGTAGACAACAGAAATAGCCTTTTGTCTGCTTTAGTTCTGTTATTTTATTAAATTCAGTCCTATTGTAGATACTATTTTTACATTTTGCAAGTCAATAGTGACTAATGCCAAATTATCTCATTTGAAGTGATGTCATCAGGGTCAAAGGTCAAGCATTATGACTTTCTACAGCCTCCGAAAGTTATCAATGACACTTTGGCTACCCCTAGCATTTTTCTGAATTAAAATCTTTGAAATAATCTTGGAGATTGATAGTAGTGTCCTTTTTCCTGCCCATATTTGGCACCTAAACACTTGGACAGAAGGCTCTTATCATTTCCATTTATCAAGGATGTTTAAACAGGATAAATTCCCAGACAATGCTTTTAACTTGCTAAAATGGATTTCTGCAATCTGACCTGGTGGACAGATAGAAAGCCACCCTATGTCTGGGGGAAAAGGAAACTCTGAGAGGTTAGCCAAACCCAATCAAGGTAAGTGTGGAGAGTGGTGATGGCTTAGTCTCAGGAGAAAGAATGTGGTGGCAGGGGTCCACAATGAGTCGACACAGTGAGCACTCAATTATTCAATTTGGACAGGTAAGTATAAAACTACTCTATTCATGTATAGGACCACAAACACACATTAAGAAATGTAATAAGCAAGTAGTACTACCACACAACCCTCATTTATTAAACATATGTACAGTCAATTTAACTTTTCTAGGAATGCTTACAACAATTTAGTCAACACAAAAGAAGCTAAGTAGTGATCCAATAGAATGAAACAAAGTCACAAGAATGATACCCTAACTTTATACGTCGAGGTCCAATGTTGTATGTGGTCTTGTGCCCACGAGTCAGAAAACTTCTTCTTAAGAGAGAGCACAGATGGAGGAAGAGTGCTTGTGCTAGTAAAATGGTCCAGAAGATTTGTCAACAATTTTACAGGCCAGTACAATTATTTTCCTATTTTTAGGGACAGCTTTGAGATCAAACAATAAAAAAGTGATGGAATGGAATAAACCAACGTTTATTCTAAGGTTTATTATAGGTGAAACAGGGGCGGATGAATGCTTTGCGAGCACTCACCCCCCCCTTACTTGGATTTTCCCAGTTGACAAGGTGGGTCTAATGATGGTCGCTGGCTGTTGGTTTTCCCACTGTTTGTTCCAGTGCAGGATGTCTATAGTTGTGGGTCCAAGGATTTCTCTGGTCGGCTGCTGGTGCAGGATGCAACCCCAGGCACAGAAGGCACCCAGGATTCAATGATGCAGGACTCTTCTGGACACCTCAAAGGACACAGGGAAGTGACTTCCAACGTGATCCCAGTGCATTGACGGTAGCAGGTGTCTCTCCAGTCCGAGTTGAAAAAGACATTCCCAGGCATGGTCCCTTGAGGCTGGAAAGCTGAAACCTGGTAGCAAGGTGTTTTATGGCACACGCTGGCAACCACTGAAGGCCCGTGCGAAAACACAGAATGGTGACAGTTCTGGTGAGTTAGCCCACTGGAGAGCTAGTCAGTGTAACGGGTGGTACAGGGACACTTCCCAAGGCTCTGGACGACTGGATTCTTGAGAAGGCATCAAACAGGTGGTCTGACCAGTTCAACTGTTGAAGCACCACAGACGGCCTTCGAAGATCAGGAAGTCAAACACAGGAAGGCATGGCAGGCCTCTTTGGGAGTTGTCCACAGATCTTCAGTTGGCTGCTCTTCTACACAGGACACTTGTCTCCAAAGCTAATCTGCCTAAATGGCTGCTGGAGTCCTCTCCTTATCATAACTCTCGCTAGAGGCAAGTCCAAGCCCCCCAATTGGAAGGATCTGCACCATTCAATTAGTGAGCAGCAGTACAATCAGTGACCACTGTGGGTTTCACTCATGCCCCAGACCTAGAATTTCAGGCACCACGAATGTGGCATGGGACCAGACAGTCCACAAACAAATGGCATGTGGTAGCCCATGAGAGCAGCAGCTTTCCTGGCTGAATGTATGGCCATATATGGGATTTCTTCATTTGAGAAGGCTGGAAGAAGGCCAAATAACAAAATGGCCAAAGAGCGAGCAAGAATAATTGTTGCCGGCCATTTTAGGACACTAACCATGTTTAGTACCCAGATACGGTAAACACGAATGTGCACAATAAAAAGAATGCACAGATCGCAAAAATGTATCTGCTGCCACCAGCTTGTCTTTAGGCACATATAAAAGTAACCAAAAATCCCAAGTGTAAAAGATTAGGGTAATACAAAAGTATCCCGACTACACTGTATTGTAAGATGGTGTGTGCACTGTTAAAAAGTTACCAAAAAGGTAGAAATACAAAAGGGAAACATAGTTTCCTCATACTGATAGTCTGAGGAACTAATCAGCTTCCCCATGATAACATGAGCAAGACCAGGAGAGGGAAGCGGAAGGTTTCACTTCCCTGTAAAAAGTTAGGACAGGTTTAAAAAAAAGCTAAAACTTTAGGGGTGCATAAAATAGAGGGGCAGTTGCCAAAAGAGATATTCTATCTAACATTGACTGGTAGATAATAGGCTTTAATATCCTAAATGCAAAGGCATGCACTCTTATTAATATTTAGCATTTTAGGCTCAGGATTCCGAGTTTGCATCTTATACCTGCAATGATGCTATTTATGGAGAGGGATAGAAGGTTTTTCCAAATGGTATGCATTTTGGACTGTAAGATCACCAAATTCCTTGCACCCTACATTTCTGAGCCATGTGGGGCAGTTGGGCAGAATTCCATTGTTTAAGACTATGGGCCTCATCACGAGTTGGGCGGTAACGCCAGCGCTATTTTGCGCCGGCCTTAATAGCCCTACCGCCGAACCCCCCCGCGCTAACAGTGCCGGATCACGGGTTCGGCAGAATGGGTATTGCCCATTCCCCATTGAGCCCATTCCGGAATTCCCCATCCCCCATTGGGCTCAATTTTCGGCTTATTTCCCCCCAGCTCAGAGCTGGGGAGAAATCCGCCAAAGCCCTGATTTGGCAGACCCTTAAATCCAGCAGTAACAGCGCTACTGCCGGATTTAAGGGTTACCGCCAAACTCGTGATGAGGCCCAATAGCAGTAGTTCAGTTGTGTAGGCTCCATGCTCCAAAGAACAGAGATTCATACAGTGTACCTAGGCTTTGGCAAAGGTTTGCACTAAATGTTTTCGCCAGGAGAATCCTATATGATAATGTTGACCCAATTATGTGTATGCATCTTTCATGCTCAATAGATTCCTCACTTAGCCCACATTCCAACATCCTCGTACTTACTTTATGTTGCCTCTTACCATAAAAGTACATCTTAGATACAAACAAATTCATCATATTACAATTAAAATTCATACCAATTATATGAAATAAAATACTATGGGTGTAATAGATACATTCAAATAGATTGGACTGGGTTCTAATCATAATAACTGCATCCCTGCTTTCAACATGTAATTGTCACTTTTAAAAAAAACTGTACTCCACGGGCGGATGCTTTGAATAAAAACATAGTAACAGCAGTAAAACACAGTTTGAGGTGCTGGTCTTTGAGAACGTGCTAGCCTCCATTCTAAGTTTGATGCCAAAGGAATTCAAGATCGGTTTAAGCCATTGTACTCTGAGAAGTGCATACAAAGGGCAAATGGAATTCACCCTCCTCACATGTTTTACAGAAGCAACATTTTGGCAAAAAACCCGAGCCCCACCTGCTAGTGTACTTTACCCGAAGTAAAATTCCTAAACAAAATTTCAGAAAAAAACGGATTTTCAATATATGTCTCAAGTATAATGGTTAGAATTCTCCATGCCTGGCAAAAGCCTGATGGTCAGAAATGCTCACGGTAGCATTTGATGGCTGTGGTCATCAATTGTTCCTTTAGAACACACTTTTGAAAGTGGGACTTTAACATCCCTTTGGATCTGTGGCCAGAGGTAATGGGATTGTAAAATAATAATCAGAAGCCTAATGCAGCCTACAAATTGCACCATTTAATAGACTTGCCACCTTGTGGCACCTACCTCTTCCTTCTCCTCCTCTCTTCCCTACTAATCATACAGTAGCGTGATTGATGTGCTGGGCCCTTATGTATCCTGAGGGTCCTGATCCCCCACATCTCGCATCCCTGCCACTGTCTATTTACTGCACTTGCTGCTCACCCTCCCACTGGAGTTTCCACTTACATTTTCTTCTGTTCTTAGCACTTCACCCTGAGCACTTCTCCATGAGCACCACAGCACCTATCCCCTACCCCCGTCCCCTCTGCACTTGCATGTTCTGAACACTCATAACACATAGTAGGTTCATCTCCCCTCCCTATTAATCTTCTGATTTGTTTGTAGTATTAATTCTATTATTTGTCTTTGTTGTAATCCCTTGTCTACCATCCCCTGTCCCACCCTGCTGCCCTGTGGGTGCTTTGAAACAATTTTGCTAATTGTATAAGCGCCTAACAAGTGACCAATACATAAATAAATAGTGATTCTAGTACATCTTGGAGGCCTTCACGATAGCTCTCTAGATCAATTGCGTTCCAGCGTCTTATCCAATGCATTAGAGGCTGAAGCATAATTTTATATATTATCTATATTATGCATAGTTCGAGAACTGAAGGGTTTGAAGGGATGCTTTAAAGAAGGGCAAAGAGTATTTTAAGATCTTATTCTCCAGCACTTGGAGGCTAGTGACATTGAAGTAGCACCACATTTCAGCACCATAGATAGCTGCTGGGGGTTCTATGTTATTTCGCCGAACGAAATTTCATCGTGGGACATTTCATCGCCAGAACACTCATCGCCAAAAACCCTGTTTTTTTTTTATTTTATTTCTGGGGGGGGTTTTAAAAAAGGGTTTTTGGCGAAGAGTGTTTTGGCGAGGAAATGTCCCACGATGAAATTTCGTTCAGCGAAATGCGTGTATACCCTGCTGGGGTTGATTGCATTTTGAAGACATCCAACGTGAGGGAAATCGTAGTACTGCCCACTTCACACACAATGAATAACAGCACCATAACCCCTCAACAGGAAACAACGCTGTGTTTCACCCTGGGGGGACTATGACCGTGTATGACAGTGTATTGTGTAGGCGAATTCGTAGGTAATCAAAGCGTTCAACACTTAGTTACATCAAATGCTTCTTTATGCTCACCTGTAGGTTTCCAGCAGATTGCAGCATAGTTGTGATTAGATGGGGCACGAATTGTATTAATTAATGTGGTGGGGACTTGCAAGTATATGAGAATGTGCACATAGGGACACAATGGACTGTGACGTAAGCTGCTCGCAAGTCGATGAAGGCCACATATATTGATTGGTTTTTCAGAAGGACAATACATCTCTAGAAAGATGTAACTGTAATTTTTGATGCATTATATATGAGACATGCAAATGTTCATCCAATCTGTCGATTTACTGTTACAAGCCTACCCATGTACAATACATGATACCTGTATTCTTTAATTATAGGAGGCAACGTAAAATGATCATTTGTGCTTTTGGGGCATAATATGGAGAACTGTGGAGAATGGTCAGTAAATCGTGAAAGTGCAACCACCAAAGGATTATGGCGTGCACAATACCCTTATCTAGGTCAATTATAATGCAATTATGTCTTTATAACAACTTCCTCCTCACAAGGATGAGTGAAACTAGTGGTACATGAGCTAAAACATCTGAATAATGCAAATCCTTGAAACATTTAGGGTTAATTCACAGAATGTGGCGCACGCGGCTGGTGCACAGCGTGCGCGTGTGACTTTCTGCGCCAGCCTCGTGTGCTAAAATCCATTTCCGCGCACAGCGTATTCATGGATTTTAACATCCAAAACCAGCCGTGGCGCAGAGTGGCGCATCGACCCTGCAGCAGCGCCAGTTACATCCCCAACCCCTCCCCGTGCGCCATGTACAGCGCACAAATCCCGTACATGGCGCACAGGCTCACAACCTCGAAAACGCCTGTAAAACTCCCCGCGCACCCCTCCAAATACACGTACCCCGCTGCGCGGGTAGTCTCACACGCGATTGTCCCTGTGCGAGCGGGGTTGTTGTATTACTGGGGTTCGTGGGAAGTTTCACACGCGATTGGCCCTGTGCGAGCGGGGTACGTGTATTACTGGGGTTCGCGGGAAGTTTCACACGCGATTGGCCCTGTGCAAGCGGGGTATGTGTATTACTGGGGTTCGCAGGAAGTTTCACACGCGATTGGCCCTGTGCGAGCAGGGTACGTGTATTACTGGGGTTCACGGGAAGTTTCACACCCGATTGGCCCTGTGCGAGCGGGGTACGTGTATTACTGGGATTCGCGGGAAGTTTCACACGCGATTGGCCCTGTGCGAGCGGGGTACATGTATTACTGGGGTTCGCGGGAAGTGTCACACGTGATTGGCCCTGTGCGAGCGGGGTACGTGTATTACTGGGGTTCGCGGGAAGTATCACACGCGATTGGCCCTGTGCGAGCGGGGCTACGTGTATTACTGGGGTTCGCGGGAAGTGTCACACGCGATTGGCCCTGTGCGAGCGGGATACGTGTATTACTGGGGTTCGCGGGAAGTGTCACACGTGATTGGCCCTGTGCGAGCGGGGTACGTGTATTACTGGGGTTCGCGGGAAGTATCACACGCGATTGGCCCTGTGCGAGCGCGGTATGTGTATTTCAGGGGTGGTGTGAAGTTTCACACGAGATTTTGCTGTCTGAGCGGGGTACATGTATCCAGTGTGGTGCACGGGGAGTCCTACACGTGAATTGGCAGTGTGGGTCCTCCCAGGTGTCCCCTCTACCCCCTCCATGGCCCCTGCAGGCAGCCCACACCACAGGGGACTACCCTGCATCCCTGGTCATGTCCCGCAGGTAAGCCACATGTCACCTTGCAATATGATCACCCACTCATGTCCCCCAGCACTCCAACCCCCCGCAGTGAGGGGCGCCTGCCAGCAGGCCCCCACTCATGTCCCACTCATGTCCCCCTGCACCCCCACCCCCCAGCAGTGAGGGGCACCTACCAGCAGGCCCCCACTCATGTCCCACTCATGTCCCCCTGTACCCATGCCCCGCAGCAGTGAGGGGCACCTGCCAGCAGGCCCCCACTCATGTCCCACTCATGTCCCCCAGCACCGCCACCCCCCAGCAGTGAGGGGCACCTGCCAGCAAGCCCCCACTCATGTCCCACTCATGTCCCTCTGCACCCCCACCCCCCAGCAGTGAGGGGCACCTGCCAGCAGGCCCCCACTCATGTCCCCCAGCACCCCCACCCCCCAGCAGTGAGGGGCACCTGCCAGCAGGCTCCCACTCATGCCCCACTCATGTCCCCCCACCCACTCACCCACCCAGCAGTGACATGCCCACCTCATGACACAAACCAAAAGTCAACTATGCACATCAACTCATGTCCGTCACACACACACACACACACACACACACACACACACACACACACACACACACACACACACACACACACACACACACACACACACACACACACACACAGGTTGCCACTGATTGAGTAAACCCACATGTCAACATGCATGAACCCAATGAGTGAACACCACACATTGAAGCAAAATGTATTAACATGAAAACCAATTGAAAGTACTTAAAGCATAAAATAATGGCAAACATGAAATGAAATGCATGTCCAGATAAAAAAAATAAAATTCCTCAAAAAAACCTGAGTAATCCTAAACTCTCTGTCCACCGAACCAAATCCAAATGAAACGCAAAAAGGTAAATCCATTGATCCATGGTGAATTGAAATTAAAATGTCCAAATAAATCGAACATCCAACTATGTACAATACAAATTTCAAGGGTCCATGAGCCCAACGCAACCAATGAAACCTATCTAATAACCTACCTAACAAAAAAACTATTTACAAAAGTGTGGGGCATAGTCCAAAAGCCCCAAAATAAAAAAAAGGAAACCTAACACTATAAACTATTTACAATGGCGACGGGCAAGTCCTGCGGCTCACTCAGTGATGTTTTCGGCAAGGGCATCATCGAACTCCATGTCTATTTGCTGGAGGCGGGCCTCTGTCCTGGCCCTGAGGTCTCGAGGCACTCTGCCCGCCTCAAGGCCAGACGCATGGAGAACTCTGCCCTTACCATGGTGAGCTGCGCCTCTTCCGCCGCCGCCCGCTCCGCACCTATACGCTGGCCCAACCGCAGCCACACGGAGGACACATCCATTCCAGGGTCCTCCTGCCCTCTGGCCGATGCCTGCCCCCCTGATGTCAATGGCCCCGAGCCATCATTGCTCCCACCTAGAGCCTGCTCCTGCTGCTGCTACTGTCCATGTGCCCTCTCCGATGATGCCTGCACATCCTCCATCAGCTGGTCTCCAGTTGTGGTGTCCAACCCTGCTGGACCGCCGACTCCTGACTGTGGCAGGGATGGGATCTCCACAAAGCTGGCTGTGTTGGTCAGGCCAGGTCCACAGGGGGCCCTGGTGGAATCTGGGATGGAAGACGGCAGGGAGAATGACTGGCGCATAGTTTCCACAGAGGAGGAGAGGTCCGCCAGAGTGCGCGTCACATGTAGGAACCCACCAACCAGGGCCCCTCCCAACAGTGTCACGTCGCGATGCTGCTGTTCGTGATGGCGTGCGTTCTCCCCCCAGGAAGAACACACGTCATCACGAATGTCACGCGTGCGCAATGCGACACCAATCAGGACAGAGCCCATACGTTCATGGGACCCCTCGTCCGCAGGTAGTGGAGAGGCAGATGACATGGCACTCTCCCCTACCTGCGGAATGGCCTGGGACGGGGCATCCCTGCTGGTGCATGGTGGTGCAGTCACAGGGTCAAGGACAGGGACATGCACAGGCCTCTCCGCGGTGACCTGTGCTGCCTCCTGGCCCTGGACTGCACCACTTGCACCAGTTGTACTACCCCCACCAAGCCCCATATGCGGCATAGTAGCGAGCTCCTCCTCCTCTTTGGAGACCACCAACCTGGATGTCTCCGTACCGTCTTCCGCCATTGCAAGCCCCTGTGGGGGATCACCCGGCCCTTCCGCCACAGCCGTAGTGGCAGACGCAGCACCATCCCCCTCGCTCCCGGATGATGGCAAGTCCTGGGAGGGTGGCTGGGCCTTGCGTCGCCACCCAGTGGAGGCATCCCCGCCGATTGGCTCCACAGCGCCGTCTCCGCCCTCTTCTTCACTTGACGCTGCATAGAGGGAGACATAGAACACCACATCAGGGAACAGTACAATATTCCCCTAGACAGGAAGCAATACACATAAGTGGCAGTGTCTAACGTCACTTCCATCCTGTTCCTCCACAACACATGGGTGAATGCACGCAACACAAATGCATAAACAGGCATGGCGCCTGCAATCAACATCAGCATCCATTTACAAGGGTTCATGATCACAGCCAAAACTCCCAATTGCCATTCCAAGAAAACCTGGTCCAGGGCATATCATTCCTGGATTAAGGGCAGACTCATTAATGATTAAGCAAGCGAGGAGTCACTTCCTGACTTCCTAACATGGCTGCCTCCTAATTCCCAGAGGTTACAGTGTAGGTCTAGTCATCTCCCCTCTTTCCCTACTTAAGCCCCGCCCCTCGAGTGCTCCGCGCTTCGCGTCTTTTCTGCCTCGGCAGTTAACGCTTATCGCGGTCTGCTCTGTCAGGAGATTAGCAGCTATATTCTTTCCACAGTTCCACAGTATCCAAGTCCTTGTATTTTTCCCGTTCTTGTTAGTTTGATTCAGGCGTCCTAGTGAGATTTTCAGTTCCCAGTGCTTTGGTCAGGAGTTCTGTCAGTCAGCTGTTTCCTGTCATTGTTGCCACGGCATTGCTCCAGGTGGTCTGTGAAGTCCTTAGCAGCATACGGAGCTAATTTCAGTCACGGCACTTATTTCACAGCAAGTATATTCATACATTTGGCAGCCCAGCAAAACTGTTTACGCTCTGAGGTGGTTATGTACAGTATGGTGGGATGTTAGTACAAGTGCGCAAACATTGCAGAGTAGTCTTTTAGCTCAGTTGGTTGAACTCTGTTACATGCATTAAGCGCTCGCAACCTGATTTCTGAAACTTCTCTCAAAAGTATTTGTAGCATTCCTCCGCATTATCCTCATATTAGAATTCATTCAGAAACATTGGGAAGAGAGAAATAAGGTTCTGCTTTCTAACCTTTTTTCACATTGTCAAGTGGCATTTACCTAAAAGTGGGCATTTTCTTCAGGGTATTGTTTGTGACCTGTGTAGTACTAGGTGGCGCCTCATTATTGTTGGGGTTTCTATTTTTCGTGTCCTCAGGGTAGATTACCATTTTATCATACTACTCAAGTTTTACCCTCCACTCCTCTCCTCAGTAGTTTCAGTATTCCTTGTGCCCGTTCCATTATTTACCATCACTACCACACACAAACCTTTAGTTTCTTCATTGCCCATTCTTCAGAACAAGCGCCCCTGCACAGATGCAGGATGGAGAGCTCACCATAAAAAAGCAGAAGGTAAATAGGAAGAACGTTAATCATATATTCTCACATTGAGTCAGTGCCCATTGTTTTCCCCTGAAAAAATTTGAATCCTTGTTCTAAGAGGAGCCTTCTGTGTTTTAACAGGAATTCCATTGCAGTAGGGAGGCCTCTAATTAGAAGCAACATCGCTCTCTAAGAAGAGTCCTTGTGGTGTTCCCGCAGAGTTCAGGTAAGCGTTACAGAACGCAAAGCCGTACTGAAAACACTCTGCCTGAACACCATGGAAACTCCTGAGGTGGATACCTTGACGCAACTATTGGGGGAATTAAGGGCTGAAGTCCATGCAGCCCGCTCAGAGACCAATGCTCTTCGAAGAGAATTAGTGGCGAATAGAGATAGAACTGAGGAACAAGCTCGCCAACTTCTACAGACCCAAGCAGGACAGGTTCCACTCCCCATGAGTAACCCACAGGCTTCAGCGTCCACTCGAGCTCCAATTCCTGTTCAAGTGGTGGTACCTGGAAATATTCCATTAGCGCCTCCGGAGCGTTTCACTGGAGATTCGAAGAAGTTTACGGTGTTTCTTAACCAATGCAGATTGCATTTTCTGTGCCGACCAGGAGTATTTCCCACAGATCAATCTAAGGTGGCCTTTGTTTTATCTTACCTGGGTGGCTATGCTGCTGACTGGTCCGTTCCCTGAGTCAACAGAGATGACCCCGTGTTGAGAAATTTCCATGAATTCCAACGAGAAATGGAAAAACTCTTCGCTCATCACTCCCAAGGACAGGCCTTGGATAATGAGTTGCTATCGCTTCGACAAGGCAATCAGGAATTACTTGCATATGTCGCAACCTTTAACAGGTTGGTTGCAGAAGCCAATTGGCCTATGGAGAAAAGAACAACCTTGTTTTATCGTGGCCTAAGAAGTGAGTTAAAAGATGTTTTGGCAAAGGTTGTAAACCCGTCCGAGGGCATCTCTGAATTTATCGACTTGACACTCCAATTGGACCATCGCTTACAGGATCGAAGAACCGATCGCTCTCGTCCTGAGAATAGGACGTATTTTGTTCGTGCCAAGGAACCTGCAGGAAGACCTGGAACCGATGCTCATTCCGAACCCATGCAATTGGGTGGAATACGAGGCCCCATTTCGCAGGCGGAGAGGGACAAGAGGCGTCAACAACAGTTGTGTCTATATTGTGGGAAGGCCGGACATTTTTTAAAGGATTTTCCAGTGAAACCATCAAGAAAACCATTGGGAGGAGTTAACCAAGATAAGAAGGAGCAGGTGTCGGGGGGGGCGTGGCCTGGAGCTCAAGGTGGCAGGAGGCTAACGCGCCGAGCTCTGGCCGAGACGCCGTAATACGATCCGTATTGACCGCGAGCAGGGAACCCGCAACCGGCAAAATCATCCAGCAGTCGGCTGAACCCTTTGCCGACTAACTGACGGCTATCCCGAGAAGAATCGCTCCTGGGAACCGTGAGATATCCTCCGCGAGACACCCTCCCCCCCTCCGCCTTCCCCGGTGATCCAAGATGGCGGACTCCAAACAACTCTGAAGCTGCCTCATTCCCTACCGAAGACCGTCGCAAGCGCGACCAACCAGGAGAGGAGGCAGGAGGCAACGAACATTGCCCCGGTCCTGGAAGAGAAGCGCCCGAGGCCCCAACAACAACACCCAAGACTCCGCCGCCCATTACGGGGTCCCGGCGAGCGGAGGAGGGGTCAGACCCTGAACTGCGACCGGGCTGCAGCCGCGGCTCCACAGACACTCCCCAAGCCCGCCTGTGCTCCACAGCGAAAGTCGCTGGCGGAAGACGAGCCTGATTCCTGAAGGCTCCGGATACACTACAGCACCGGAGGGGGGTGCAGGAGGCCCCATACACCCCTACGAGATACCCTCCCCCCTCGCCGGGGTTCAAGACGGTGGACTCCAGATCCAGCTGAAACCCCCCCTTTCCCCGCCGGAGACCGTTGCAAGTCCGACCGACTACAAGAGGAGGCAGAATACATTGAACACTGCTCTGGGCCTGGGGAAGAAGCGCCCGAGGCCCCAACAACACCACCCAAGACTCTGCCGCTCGCCACGGGGTACCGGCAGGCGGAGGAGGGGCCAGATCCCGAACTGCGACCAGACTGCAGCCGCGGCTCCACAGACACTTCCCGCACCTGCCTGAGCCCCACAGCGAGGGTCGCTGGCGGGAGACGAGCCTGATCCCTGGAGCTCCGGAGACACTTCAGCGCCGGAGGGAGGTGCAGGAGGCCCCATACGCCCCCGCTTCTCCACCAACTGTGCAACGCCATAACGGCGAGCCAGCACAAAGGGCAGCTGATCCTCCTCCTTCGCCTGGGGACTGCGCCGGAGCACCTGCAGTGGAGAACAGCTCCATTTGGGGTAAGGAGACCGGGGGGCCCTGCATACACACCACGGAGGCGGCATTAGCTGTTCCCCCGGCTCTAACCCCAATGACAATCGACTCCCCATAGACTACATCATCCCCCGCTCCTGCCCTGTGAAGACTACCCAACTCCTAATTGGAGACAGGCAATCCCAGCCCCCCTAACCAAAAGAAGGAAGCGCCCCAGCGGGAGCACTAACTAAGCCCTGGCTCCGACTCAGCGGGCCATTGTAGCCCGATACACCAGCGGGCACCATCACTAAAAAGCCTTAGGGGCATAAATAAAGCGCGGGGCAGTAACGACTTAAGCCCACCTCATCTCAGCACCGCAGACCCACAGAACAAGCATGTCCTCTAGAAACAAGACAAAACCTATCACAATGGATAATTACGTATCCACGAAGCCCATGAAAACGGCTGAGCCGCGCCCCTCCGCCCCTGGACCCGCTCAATCGGGAAACGCAAACCCCCCTGAGAGCCAAGCACAAGTCTTGGAAGCTATAGCTTCCCTACGCTCGTTCATCGACTCCAAGATAGACGAATTTCACTCGGATATCCAACTTGTGCGGCAGGATGCCAGGAACCTAACAGAAAGGGTCACCGTCACCGAAGCAAACATAAAAGAAACAACTGAAAACACGATTGAACTGAAAGCCAAAGTGGCAGACCTAGAAAGGAAGGTTGCTTTCCTCGAGGCGAGGGCTGAAGATGCGGAGGGGCGCGCAAGAAGAGGCAACATTAGAGTACTAGGTATCCCCGAAGACGCAGAGGGCCCGGACCCCACTGCATATATAGAAACCCTACTGCAACAAGAAATTGGTCCCGAAAAACTCACGCAAGCATTCGCCGTCGAACGGGCACACAGATCCCTTCAAAAGAAACCCCCTCCAGGATCCCACCTCCGCCCTATAATCGCCAAAATACTTAACTTCCAAGACAGGGAAGTTGTCCTGAGACATTCCAGAGAAAATGGCCCAATAGAGCGAGGCAACTCAAAGATCTCCATTTACCCAGATTACACTCCGAAGGTACAGAG
The DNA here is from genome assembly GCF_040938575.1 of Ambystoma mexicanum. NCBI lineage: Eukaryota > Metazoa > Chordata > Amphibia > Caudata > Ambystomatidae > Ambystoma > Ambystoma mexicanum. The sequence goes on along the minus strand of NC_090930.1, from coordinate 917,259,015 downwards.
GGAGAGAAATTCATTTATCCCAATCAAGGCCAGGCTGCGGCACCTGAACTTAAAATATATGCTCCTTTACCCATCCAGGCTAAAGATTATCTTCAAGGGCCGGTCAATTTTCCTGGAATCACCAGCAGCCGCCAACATGTGGCTAGAAGACAACAACCTAGCTCAGGGCGAAGACCCACACCCCGGAGGTGAATGACCGAAATCACAAATCGGGACGAAAAAAGTACTCCCACTTACCGGAATGAGACCTTACCGTGCACACAAGCACCCTGCATCGCGGAAGCACCCTACACTACAGTTAGCTATTTAAAATCGGCTCTCGCTTGGCCCCCTCACCAGACACAGGACTTCGCCCCCGCGAACGGATCAGAATAGGCCAGTTGCCTATCCGACCCCACTCGAGCCCGACGCCCGGATGGGCCCTGAAGGCGCGAGAGCGCCTGAGCACCGCGACGAAGTTGCAGTCGCTAGGCGCACCAGTTCCAGTTACGTTCGTAGTTACATTAGAAGCACAGTTTTCATAATACCAAATCTGAAAGGGCAGCAGATGAAGCAGACACAACACCTAAACGCACGCAGAAGTGAGACCCGGACACCGCACCGAACTCCCACAAGTCTAGTGTTAGCGACTAGACCCAATGAGAGGGAGCCCCTAAAGAACACCTACACACCCGAATGGCTTCACAACTAAGGATAATGACATGGAATGTGTGAGGGATGAACACTTACCTGAGAAGAAACCGAATTCAATCATATCTTCGCAGGAAAAAGATCTCTATCGTACTGCTCCAAGAAACCCACTTGACAGCTGAATCCACATCCAAACTGGCGGATAGATGGGGAGGCACGGGCAAAGGGGCGTCCTACTCCAAATATGCAAGAGGAGTCTTCACGTGGATAAACCCAAATGTCCCGTTCTGCCTGCTGGGAGTGGAAGCCGACAAAGAAGGAAGATACCTGATACTATGGGGGACCATTGAACACACCACAGTGTGCCTGGTCAACTCCTACTTTCCCCAACACGGTATACCATCGCACATCGCAATGCTATGCTCCAAAATGGCACACCACAGAGAGAGCACCTTTATTTGGGGCGGCGACTTCAACTGCATCAGAAATAGCACAATGGACAGATCGGTACCCCCCCAACAGCCACACAACCCCTCCACCAGGGCCCTCAATTCTGCCCTGGAGCACTTAGACCTGGAGGACATCTGGCGAATACAACACCCAGAAGAAAGGAGTTACTCGTATTACTCGGCCCCACACAAGATCCATACGAGAATCGACTACCTGTTTATAGACAAGGAACAAGTTGCATCCATAGACTCCACCTCTTACCTAGGCAGGTCGATATCGGACCATTCACCATTAGTTATGAACTGGAAACTAAAAGGCCCAAGGCCTCCTATACCGACGTGGAGACTCCCGCCCATGGCACTCACCGATCAGGTGTTCAAGGAAGATCTTGCCATTAGACTCGAAGACTACGTCAACAACAACAAAGGATCGGTATCGAGCTGGGGCACTCTCTGGGAGGCAATGAAGGTGGTAACACGTGGCGAAGCCATATCTGGAGCGGGTGGCATTCGGAGACAACTGAAGGAATCGCTAGAAGCATACGAAAATGAAATAACGCGCCTCGAAGCTGACACAAACGCCACACCGGCATCAGAGGAGACCATGAGGGGACTACGAGAGGAATCCCGAATAGCCTGGCACCGACTAGCGAAATTCGACTCTATAGCCAATACAACCAGAGCCCACAAAGAGGCTGATAAACCAGGCAGACTTCTATCATGGTTGTGCAAACGCGAGCACCCGAGACACCTCCCCACGTAGATCATAGATGCACGAGGCGCAACGCACAAATCCCAACTCGACATCAACACCACATTTGCTGAGTTTTACTCTGAACTTTACTCTCACGAAATACAAGTACCCAGGGAAGAAATCAGAGCCACCCTCGACGAGATCGGCCTCCCAAAAATAAAGGATGAACAGAGAGAAGCACTAGACTCTGAGATTACCGCCGAAGACATCACAGACGCGATCCGATCCCTAGCTACCAGCAAAACCCCAGGGAGCGATGGCCTCCCACCCGAATTTTACAAGGCTTACGAAGACATCATCACTCCTATACTATTTGAGGTCTACACGGAAGCATATGAAGAAGGGATTCTCCCCTGCACCATGAGGGAAACCATCATAATCCCCATGCTTAAACCAAACAAGCCCCCTAAATGCTGCGATTCCTACCGCCCGTTGGCAATGCTCAACTATGACAGCAAGATCCTGACTACCATCCTTGCCAAAAGGCTTGCAAGAGTGGTGGGGACTATTATACACGAGGATCAAAACGGCTTTGTCCCGGGGCGCAACACCACGGCCAACCTCCGGAGACTACAACATGTCATGGCCGAAACCCAGACAAGAGAAGAGGACCTGGCGGTGCTGTCGCTGGATGCCATCAAGGCCTTCGATTCCATCTTCTGGGAATGGCTGATTGAGGTACTGAAGGAGTTTGGAATCGGCAGAGGCTTCGTGAGGTGGATCAAGGTCTTATACAACTCTCCCATGGCTAGAGTGAAAACTGGAAGAATAGTATCCGAAGCCTGGGCAATACAACGGGGCACCAGACAGGGGTGTCCACTCTCCCCCATGTTGTATATCCTGGGACTAGAACCGATTGCCATCTACTGCAGAAAACAGTTCTTCGATGCGGACATAAAACTAGGTAACCGGCATTTCATAATCTCCCTGTATGCAGACGATGTATTGTTATACCTAAAGGACCCACATGTAAATGCGCAAGTACTGCTAGATGTCCTGGACAACTACGCTCGCTACTCCGGGATTGAATTCAGCAGGTCAAAATCTTGTGCGTTCCCGATGGCCAAGCTCACTGAAGTGGGAGAAGCTGACTTATCAGACGTGGGCATAAAGTGGCAACCAAAAATGTTTCGATACCTGGGAATTAACGTCAGACATACCCCAGAGCTCACACACGACCACAACACCGAAAAAGTAACAAATGCACTCCGCAACTCCATAAAGTTCTGGTCAAAACTACCACTTGCTATGATGGGCAGAGCAGCTATCACGAAAATGATCATCCTCCCGAGACTCTTGTATCACTTTACAAACATCTGCCACTACATCCCCACATCCTTCTTCAGAAAACTGGACTCGATAATAAGGGACTTCATATGGGGTACATCCAGACACAAACTACCCCTGCAGATTCTCACGTTGCGACATAAAGCAGGGGGGATACAACTTCCCGATTTCCAAATGTACTATTTGGCCGCTCAGCTGGGCCACGTGACGAAGTGGCTACAAGACGATCCAAACGCAGAATCAGAATTACTGAGGCTAACACCCTCCAACCTGCACCCCAAGGAGGCACTGTGGGACCCGCTGAAACAAACACGAGATGCCCCAATGATCCTACGACTGGGGAGACAGGTCTGGGCCAAAACCCACTCCACCCTCCAACTGAACCACCCATACTCCCCCGACACTCCCATCCTTGTCGACACATGTCGATCGGAAGCAGACCTCAGGGTGGCGAGAATCTGGGAGTGTGCTGGGATCTATGCATGGGGCGACATGTACGAGGACGCCAAATTCAGGGAATTCGAATCGATCCTAGAGTCAGAGGAGCTTGGTAAAGGCCAATTCCTATGGTACCAGCGCATCAGACAAACTGCAAAGAAGAAGTGGCCTAAATGGCCTGAAGAACCCGGCTCAGACCCCCTCCTCAATGAGATGCACCAACTTTCGGATGGTTGGAAGCCAGTGACCCGAATTTACAGCCGTCTGATGGACAGACCCAATCCTAAAAGTGCAGCATTAAAAGGGAAGTGGGAGACGGACTTGGGGGTCACGTTCACGTACGCTGAATGGGAAAGAATACTGCTCTACCCCAAAGAGGTCTCCAGGAACACCAGATTTCGCCAAATTCAACTCAATGTTTTATACAGGACATACATGACCCCAAAGAGGGTGGCCAGCTTCAATAAAAAGACGACATCACACTGCCCATGGTGCGGCAGCGAAGCAGCGGACTTACAGCACATGTTCTGGACCTGCAACAAGGTGGCGCAATTCTGGTTTAAAGTGAAGCACGCTTGCGTAACCGCTGGCATCACCAGATACAACTGGGAACCAAAAGAGTGCCTGCTGGGGGCGTATCCCAGGGTTAGCAAATTCAAACATGTGCTCAAGCTAATGGACATTTCTTGCATCCTAGCCAAAAGGGCCATAGCAATGGCCTGGAAGTCGAAAGGAGGCCCAAGATACGAGAACTGGATCAAAGAACTAGACAGATGGACCACAGCCGAAATGAGAGCCTGGCAGGACGGAGCAAACACCGGTGCGGGTGACACGAACAACTCCCTTGAAGCATGGAGGGCTCTCCTACGCGACATTCCATTCTCTGCTGATCACAAGCCCCCCTGAAGCCCAAGCCCCACCCAATTTAATACAAGACAGGGAGACACCGAAACCCGGACTTGGACTCACATGAAGGCACCAAACTCTCACTTCTACACTTTCCTGCCCTGGAACTTAACCCATAAAACGACACCAATACAGATGAAGACTGTGCAGTTTATTGCTACGTTGTTATGTTGTTATTCTCTGTTGCAGACTATTACATACAGCTGATGAGCACCAACATCCAGCACAATTTGTAATATGCACTGAAAAAATAAAAATACCAATAAAATGCTTTAAAAAAAAAAAGAAGGAGCAGGTGTCGGAAAACTCAAGTGCCCGACAAGTGCCAAGGCACAATCTTCGAGACAGTTGAGGTGGGCTCTTTTCTTTTCAGAATATGATTTCATCATTACATTTTGACCAGGTATTCGAAATGGAAAGGCTGATGCCCTGTCGCAAATTTGGAAAGGGGAAGAAGCTTACTTGCCCCTCCCCCAGTGGAAATCATTTCCGGAGAAAAAATGTTGGGAGTTGTGGACAACACAGATTCAACATTCGAAGAATTGAGAGAGGAAGTCAAGCTCAGCATGTCAAAGGCGGATCTGCAAAAGTGGGAATCTGAAAAAGAACACTGTAGTGTGCAAGATGGCCTGCCATTTCATCAAGGACGTCTGTATTTGCCCACAAAAAAGTTGCAAGGTCAAGTAATTGCCAATTATCACAGTGCCCTCATGGAAGGTCATCCCGGAATCACCAAAACCATGGAAAAAATCAAAAGATTCTATTGGTGGCCAACTTGGCGTCGAGACGTAGCACAATTCATCCAAACTTGTGGTAACTGCGCACAGAATAAATCACAGAAGAAGAAGCCTGCTGGGTTCCTCCAACGATTGAGTGTGCCATCCAATCCCTGGCACACACTCTCCATGGACTTTATCACAGATTCACCTAAATGTGAGGGTTTTGATACCATTTTGGTTGTTGTGGATCTTTTTTCAAAATGGCACATTTTGTGGCCTTAAAGGGACTCCCTTCAGCTCTGGTACTAGCAAGAACATTTTTAGAAACTATAGTGAAATTACATGGATTTCCTTCAGTTGTGGTTTCCGATCGAGCAAGTCAATTTGTGTCCAAATTTTGGAAAAAATGCTGTGAACTAGCCCAGATCGATGTGCGGTTGTCCACTAGCCATCATCCACAAACTGATGGGCAAACAGAGCGCACAAACCAAACGCTGGAGCAATACCTCAGATGCATTCTCCATCAAAATGAAGGTACCTGGCTAGACGTTTTGTGGGTGGCTGAATATGCCTACAATAATTCAGTGCACTCCTACACTAGATTGACCCCTTTTTTCATCCTGAATGGCCACCATCCAAGAACTTTGGCTTTGGATCCACCAGAATCCTTGGAAATGCCAGCGGTAAAGAATCTGCACGACAACATTGCCACCGCCATGATCAAAGCAAGAGAACAAATGTAAGTAGCAAAAGAGTCACAGAAAAAAATTGCTGATCTCAAAAGAAGGAGCTCCCCAGAATACAAGGTTGGAGACTCTGTTTGGCTAGCAACCAAGAATTTGGCATTGCGAGGAGCTCGGAAATTCCTTCCACGTTTTTTGGGACCGTTCACTGTGGAAAAGGTCATTAACCCTGTAGTTCTGAAGTTGACTCTTCCAAGGAATATGAAAATTCACCCAGTTTTTCATGTATCTCTGTTGAAAGCAGTGAACCCAGACACGCGTATTCAAGAGACTCCTGCTCCAGTGGAAGTGGAAAACGACCAGCCTGATTTCGAAGTCAAAGCCATTCTGGACTCCAAGATGGTTCGCAATAAGTTATTCTATTTGGTCGACTAGAAAGGATATGGTCCGCAGGATAGATCTTGGGAGCCCCTGGAGAACATCCACACTCCAAGACTGTTAAAAACCTTCCATCGAAACAACCCGCACAAACCAAAAAGGGGGGTTTCCGACTTAGGAGGGGTTTTGGGGGGGAATACTGTCATGATCACAGCCAAAACTCCCAATTGCCATTCCAAGAAAACCTGGTCCAGGGCATATCATTCCTGGATTAAGGGCAGACTCATTAATGATTAAGCAAGCGAGGAGTCACTTCCTGACTTCCTAACATGGCCGCCTCCTAATTCCCAGAGGTGACAGTGTAGGTCTAGTCATCTCCACTCTTTCCCTACTTAAGCCCCGCCCCTCGAGTGCTCCGCGCTTCGCGTCTTTTCTGCCTTGGCAGTTAACGCTTATTGCGGTCCGCTCTGTCAGGAGATTAGCAGCTATATTCTTTCCACAGTTCCACAGTATCCAAGTCCTTGTATTTTTCCCATTCTTGTTAATTTAATTCAGGCGTCCTAATGAGATTTTCAGTTCCCAGTGTTTTGGTCAGGAGTTCTGTCAGTCAGCTGTTTCCTGTCATCGTTGCCACGGCATTGCTCCAGGTGGTCTGTGAAGTGCGTAGCAGCATACGGAGGTAATTTCAGTCACTGCACTTATTCCACAGCAAGTATATTCGTACATTTGGCAGCCAGCAAACCTGTTTACGCTCTGAGGTGGTGATGTAACAGTATGGTGGGATGTTAGTACGAGTGCGCAAACATTGCAGAGTAGTCTTTTAGCTCAGTTGGTTGAACTCTGTTACATGCATTAAGCGCTCGCAACCTCATTTCTGAAACTTCTCTCAGAAGTATTTGTAGCATTCCTATGCATTATCCTCCGTATTAGAATTCATTCAGGAACATTGGGAAGAGAGAAATAAGGTTCTGCTTTCTAACCTTTTTTCACACTGTCAAGTGGCATTTACCTAAAAGTGGGCATTTTCTTCAGGGTATTGTTTGTGACCTGTGTAGTACTAGGTGGCGCCTCATTATTGTTGGGGTTCCTATTTTTCGTGTCCTCAGGGTAGATTACCATCTTATCATTCTACTCAAGTTTTACCCTCCACTCCTCTCCACAGTAGTTTCAGTATTCCTTGTGCCCGTTCCATTATTCACCATCACTACCACACACAAACCTTTAGCTTCTTCATTGCCCATTATTCAGAACAAGCTCCCCTGCACAGATGCAGGATGGAGAGCTCACCATAAAAAAGAAGAAGGTAAATAGGAAGAACGTTAATTATATTCTGTTCATTCATATTAATATATGAATTAATATATTCTCACATTGAGTCAGTGCCCATTGTTTTCCCCTGAAAAAATTTGAATCCTTGTTCTAAGAGGAGCCTTCTGTGTTTTAACAGGAATTCCATTGCAGTAGGGAGGTCTCTAATTAGAAGCAACATCGCTCTCTAAGAAGAGTCCTTGTGGTGTTCCCGCAGAGTTCAGGTAAGCGTTACAAAGGGCCTCTATTAATCAAAATGTTGCCTTCAAACTCACATGCATCATGGCTCACACTGATCCCATGCACACACATCACCGGAGGGTCATTCATCATGCCTTGTACACCACAGACACAGTGGATAGACACAGTGCATACAACGGTGACCGCACTGCATGAGTGAATGTACACATCATCATGGACATGTGTCATGAATCCATGGCGTATCGAAGTCACAGACACACTTCTCAGACAAACACACATGTGCACCATACATGTACATGACAGCAGCACCCATCCCTCACACCCCCACCATGTGCAAGAACAGACACTGGCATGCTCTCATGTGTGCATTTTCCATACAGCTCCCCATGTTGCATTGGAACTCATGCACCAACCATGTGGTTCGCACATTACTGGTCTCACATGCATGACCATGATGTCCCTGCACACACACATCCATACATGGCCCATGTCACACATACAGGCAAGTATCAGACTACCAGTACACTGCAACATGCCCTGTCTCACACAACAATGCTTGGCCACTTACCGCTCAACTCCAGACGGGTCTTCCTCTGAAGGATCTGTGGGGGGAGCGCTGGGCATACGTGTTCCAGGACCCTCATCTGGATGTCACTCATGCTGACGCCGGGCGCCGGGCCTTGTGGAGGGTCCTGGACCTGAAGTCCTCCCAGCGCTTCTTGACGTGCTTGATGTCGCGGGTTGCCACCCCCTCTGCGTTGATGGCAACCACTACGTCATCCCAGATCCTCTCCCATCCTTCCTTGTTGGCACGTGATGTTCCGAAGAGGGCATCATAATGCCCCAGGTCATGCTCCACCAGGACACCAACTTCCTTCACACTGAAGCTGGTTGCCCTCTGCCTCTCTGGCTGGGGGTCGCTAGTGGTCTCAGATGGTGTTTGCCCCAACATGGCGACCCCCGAGGCATGCGTGGGTGGGCAACTGGGTCCTGGGGTTGGGCTGTGGAGTGATGGTATCCCAGTCGGGAGTCTTCTGTTCCAGCAGGGGTGGACACAGCAACTGGAACCCTGGCTGACGTGCAGGCACCAAATAGCAGGGCACGTGGGCAGCAGGCAGGCAGGCAACAGCAGATGGCAGGTGGGAGCGTGCTCGGTGCTCTAGGGGCAGTAATTCAGCCTTCTGGGCAGGAGCATGGTCTTCGGTGTGTTGTTGCGTGGCCAGCTTGATACGGGGTGATTTGGCACGTGAAAATCTTGCACGTCTGCGTGTAATTCGAGGAAAGGCCCTTAGCGCGCAAGCACGTCTGTGACGTTACGCGCGTAGGCGTTTCCCTCGTGACGTGGGCATAGTGGTTCAGCGCACGTCCGCGTGTGAATGCGTGTAATCCGAGGAAAGGGCCTACGCGTAAGTGACGTGACGAGTGTGGGCGTGTCCCTCAGCACGGGTTAAAGGTGAGCGGGGCCAGCAGTTCGCTGTACGTGCCCTTCATGGAGACCGACGTGTTGCTGCTTCGTGTTGTTTCGCGCGCCATCACAACTTCACAGCGGATCAGGACGTATCTCTTCTTTTGGCGGGGGTATTGGCTATGCGTGTTTTTCATTATCACGCTAGTCAGACGGTGAGTCGCGCACTCTATTTTTCCCACTGCGGGTCCCCCTGTGTATTGCACCCATTTTCAAGGTCATATTAGCCTGCGTGTCCCATGCATACGTGTTTTTCGTGTTACTGGGTGCCACCGCGCACTGAGGGAGGTTGATTCCACGCATGTCGGCTGCAGGGATGCGTGCACGGTTTTACTGCAGTTTTTGGGTGCCTGATCGTTGCGTGACCCGTCACTACATCACTGGGGTCACATACAGCCTTGCAGGTGCAGGGGGGCTGTTAACATCTTGCATCCCACCCCCTTTACCCCAATTGCCCAGGACAATTGTGATGTACACCTCCCATTGGAACTCCTCCATCTGTGCCGGCACTACTCCATCTGTGCCATGGTTGGGAGGCCACCAAAGGTGAGGGGTGCCTCAGCTGGGTGTCCTCCTTGTGGCGGGCGTGGTCAGGGGCGTGGCCGGGATGACCAGGGAGTAGGGGGACTCCAGGGTGTCCAGGGTGGCCGCAGAGGGGGAAGAGGCAGGGGTGCGCCACTTGAGCACGATGTTGTGCCATGTGTCGGTGCAGTTTTGCCACCACTCCCTGTGGTTCCGGGAGATGCAGCTTCTGCATCTGACACTGGAGGCCGTGTGACCGGGCAGTCTGTTTCATCGACTGCCACAGGCTCAAGGGCAGTGGTAGCTGCAGATGCAGCTGTGGACACCACCACCCAGGCTCAGGGTCTGCCAGGGCAGGCTGCATTGGCACTTGAAGAGCCCTTGGAAGATTTCCAACAGGCCAGGAGGGAAACCATAGGTGCACAGAGGGCTGCCCTGACCAAGACACGTGTCCCTGGGGCAGTAATGTCATCTGCTGCCCCGACCAGCCGGGTGTTGGCAAGTGCAGGGGCAGATGCAGCCAACAACACCCCGGTTGTGAGTCTGCCAACCAGGACAGTCGCGGTCAATGACCCTGCCACAGCGGATGGCCCATTAGACGGCACCCAGCTGCCACTGACGCAAGTCAGGCCTTTGGTCAACCCTCCACCTGTCACTCCCTTGGCTCAATCCACCGGTGCTACTGGCCATAGTGATCAGGCGGCATTTGCCAGCCAGGGTCTGCGCCACAATCCAAGAGGAGGAAGGTTGCACCTGCAGCACAGGCTGGGACCCCACACACAGCCACGACCTTCAGCACATCGAGGAAGAAGCCTTTCTGCAACCAGGAACTGGACTGCCTCGTGGACTACGTGCTGGGCCACAGCCATGACATGCTAGTGGGTCCTAATTGTCAGACTACGGCTGCCCACTCTGATACCCACTGGAAGCAAGTTGCGGAACATGTGAGTGCATTCGGCCATGAGGTGCGCACGGCGCAAGAGTGCAAAAAGTGTTGCAATGACCTCAAACACAGCACTAAGGCTAAGCGTGCCTCAAATTACAACTTGACTCTGGTGACTGGCAGTGGGCCTGCACCTGAGGAGGAAGACCTCACTCCGCATGAGTCACTCGTTGCGGAGTTCATACCATCTGAATCGGTCGAAAGAGTGGGAGAGATGCTGGACTTTGATGCCCAGTCCAGTGAGTGTTGCTGCCTGTCTGTTGTGGACATGTGTGTTTCACTTGTGTGATGTGTTGTGCATGACTGTCATGATCTCTGCTTCCAAAAGGTCAGGGTTTTCCCAACTCCCTTGGAAGCAGATCCATAACCCAGGTTCCGAGTGCCAACCAGTCCCAATTGGGACCTTTTGGACCCAGTCCTGGCGCCAGTGGCACCAGGCTCATAAATATGCCCAGTCCCAGCGCTGGAAGCGCCGGGCTCATAATGCTTGGGTGGACTTACCTTCAGCAGACCATGCTGCTTACTTGCCTGCCAGTTGAGCCTCTGATCCTCTTCTGTTTGGAACTACTTTTCCTGTTGGGTGGGGCTGGAGCCACTCCCTAGATTCAGAACACTGGAACTCTTCTGGAAGGCAGGAACTCTTTTCTTACCAGGAACTCTTTTCTTACTTAGGCGTGGCTGTGGAAGGAGACACCTAAGCACTACAGGAGGCTATTTAAACCACACCCGGTGGATGAATCTTGCTTTGCGTTATTCTGCAACCTCTGCAGCAGAACGCTCATCGTGTCTTCTGCATCCGGTCCTGGGCCTAAGGAAAAAGGCTTACCATCCTGAATCCAGTCTTCAGCAACACCTATAAAGACAAGAAAGAACAGGTTAGCATTCCGGCATCTGAAAGGCAAAGGCTTACCTACTCTTCGTGCGCTCCAGAGGTCTTCACACTGCATTTCGGCATCTGAAAGACAAAAGTTTACCAACTCTTCGCACGCTCCGGAGGCCTTCGGCGCTGCATCCCGCATCTGAAAGACAAAACAAGGTGCGTTTAAAGACATTGGGGAACTTTAATACTCACGTGCCATTACTCCTTTCCACATCTAATCCAGTGGGTATTCCGGCACCCTGCAGCCGCTCCGAACTCGTACCTGCAAAATAAAAAGACAGTTAGAGCGCATAGTGAAGCAGGCAACAAGCGCTTACTTACGTGCTTCCAGGCGCTTCTATTCATCACACGGGCTCCATCTTCAACTCACTTCAGCCCGTCATCCTCCATCGCCGGAACCCTGCAAAACAAGAGACATCATTACTAAAGACTTTAAAGACATTTGAATGACTCGAAACTTACCGTTCGTGCAGTAAACAACGGACAGCAGTCCTCTGAAGTCAAGAGGCCTGCGCTACCTATCCAGTGAAGAAACTGGTTACAGCACCCTGCCCCGAGGCAGATGGAGAGCTCGGCATTCACTTACCTAAGGTGAGAGCGTTAACCTTTGGGGGTCTACAGGAGAGGAGAAGAGGAAAGAGATAGGGACACCCCAATAACCCCAGTTCATTAACCCCATATTTTCTATCTGCAGACATCTTACTCTACACGTCAGGCATACAGTGCACAGAGGTCCAGCCCAAAGAGCCAACCGGGTGCTACACATCACCTTTGAAGATACGGTAGTCGCCCAGTCAAGACCGGCGCCTCTGCGAGAATCAGGTGAGCGTTACAATGACTGCCACTGCATGTCACTTGTACATGGTTCTGATGTGCAAGTAATGCAATGCTTCCCTGATGCATGTCTGCTCTGCTGGATGGTGGACATCTGGAGCGGACGGGGAATGTCTGCATCACCACTATTGCACCCTACTCACATGCTGGTCACCAGGATGCCCCTCAAGTCCATTTTCCAGCTCACTGGCCCTTCAGCATATAGCATGGGGTGACCTTCCTCTCAGCCCAGGGACTATGTCATAGCATGACTGACGTGCATGTGTCCTGTGCCTGTATGTGGGTACTCCATGTAGGCATGCTCCCTTGCCCCTCCACCACCACTCTGCACCCCAATACCACCTTAACACTGGTATGCTTCAATTCTGCCGTTGTGTACTTCCCTGTTCATGCGTCCGGTGTACATGCTGACTTCCAACAGCCAATCTGCCAGACATATGCTGTGTGGTACATCCTTTGTACTTGATGAAGGGTGTCTCACTTGGACTGTGCAGAGGTCAGATGCCCAGCAGGGACATGAGTGCCCATTCATGCTCCATGTGTATTCCACTCATGCCCCTATGTGTCCTTGACTGGATGATCATTCTGGTAGGAGTCCCAGGGGACCTACATTGCATGGCATTTCATCAGCCTTCCCATTTCCACTGTGGCAAAGGTTGTGACGGTCTGTGTGGGTCACAGGCCTCAGCCTGTTTAATGGCCAATGACTCTGTCCTACTGGTGTAGTGTCTTCTTCACACGTGGGTGTACTCCATAGGTTTCATCATGTGTCCTGCTTACTGTCCCATCATCATTTGCTGTGTTGTCACTTGACTTACATTATGCAGTTGATGCTAGTCAACACTGTCTGTCAATACACAGGTGTATGTTCAGCCTTTTCATACCATGCTAGTCATCCCTGCATTTGCACTTGGGGGAAGGGGTGGTTTACTTGTAGGCATGCTACCCATTGAATGCACATTGCACGTGATGCCTGAAGTTGATCTTGCACTGCCTTCACATTTTCTGACACACATCATGAAGTTCTTGCACATGTAGATAGTGAGTAACGTACATATTTGCTGCACTGCATCGACCCACTTCAGTCCAAACTGACACCTTTCGACATGCCTAATCACAGAAGCAATTTCAAGTTGACCCAGCATGCATGGCAGGTTCTATTTTGTGTGTGACATGTCTGCTTGATGTGTTTGGTGTCTGTGTGTGTATGTGTGTTGTGTGCTTCTAACATGTGTAGTGACCTTTTTTCTCTCTACTTTTCAGATGAAGATGCAATGGAGCCAGAGGATGGTGTTGTCATGCCAGGCACAGGGTTGTCATCACTACAGCAACCTGACACAAGTGGGGGTCGTGGAGTGGTAGGCCACGAAAACCCACATGTGCTACAGTCCATCTTGTCTCTGGCTAGCAATGAGTCCAGCCCTGATGACCACTCTGACGTCCATGTCGAGTTGGATGAGCATCAGGTCCATATGTCAGTTGCGAGTGATTCTGATGTGGACACTCCTCTGTCCGCGACACCTGCACTGAGGGGTCAGACAGTCTTGGAACCTCCCCCTGTGGTGGATCGGGACGCAGGGTCACCCTCCACACTAATCACTGATGTGCCTGGGCCATCATGTCGATAGGGGCATGTAGTCGTGGAGCCGCGGGCAGTGCCAACACAACAAGGACACCTAGTCCATGGGTCCCGCAGGGGTCAAGCCTAGCAACGCGGTCGCCTTGCGCAACCGCAGTATACTGAGTGGGAGCAAGACATGACTGCCAATTCTGAACGGCAGGGGGCAGCAATGGAGAATATCGCTGCGAGCATGGAGCATGTGGCCCAATCCGTGCTCCCCCCTGCTAGGCAGGTGCTTCTCCAGCAGCAGGCGGCACAGTCCACAGCCCGCTCGCTCAGGCTGGGCATGGCGGCCTCAGACAGGGCACGCCAGGCTGAAATGTCGTCTCTGCGTAAAGCAATTGCTGCTCACGCAGAGGCACACATGGAGGCCCTGAGGCAGGAGTATGCTTCCCTCAGATCCACTCTGGGTGTCCTTCTGATGTCCCAGCGGGAGCGGGCAAAGGAGAGGTTTGCGGAGCTTGAGTGTACCATCTCAGCTGAGCTACATGCTTGCCGGGAGGTGAAGCAGCTGTCCAGCCAGGCCATGCAGGATGAACTCTGTGTTACTCGTGCTACCTTGCAAGAGGATGTACGTGTATCACAGGAGGTTCTGCATGCAGACCTACGTGTGATCCCCGCACAGAACCAGGCTCACCCATCCGGCAGACTTGCTGCCGACGAGGGGCAAGCAGCGGCTAGGCATGGTCAGGCTCCTGTGCCACGTCCTCCTTTCCAGGAAGAGCCAGACTCGGACGACAATCTATCTCCCACATAGGTCAGGCTGTTCAGGCGTTGAGCCCATGGAGGTATTTTTTCTCCTCAACATCATCGAATGTGGGTGTTGAGCAGCACCCTGTACCTCCCCCCTCCTGGTTGCCTCCCCACATGGGTCGTATGTAGCCATTTTTGATTTTTCTTTTAGTTTAGTTAGTTTAGTTTCATTTTGATAGTTAGTTTAAATAGGTAATGTAGGTTTTTCATAGTTAGTGTAATTATTCAATATAGTTTGAAATTGTTTGTCTATTGCACTTAATGTGACGGTGTGGTGCTTTGTGGCTTTTGAGAGCATCCACTGTCTGTTCCAACTGGGTCCTTCAAGCTTGTCTTGAGTTTGCAGCTTGGGGTCCTTGACTCACATATGCCACTCCTGCTTCCCTTATCCATGGGCTCGCAAGGATGGTTCGGTGTAACAGCCTATTACACAAGGGCTCTGGACTGTCATATCTGTGGCATCTCTGCTGCTGTGAAACTTGTGTTAACACCCCTAGTGGGGATGATAGGGGTGTTATTGACCACTGTTCTTCATTCGCTAGATGGGGGGCTAGATGATTGATGTGTACATTCATTGATATTCATTGTGTAGTATGTTTATTATCTATACTTCATATGTGCTTGTTGCAATTCATGGCATAGATGGTGTGTTCAACAGTTTGCCTGTGAAAGACGGACTGATGGTGTGATTTGTGTTGTACGTCTCTGACATGGTCCAGTCATGTATTGCCTGAAGAGACACACACAGATGATTTTAAAGCATTAATGGTGTGTTTCATGCCCTTTCTGCAGGGGGATGAGCCTCCAGACCACCTTTGCCAGCAGACATGGGCCATTGGACATCTGGAAGCTGGACACGTTTGGTGGTGCCGACATGCGCATGTGTGTGCAAGCAGAGGCACAGCGATTGCGCTCATACATCCAAAAACAGCTGACGTATTTCAAGGGACTCCAGGCAAGGTGAGCAGAACAGGGGGGCCACAACGCAGCAGACCTTCCACCTGGCCAGTTGAACATGCATGCTTAGTAGCAGCACTGACGGTGAGCTTGGACAAATATTGGTGTTGAAGCACACAATACAGCTGAGATGCGTTGATGGACTAATGACTAGTTGATGGGAAAGTTGCCTGGGGCACCTGCAGTGCCAGTGGCACATACCCTCCGGTCCACCATGGTCCATTGAGGCACTTGTATTAGCCATGTAGCATTCCGACACATGGAAAGAAGCAGCTCACAGAGACAGACAGCAAGGGACAGACTCGTGTGCAGTGCATTTCATTACCATGTAGAATTTGACACATTCACTACCTACATTATTTGGGTCATGGTGGAACACGACTTGTTCTGAAGTCATTCCTTGCTATATGCGTCTGTTTGCTTACCCAGGGAACATTGCATGTTGTGTGATTTGTGACACATTGGTCTTCCATTTGCAACGCACCCAGCGGCGCATGACTTACTGCATTGACTGTGTATGTACCATCACAGGGGTAATGTTAGGTATGGGTACGAAGCAGCCACACCAGATTGTTTGTTTGTAGAGTATTTTGTTACTTTGGGGCATATATGGTGGTGTGTTTGTGTGTTATAGGCATGCACAGATTAGTAACTGTGGCTCTCTTTGCAGCATTAAACTGCTCCTGTTACCAGACCTGAGAGTGCGCAGGCAGGAGGCCAGCTCTCACCCCAGAGATAAGTTTCTGTTTGTCTTCCATTTGAGTAATTTGTTACTATGTGCATGATGATCAGGTTTGGTGTACTTGTGTATGTGTTAATGTGAGTGGTACAGTTTTGTGCATTTCCTACTTTCCCATGTGAATCCTACTCCCCTCTCCTGCCCCTCATTCCAGTTATCCAGTACAGCAATGCCTGTCCCGGCTGCATATCCCTGACCCTCCTTCCCCACCAGGGTCTCAGAGGTCTGTGTGAGTTTGACCTTGCAGGCACCCAGCCACGGAGGGGGTGGTTGGTTCGTGCCACTCCTGCACCTGTACAAAGGAGCAGTGACAGTACACATCAGGTTGTGGTGCATTATTCTGTGTTATGTACCACACATGGTACACATCCTGTTGTGAAATTGTTTTACTGTGCTACCTTGGTTGTTACGTCATTGTGGTAGTACTTTGGCTTTGTGATGTACTGCTACTTCAAGTCATCTACTGGAGGGTCTTCTGGTTTGTTTTGCTGCCTGCAGGCTTTTTGCTTGGCTTCTGTGTTGGCCTGCTTTGAGTTCTCTTTGATGTGGTGTTTTTGCAAGTCAAGGTGGCCTCTGAGGGTGCTGGACACTTTTTGCACACAAGGTGGGAGATGGTGACAAAGGGGAAGGGTGATCCTGTGGCCAGGTGAACTTCAAGGATGAAGGCTAGATAACCCAGGTGCAGTTGTTCAGTGGGTCATGGTGATTTGTGAGGGAGAGGGGTGTTTTGTTGTTGACAGTTGCCTTGCCCTACAGTATGATGCACACCCTGACATTGTAATTGCAGTATCCTATGTACATGATGTATTCTGCTGATCAATGCCTGTTCATGTGATGTGTTTACCTTTCAGGTGTGAGGGAAAAGTTGTGGCTTGACATGCTGGGGTGTACACATGGTGAATGTTCACATGTGATGTGTAGAGGAAACTGATGCTCACTTGATTGCACATGCATATATTGAGTGCATGTCCCTACTGACCCACACACTCGCTCTATGATCCACTACATGTACAACCACCCTTCCATGTCTACATGTACACTCTGTTTTCCCTTGGTGCCCACTGTGTCCCTGCAGCACAGGATCTATGACCAATTGTGGTCCTGTACATGCGTAATTTGCTTTTTAATGTATTTTGTCACTTGGATGTGATGCTCAGGGTGTGCGTCACACACAATGGCTGTTCACTATGCTGTGCGCTGAGCAGTGTGTTGCATGAGGTGGGCACGGCACACAGAAGCTGCAGTGTTGATTTTACAATGCACAATGTGCATGTAGACAATCATTCATTGTTATGTTACAACTACAACTGTTGGAATGCATTTGGGTATGACTTTGTTTGGGTGGGAGGTTGTTGGTCAGTCATTTCATCTGATTCCATGTCAGGCAGTATTGTGTGATGCCACTTTACATTTTTCACATGTCAATGTGTACCTTATTGGTACTGTGTTGGTGTATGGCTATTGCTTGCCATGTCATGTTGTGGTTTGGGAGGGTTTGGGTGACATAGCATTGATAGTCATGGCCTGTTTTGCAGGTCTGTGTGATTCACACCTTGCATGTGTGCCTTTTGGTCACACAGGATTGCTTATGTTTAAGTAGCTAGGAATGCACACAATGTGGCACTTGCATCGCAATATTCTCAGGGTGGTAAGGTTGTGAAAGTTGACGGTCTCTTTGTCATCATCGATTGTCACCTGGTATGTGCCAGGCCTGTGTGCACTCCGCAGGGGTGGGAGTTTAGGTGAAAAATGTGGCCACAATTGGGTCCGGGCTGCCTCGCCACATGCCCTGTCCCCTCCCATGGGCAGCGCCTGTGCCTGTGGTTGG